>NW_020837967.1:635526-819043 GCF_003676395.1 Aethalodelphis obliquidens | reverse complement strand
TATATAGAGAGAGAGAGAGAGAGAGAGAGAGAGAGAGAGAGAGAGATTTAAGACGCTATCAAACAGTATTTCAAGGGATGTGGAAAATTGCTTTTGCTATCAAACAAAGCAGGGCATTTCAAGGACAGCCAAATAACTCCTGGGTTGTCTTAGATCAAGCTGAGTTCTCAGATCCGCAAATGATCTTCAAGTTTTCGTGGTGCATGTCAAACACATGGGGCACTCACTGTATGCCAGGCTTCTTGAAGCTGGAAAGTGAATAAAATAACATTTGCTTTTCAATCTGTCCAAAAATATACAAAATACAGCACCATATAATGACTGTTTAATGGTGGTTACCTAATGAATTTAAAACAAGTTACATAGACACAGGCGATTTGAGGTTTTCCAGGAACATGCACATGTAATGCATAGAGGCAGTTGTGTCGTTAAGCTGGTACCCAGGGAACAGGTGTGGGCAAGATGATCAAAGGCAGCATGATCATACCTATTAAATCGTTAACCTAATATTGTGCTTCGTTCAGTACATCTCCTAAAGATATAAAATTTAATTTACAATTGTAAGTGAATATTTAATGTATGCTCATTGCCGTGATAGAAATATTTGCAGAGTATTATGGAGCAGAAAAAAGATAAATAATTTTGCTTGCAGGTGAAGAGAAAGACTTGTATTGAGCTGGGTCTTGAAGAATGAGGAGACTGTAAATGTGAAGTTCAGGGAACCAGTGAAAGGGCAAGGCGTTCTGGGAAAAGGAAGGACAGGGGTCAGGCACAGAATTGTAAATATACAGGAGATGTGCAAAGAGAGGTGAGAATTTCCACTTGGAGGAAGATAGTGCAGGCGGGTGTCTGACATCCTTGTAGGTCCTTTATGTCCTACCTACCTACTCACTTACCTACCTATCCATCTATGCCCGTCTATCTATCACATCTATCTGTCATCTATACATCCAGTCTGTTCGTCCAACCATCCATCCATCCTCTGTATGTATGTATTTACCTATCCATCCTATTTATCATCTCTCTCATTATTGGACACGATTCCTGAAAGCCTTTAGTTATTTATTTTTGGCTGCATTGGGTCTTCGTTGCTGCGCGCTGGCCCTCTCTAGTTGTGGTGAGCGGGGGCTACTCTTCACTGCGGTGCGCGGACTTCTCATTGCGGTGGCCTCTCTTGTTGTGGAGCACGGGCTGTAGGTGCGTGGGCTTCAGTGGTTGTGGCACTTGGGCTCTAGAGTGCAGACTCAGCAGTTGCGGCCCACGGGCCTAGTTGCTCCGTGACAAGTGGGATCCTCCCTGACCAGGGCTCAAACCTGTGTCCCCTGCATTGGCAGGCGGGTTCCTAACCACTTCACCACCAGGGAAGTCCGGAGGTTTGTATAATCTCTTAGGGATTCAGTC
Organism: Aethalodelphis obliquidens; assembly: GCF_003676395.1. Lineage (NCBI taxonomy): Eukaryota > Metazoa > Chordata > Mammalia > Artiodactyla > Delphinidae > Aethalodelphis > Aethalodelphis obliquidens. The sequence goes on along the minus strand of NW_020837967.1, from coordinate 817,642 downwards.
TACCGTTGAACTGGTAGCTATGGTGGAATATTAAATCATAAACGATATGAAGGAAATATTTTAAAACATTTCTAAAGATCAGTAATTTCAGAATCTGGTCAGCTTCTTTTGGATTCAAGCAGCGCACTGGACAATATTAATTCTGTTTGTGCGGGAGCGCTATGCCCAAACTGTTCTGAGAGCTGAAGCTGCCATTCTGTTTTGCACCATTTTCTCTCAATCCAAGGGTGTGGCTACACACACAAACGGGTCTCACCAAATTAAGCATTTCATGGGATTTTAAAGGTTGGATTCAGTTGAGAGATTAGGTTGCTTTCTTCCAGCTGCAACATTTCAGATGGAGGCGGCTTGGAGACTTCACTCTCTAATGCTTGTTTAAGCTTGTGGAGGTCTGGTTTGTTCTGGTGGAGGTTGCCTAGGTGATGGGACCCCAGGTCACGTGAAGTCAGAGGAGCGGAGGGCAGGGAGGGTGGGCGCCTTTCTGCGCTGAGGCCCAGGCTCGGTGTGAGAGGCGGCCTTCTCCGTGTTGGCCAAGTGTCTTCATGTTGACTCTGTACGCCATCCCCGTGCCTCTGCATGATGGTGCTATCAACATGCCTTCAGTATGCTGGTGTAGGCCCTGTAGGGTCACTGCTAAAAGGCCATTTCCTTTTACAGTCCAACCATATTTAGTGTCTCTGTCTCTCTAGAACAACTGGGCTTCCTTCAGTCATATAAGGATGCCCAGCTGTCCTCTGACAGGCAGGCCTTACTAAACTCACTGCTGATTTTTATATGTTAAAGCCAGTGGCACCACAGCCTGTAACAGGCACCCATGCACTGAAGAGTGATCTCTAATCTTGCCCGGCAGGGGGAACGGATAATTGGTTGCTCCCTTTCCTTGTGGGCAAGCTTCCAGCACGTTTAGTCATTGAGGGTAGATAAACACAACTGCATTTCAGAGATTTTTGCAGTTACCCCCAATAAATGCCTTTATACAGAGGATCTTTACCTTAAAAAGTCATAAATTAATTCCAATGTTTTAAGCAGATGGCATCTATACTCCTCTTTCATTTCTTTGAAAAGAGTTTCACAGTGTTTTTAATTTTGAGTTTTTTAAAGGATGCATGGGTTAAAAATCTTTTTGAATCATTTAGTGTTCCATAAGCCAGTCCTGTCTTGTGGTAGCTTGGTTTAATAATAAATGAACTTTTAAAATCTAATCCTGGGTAATTCAGGAAACAGAATGTCCTCCTCCTAATGTCTTTTTCTGATAATGATGGAGATATACGTTGATAAAATTGCTTGCATGGAAGATGAAGTGGTCCTGATGGCTGCTTTCAATCGTGGACGGGCCATGCGAGGCCATGAGGTTCCTTGGGTGGACAGAGCGGACGCATTCCTCAAGGGCGCAGGACCAGGCTGCATCCACGTGGAGGCTTGTGCCAGAGGGAGACCCAGGTACACAGACAGGAACTGGGGGGCTGGTCCACAGGGAAAAGGGCCGAGAGCTTGGCTTTGCTGGCCCTTTCATTCAACCAGTTGATTGATAAATAGTCACTGAATGTTGACTCAGTATCACATATTTTCTTGGGCAGTGGGGATAAAGCAGTGCAAAACACCCAGAAATCCTTGCCTTTCTAGGGTTCTCATTTTGGTACCTAAAGTCAGAAATGATGTAGATGAATGGAATGTATAATAAATTAGGTGAAGGTAAGCGCTACGGGGGGAAAAAAAGCAGAAGGAGGACAGAGGCTGCTGCCGGGTTCCTGCTGGGCGGAGGGGCCCCTTTTAAACAAGGAGGAGGAGGAGGACCCAGAGAGGAAATAACATTTGAGCAAAGTCCTGAGCAGAGTGAATCCCAGGAGTAAACGTTCCAGGTGGACAGAGAGAAGAGCAAGTGCAAAGGGCGGGAGCCAGTGAGGATGTCGGTGGAAATACGGTCTTAGGGGAAGCAGGGGGCTTGCAGCCATGGGGTATTTCGGGTAGAGAACTGGCATGATCTGAACTCACTGGTTAGACCGTGGGGACCAAGGGCATAACCAGAGCCCAGCTGGGAGGCCGTGCAGTGATCCTGACAAGACATTGCGGTGGCGTGGACCAGAGCAGTGCCGGCAGAGATGAGAAGCAGGCAGACCGTGGACGTGTTCTGGAAGTTAGGCAGAATTTGCTGTGGATTAGACGCGGGTGTGAGAGGGGGAAGTGAGGGCTCCAGTGTGTGCTGTCTTTGTAAATGAAGGGGAGCTTGGAGTGGGGCTGGAGGGCATCAGACTGAGCCCAGCCACCCTGCGGGTGATGTCCTGCCACGGGGGACACCAAACAGGGTCTCTCCCCTTCACTCACGGATGGGGCAAAATCAAGGGAACGGCTGCTGTGATGTGGATGCCCTTTGCGGCAGAGCTGAGGGAAAGCGTTCCACCCTAACCATGTGTAGGGAAGGAAAAAAGTCTTTTTCTTTTTACCCTTCTTGGTCCTTAGATGGGGCTTCATTAACAAAACACACATGAACAAGAGAAAAGCCTACACATTTATTGAATATGTTTTACTTGACACAGGAGCCTTCACAAGGAAATGAAGACCCAAAGAAGCAGTGAGAGCTGAACGCTTGTATGCCAGCTTGGACGAAGAATAGTAATTGGGAAAACCTGACAAGGGAAATGGGTCCAGGCCAGGGCAGTTGACGGTGACTTAGTCATTACAAAGATGGGGCTCGTTTTCCAAGCTTGTTCTTCCTCCCGGTACAGGGGGTGCCCTTTCACTCGGCAGTTTCAGCTCCTGCTTTCAGGAAGGAGGAGGAGGTCAGAGGGCCCTACTTGCACCTGCTGTTTTTCAAGAACCTTTAATTCAAAATAATACGTCAGATCAGCATAGTTGGGGGGTGGTTGGCGTGTTCTGCATCCCTCCACGTGCAGGGCTGCTGGCTCAGGACCACGGCTGGTGGGGAAGCGCGCCCTGCCTGAGAGCTGCTTAGGAACAGTGAGGGGGAAAATATCGTTGTTGATGATGACCGCAGGACATGGCTCTTTTCCCACGGCGGGGTGAAAGCCACGCCTTCTGAAAGGGCACTGGCAGAAGCTATACTTGGGCATCAGCTCCAAGGGCAGAGCAGGGCTGTACACGCATTGACCCCTGGGCGGTGCACCTGGGGCCCCGGCAGCAGGACGCTCTCTCGATGGGCACCTGCTGCACGGTTGCGTGACAGCAGTCTCGTGCAGGGCTGCACGACACGGGACTTCTTGGGACAATACGCCGACCTTGAGAAGAGGCCCTGTGGAAGCTAGCTGTTCCCCAAATCTCTCTTTCTCTCCCTTCACAGATGGTCTCACTGGGGGAAATTCCAGCATTATAGACTTATTCTTTTGCAGGTCTGAAAGGATTTATGGTTTTTGGAAAACTTCTTATGCGAATGAAAATTACTTTGGGAGGAGTAAGTCATTAACCGGCTCTCAAGTAGCCCTTCCGTAGGAATTGACTTCCAAGGTCAGTCTGAGATAAATTCGGATTTGGGCAAAGGCTGTGTCCCCGCAGGGGGCTGGGATGAGCTGCCAGCAGCAGAGGAGACAGACAGCTGATGGGGCAGGGAACAGGGCCCGTCAGGCCTGTTTAGGTACTTTTTTTGGCCACCTCCTTCCCCGTTGCAGGCCCAGGTGGACCCTCCAGCCCTACCTTGCTTACTTGTCTCTAAAGCTGGCCCAAGGAAACATCTTTAAAATTGGATCTATCCCCTCCTAGATTTTAAAAGACACCAAGAGGAGGAAAAGTCCTCTGTAACAGAGAGAGCTGAAGGGGCGGCCCCAGGACAAGCAAAAGAAAACCGTCAGCCGTTCCACATCTGCAGCTGTGCTTACAGCAGTTCAACACTTGAAGCAAAATATTTCTATTACAGAACACAGAGCTTTCTTCATCTGTGCTCCATAGTACTTCCCTGGCTACCTATTAACATCTGGGGCCAATTAAAGCTGTGATTTTACTCTAAAATCCGCATGCAAAAGAGGGTTTCTGATGAGCTTGGAGTTTTCCTCTCCCTAGTTGCTCTCCACGATTCCCTGCTTCTCACTGAAAGTCCTTGAGACATTGTATTTTTCTCTAAATAGGCCAGAACAGGATTTTACTTTGCATTGGGTTCCAATTTTTCTCTTGGTGAACTTTGGATGGTTATTTTCACCTGCCAGCTACTGTACCCCAGTGCCTGGCAGTGCTGAGGGCTTCCTGTAGCAGCGGAAGGCCCACTAGGTGTCCTCCTGGTAGGGCCCAGTCCACCGTTCTGTTGAGTGGCCCTGAGACTGAGGGGCACTTTTGATCTCAGTGTCCGTGGTTGCCTCCAGGGGATTTTGCCGTTGGAGAAATGCTTAGCACATCACGCTTTCCTCTTTTTTTTTTTAACTAGAAGCTCAAAAATCTGTAAACCAAACTGATCTCAAACATATTATTATTATTATTATTATTTTTGCGGTACGCGGGTCTCTCACTGTTGTGGCCTCTCCCGTTGCAGAGCACAGGCTCCAGACGCGCAGGCTCAGCGGCCATGGCTCACGGGCCCAGCCGCTCTGCGGCATGTGGGGTCCTCCCGGACCGGGGCACGAACCCGTGTCCCCTGCGTCGGCAGGCGGACTCTCAACCACTGCGCCGCCAGAGAAGCCCTCAAACGTAGTTTTAATGAATCGTGTACCGTCTTAGTGTGGTGGCAAGAGCATCAGCCCCGAAGTCTCCCTCCACAGCTGGAAGCAATCCCAGGAGCCTTTCTGACCTTGTCTCCCCACATGGAAAGTGTGAGTTTGGGGACAAGTCAATAGTTTTCACATGAATTGTGCTGCAGACCCTTTTGCATTTGTAAACTGAGGCCTCAGGCTTCTGCACTCATAGTTTGAAAACCTCGCGACTAAGTGATTTCTGAGATCCCCCATTTCCCCAAACCCCAGTTTCCAGAATCCTACTGTAACTCCGCATCTCCCAGTAACTCAGAGTGCACAGTGTTGGCAGCTGCCCTTCAGAAGCACTGCTTCTGTCCCTGGACGACAGCCTCTTGTCTTATTTGCTGGGTGGCCCTGAGCACCTTGAGTCGCATTTCACATCCTCCATTTTCTCTTCTGTAAACTGGGACTATTCCAGAATGGTTGGGAGAATTGATGAAGTGTAGTGTGTAAACCACTCAGCACATCGACGGGGAGGGACCAAAACCGAACAGGAAGCTCACTGCCTTCTCCAGCCTGACTTATCTAGGGTCCTTAAGTTGCATAAGATCTGTTTTAAAAACCCTTTGAGGCAAATTGCTTCAGTCACCAAAAGATTTAAACCCGAGGGAGTTTTCTCCTGATGATTTTGGGTTTTTCAGTGCCTTTTCTGCAACAAATGTATTTTAAAAGTATTATTTTTAAATGTAACTATTTTGGAAATTTCTCACTTGGAAGCAATTTTCTGCTGCAGGTCAAAGGATTAAGAGGGAAAAAAAACAGGTTAGTCCACCGCAGGATATATTGTATATGCTTTCTAGAAAAATTTTTTAAGGAAGCAGGAGAAGTGTAAGCTAAAGGCAGAATTTAAATTTGAAGCATTCATTCAGCAGCTGTCTTTAGAAGGAGGGAAGACTGAATTGTGTCCAAATCATGCATCGGATCCAGGGGAAGCAGGCGAGAAACTAGAAAGTGTGCAGAAAACAGCAGAAATGGCTGTTAAAAGGTCATAGCCTTTTAAAATTGGCAAGACTTTTTGCTCAGATAACAGACCCAAGAGCTGGAGGTCTTAATTCAGGCATGAAGATGGGGGGAGGAAGAGGGGGACTCACAGGAACGATGGGTTTGAACCTACTCGGAGTTGTCCGAAATCTACTTTAGGTAGAAGATTAAAAGTTAGAAAAAAAAAGTGCAAAGCAGTTAGGGGTCATCCGGAGAGTTCTTTGGGTGAGGAGTCCCTTGGCCCAGTATTATTATCAGGGACTCAAGTTCTGGGGACCTTTCAGTTTTTTCAGCATCAGGAGGGCAGCCTGGGACTTCCGGGTCAAGTTTTCATCCCAAGCTTGGGCATGATACAGACCCTCTCCTAGACCAAAGGAGAGGAGAGTCAGGGCCTCTGGGCCTCTTCTCAGCTGGGCCTCCACCTTGGCCCCCATCCCTGCTGGGCCTTAGCAAGAATTCTACTAAGTCACTTTATCAAGAATCCCTCCACCCCCAGCATCTGATCACCCCCTGTATCTAATCATATTCTTCATCCCCCACCCTGGATGCCTGGTCCCTATGGCCTGCCTTCAGTGAGAATCCTGTTGAGCTGGTTTAATAAGAATCCTCCCCCCACCATGTCTCCTCTTATTCACATCCATCCAATGGCCCCCTCACTCTGCTTGTCAGTATAAACCCCCAGCTTTGTCTTTGCCATAAAGAGTTGAACCCTGGGCTTCCCTGGTGGCGCAGTGGTTGAGAGTCCGCCTGCCGATGCAGGGGACACGGGTTCGTGCCCTGGTCCGGGAAGATCCCACATGCCGCGGAGCGGCTGGGCCCGTGAGCCATGGCCGCTGAGCCTGCGCGTCCGGAGCCTGTGCTCCGCAACGGGAGAGGCCACAACAGTGAGAGGCCCGCGCACCGCAAAAAACAAAAAACAAAACAAGAAAAAAGAGTCGAACCCCCATCCTTGGTATCGTGCCAGGGCGGCCCGTGCTAAGACAACATCCCGTAGCCCAAAGCCCCAACCTCAGCGAATCCGAAGTGTGCACGACGATTCCATCTTTGTGCTTTGGTTGTCGTTATGGTTGCCTGCTTGCTTCTGGTGCAGCATACTAGATTCTAGCCTCTGTCATTAGATGACAGAACACAGAATGTGGGCCGGAATATTCCTCCATGAGAACCAGGAGCCTATCTGACTTTCGTTACATCCTGCCAACATCTGTGGCTCTCTCAAGACACTGTTACATCATCTTTTGACCAAAAAATCAAAAATAATGTGACTTTGGGGAGTGTTTTTAAGACTTTCTCTTTACCTAGTGTAACATCCATCATGTAATGTCTCCTTCTGCCAATTCAAGGCAAATGTCTTTCCTGCTTTTTCAAACTGTCTGACATGCTACAGTTAATAAAACCTATCCAGATCTTTATTCCGTTGGATCTTTGTGTGATCCTTTTTAGGGTCATGTCACTGCTCCTTAAACCTCCCCAGCCATCAGCACAATCTCTCTAAGAGCGGTTCGACTGCCCTGGACGCTCCACCACCCCACCCCTGGTGGGCAGTTCCTGCTCCCAAAATAGGCCAAGGCTCCCGAACTATGTCTTTCACCACCCCGCCCCCCAGAGCTTGGAGCAGCTATAAATTGACAATGGATGTAAATGCTACCCCCAAAATATGTGGAATCAGCATATTGATTATTTTGCGTTGAAGGCATTTGAGAATCAGCAGGTGCAGGGAGTGCTGTCTGACCTCCTTTTTCTACCATAAAGCAGGTCATCAAATTTCCCATGAGAAGGGTGTCCTCCCTGGACCAGGACGACCAGAACACTCTTGTCTGTGCCAGATGGATCTGTGCAACCTACGAAAATAAGCCCAATCTTTCATTCACCCCCCCACGCCATATCTCCTAATCCTTGTCCCACAGTTTACTGGCCCTACCCCAAGTCTCTTTGTCTCGTGACATCCCCATGATTTATCATTCTTTGTGTAAAAGGCACATAAGTTTGGGGGCCTAATGGCTTCTTCTGTGTTCATTTTCCTTCTGAGGACTCCCATATACTTGTAAAAATATTACCTAAATTTGTATGCTTTTCTCTTGTTAAGCTGTCTTATGTCAGTTTCATTTTTAGGCCAATCCCAAGGGCTAAGAGGGTAGAAGGAAGTTTGTTTTCTCCCATACAGGTGTTAATAACTAATGTCACCTGGAACTCTTCTCAGATCCTACAAATGCTTTAACTCAGAGGGAAATGGTTCATTACACCGTTGGAGAGGAATATTAATCTTGGCATTTATAAGGAACTGCAGCCAGTTAGTAAGAAAGAGACATTTCTGTCCAAAGGGCATTCATGGCACAATATGCCAGCCTCTTTGTGAGATGGTCCCGGGCCAGGCGAGATTCAGCTCTCAAGGAGCATAGGGAAAGATCCCATCTGTCATCTTCTGTGTATAAAGGTGGCAGGTGTAGGGGGACAACTGAGTGGGCATCACTATCTCAGAAAGAAAGACAAACAAGCCAGCGCCTAGTTTTAAACTATGAACTCTAAGCGTACTCGAATGTGAATTACAATCTAGCAGATAGAAGAACACAGGTGAGGGTATTTGGACTCTCTCCTTGGCTGTGACATGTGGGGACGATGGGGGCGAGAAGGAACCAGCACCTGCTGGCAAACTGTGCGCTCCAGGAACCGTTTTGAGTGCCTTATGCACCAACACAATCATGTCACTGTCACTGCTGTATGGGGAGAAAACTTGGGTTAGCAGAAGTTAAATAATTTGCCAAAGACCACATTCATATGGAAAAGCCAGGCTCCCAATCCGTGTATCTGATCGTCCTGGGCTTGGGTAATACATTTAGTTCCTTTATTTTAAAAATGAGTTTGGATTAAACCATCTCATCAGCTCCCTCCAGCTGACGAGGTGTATGATTGTAGGAGCTGTGATCCTGACTTTAAAGCGGTGTTTATCAAAGCTTGTATGAATCTTTATTCCCAAGAGGCGTTAATATAATTTGAAAAACAGTGTTGGTTGGTTAAGTATCTTAGAGAAACAATGAAAACTTCTTCCTTCCTTTAAAAGATTAATGATGTAATTAACATATGAAGGACTCTGAGAAATCTTACTGTAAGGAAAACAGTTTAACTTTGTTCCGAAGTAATTAGAAAAAGAACTTTAATGTAGTATTTATTACTTTTTTTCAATGAATATTCCATAAAACATATTTCCCAAAACCTGGATCAAATTTTTATTTTTCTTCATAATATGAAACAAGTGATTGAGACACATGACATTAAGAAAGCCAAAGATATTTGGTATTTGATCAGTCATCTTATTTCGTTTACTTTACCGTAGTAATCTCGTGCTCATGGCAATATGGCCTTTGGGTGTTAGTGGTCTACACTAAGGGAGTTCTTTTGGACCAGACTTGGTGGTCTTGGTGGCTGTTGACAAAGAGTTGTAATTATGATGACTTTGTGATCATTCATTTCTCCAGGTCCAAGTAGTCTATTTTTGAACTCTCAGACTTAGCCAGCATCTGATGATATAAATACTTCCTATTCTTTGGCACTTCTTGAATTGTCTTTTAGTATCTCTTGTGTGGCAAGCTCTTCCATGGCTTCGGTTCCTTCTGCAGCGCTACCTTGTGGACTGTCCCTAGGAGTATAATACCAACCCCTGGGTGAGTCAACGCACCTCATCTGAGCAAATGGTACAAACGTGCGCGAGGGAGGAAGCACACCGGTCAACTCTCCCAGTCACTCCAGGACCTGGTGATGTTATTTCCCTGTATGTAATGCCTCCAAGGTCATGGGCAGAATCTTCTGTATCTTTACCGCAGATGATTATAACGGGGGGAAATGGATGTGAGTGAAGTGAGTCGGCCGGCACGTGAAAGAGAATTCCACCAGAGTCCACAATATTCTCACTATTCTGAAGGCAGTCTCCATTTTTTGATGCATGGGGAACCATCAATGTGATCCACACATGGAACCCCAAAACTTCACACCCTGTTGTTTCTAGGTGTCTAAACTAAACTTTAGGATGAAACTATATAATGATTTCTATGCCTTATGCTTCGGAGGACATCTAAAACAGTCTGAGACAGTTATTATATTTCCATTTCTTTCATTTTGGATTAGGCCCCCAACCTTTAATTTGGTGCTCACCAAAATTGCAGTATGTATTTGAGCACGTGTGATCGTGTATGTAAGACTTTAAAATTGTGGAGTATTTGCTTTTCTCTGATTGGTGGAACAGACATGGAAGAATGAAAAATATATAGTAAATGTATACAGATCTATCTACCTGACATATCCATCTATCATCCACATCCATCCTTCCTCCCTCCCTACCCCGCTTCCTTCCTTCCTTTCATCTCAGAAAAATATTTAAATGACCAGCAGCCTTTCCCATGATCTCCATTTTCAGATGTTAAGCCTGGATCATTTGGTTTTATCTTCTCTTAATTTGGAATTTGGGGAATGACATAGGGTGGTTGTGTCAGTTGTCATTACGGCTAGGTGTCTGGTTAATTTTTTTCTGTTCGACTTAGACTCAGTCATCCATATAAGTAAAGAAAAGTGGGTTCAGAAAAGTCTCAATTCAGTTTCAATGGTGAGATCATTCTACATAGCAAATATCACTGGCGGTTTATTATATCACTGATAATATATAATATATAATAATATATATAATAATAATAATATATTATATATTATATAATAATATATAATAATATATATTATTATTAATATATAAATAATAAAATAATACAATAATAAAAATTAAATAATATTCACAAGTATATTTATAGTAATATAAAATAAATTCATTATTTTATATTATCATTTGTTATATATTATTTGTATGTATACAAATAACATTTTATGTATGAATTAAATCAAGCGCAGTGTTTCATAGCAAATTTAAGATAAAAATATATGCATTATATAAGGATTAAATGTTATTTTTAAAAGTGAGTGATGCTATTTGGACAATGGAAAATAAGGTTCGGAGAGAAAATGTTGAAAGAAGTACATAAAATGTATGCCATAATGGCCTAAGTCCAGCCTGTGACATTGGAGAGCCACAGATTGGACTAGAAATTGTAATGAAGACAAACAAGAAGCATGATCAGTCAAATGATTTGGAGATTACATGACGGAAAAGAGACACTTTTTCACTTAGGAGAGACACAGCTATTTCTAGTTCACTGGAACATTTTCCCAACTGGTCTCCCTAGAAAGGACAGCACACAATATAGAAAACATCATTCACAAGAGCAGCCTCCCCAGAAACACAGCAGGGATTTTACCCCTCAAGGTACGGCAAGGGCAGGACGCCAAAGCAGTTTTATAGGAGAAGCTGTGGGTGGAGGTCAGGGGTGCAGAGCCGCTGGCAGGCTGAAGGGTCCTGTCCTGTAATGCGGCTCCCTCCCAGTCCAACATGGAGCACCCTGGATTTCAGGATGGACTAGATGCCTGAGGCCATTTTCCATGAATTTCTTTCAATGAATCTTTCTTAGGTGAACCTCTTAATAAATAATGTACATCAGTCAGCTACAGGTTAGAGTCCATGAAAATACCCGGAATGCAGCTATTCTCTGGCCTTGGCCTAATGTAGAAGCATGTGCCTTAATTGGATTTACAGTCTCTTAAGAAAGCAGAGGTGCCTGACAGGACTACAGGGCTCTGTAGGTAGCTGAATGCCTGACTCGTGCAAGGGGGCAAAGGGACGGACGCCTGAGTCATGGAGAAGCAACATGGGGACGCCTCTTGCTTACAGACTAATGGACCCCCAAGGATGCAGAGTTCTAGTTCATAGCCAAGCAAAGGGGCAGTGATTATTTTAAGGGGGGTGTGACTGAGAATTATCCTCAGTTTTACAATGCAAACAAAAATTGACAAGGAAGCCCACAGGAATTCACGGTAGACACTATTTTAAGAACTCATACCTTCCAGGATCCACTGGTTGCAAAATGCATGTCAGAATCACTCAGTGGCCATGTCCCTATATAAAGCTGCTAACTATACTCATTCGGTTAAATGTTGGGTAACACTGGCCAGGTTTGATAAAGGTACTTCGAATGATTGATCCTTTCACTGTGATAATGGTGAAGATTTCAGAGCCAATAGTCTGCGAAGTCTACTCCTCGTCTATGTCAATACAGCCATCTGGTCTACACATACAAATACCTTAAACTCTCTTTTTTCTGGTCGATGCAAGGGAAAGACCGGGGGAAGTTGTCTTCACCCGAAAATAATATCAAGTCACCAGGAAACATTCACAAAAGGCAGGGGAATCAAGCACTTGTCTTTAACCTTCTGGAAAGTATTCTCAGATCTGTCAGTGAACATCACTATGGACTCCAATTATTGACTGCCATATTGATAAATGGCAGGTATATCTAGAAATAAATGACTGTGGACTCTCACTAGGATAGTAAGCTCTATCTTGTCTCTACCTAAATTCCTTAAAAGTATGATCTGACTGGCCATTATTCTGTACCTGCCGTTTCATCTCCACACTCCCTTACACCTTGTACTCTGATAATATCAAACTATTTTCAGTTCTGGGACCCAGCCTGCTGCTTCCCACACCCATGGCTTCACGCCAGCTACTCCCTCTTGTCTAGACTAGCCGCCCTCTCCTCGATCACCTGGCAAACCCACCATTCGTATTTCAAGTCACGTCCAGACCCCTCCCGTTCTGGAAATACCCTTCCCCCCTCCCTCTACTCTCTGAAGAAGTATTACTTCTGTGTTCTAAGCAAAAATTTGCAAAGAACTCTTTAATATTCCTAACAGAAAAATCAATAGATGCCTTGTACCAAGGAGTCCTCCCATTCAGTACGAGAGCCTCTCTGACTATAATGATACTGCGCTGTATTGTTCCAGTAACAGTCACATTTAAAGCAAATCATATTTTCTCAATGCAGTATAAACCAATCCTAAATTAGGACCCAAACCTCATTACTTTATATCAAGATAATGTAAAGTTCTCAAGGTCTAAAACGTGGGCATTTTAAGTACAAGGAACAATGCAAATTCAAGAAAAGCGTGCTTTTCCTGTCTTTTGGTAATCTGCTATGCTTATTTGTGCCATAATTTTTTGTATAGTCAGCCTGGTAATATTCAGCAATTTGTAGTATAATTTCATCTCTTCATGTTTTAATTGTATTCATCCCAAAGGCTCATTTCCTTGAGTGTCCTCCAGCTGGAATTCAGAATTTTAAATGAAAGTTGAGCAAGCAACTCAAGGCGTACTGAAGAAATAAGTCAGTTTTTGTTTTTTTTTTTAATGAGTGGAGGGCTGCTAGGCAAATTCCCAGAATCCAGTTACACAGATACGAGTTGTTAATAGTGGTTTGGCACTTGGTCTGCCCTGTGTCATTTTATCACGCACCGGCTTTGATTGATGGACTACACAGTGCCTAATATGATGTGCATTGAACATTTTCCTTAAAGGATTAAAACACTGACATCTGGTGAATGAGAAAGAGCTTTGTATTTCACCAAGGGTGTCTCCACTGTGATTCATTACAGGTAAAGCATCATTTTCATAATAGTGACATTAAAACTATGTGCTATTCTGTTTTATACGTTCTGTCATCTATACCTCCTTCACAGTACTTCTTATACAAGCATATCCTGAACTATTATTAAAACAAATAATTATTTGATGTACCCAAGAGCCAACAAATGTGGTGAAAATACGCCCGTGAGCATTTCTGCTTAGCAAAGACGTTTCCGTCAATGGTGACGTTTCCTTTGGAAATGACTGTAACTGACTTATTCTGTTCTGGGGATAGGAAGGTCTGGGAAACAATGTGTCATGATTAGTATGCACTTAGTTCACCAAAAAAGATAAGAGGCTGAAATATAAAATAGGTCCCACCAGGCTTAAGTTAATTCTAGGATGACAGGTCTATTACACCAGTACAGTTAGACAAACAATCTTAATATAGAACATCTAATAGGAGGGAAAGCATCCCCAGAAGCACAAAGTAATGCTTCTATGTTTGGTTAACTCCTTTCGAATTACTGGAGGAGGGCTGTACCCCTGTTTTGGCTCATCTGACTTAGGGTGAGTGAGGATAAGTTGGGAAAAAGGAGAATTATGATCATGATTGAAATTTTAAAATAGTAAAGTGTTAGGCATACAGGCAGAGAAAAAAAACACACAGAATGTCAGAGCTGCAAGTGCAATTAGAAAGAATGTTATTGCACATTTTTTTTTTTTCTATTTCACAGTTGAAGGAATTACAGCCAGAAGAGTCAAGTTGCTTATTTATTGCCCCACAGTTAGCTAAATTCAGAAATGGGATGAATGTGCCTTCTTGTACTAGTACAGTGCTTTTTCTATGGCGGCAAGGATCCATCTGCAAATATCAATGGGAGTGGAAACAGTCAGACTGGACAAAAGGAACAAGAAAACAATACCTAGTTACCCAATTCCTGTGAAGAGCAAGGAATTTAGCAATGAGTCTACGGGAAAAGTCAGTCATTGTGATTAATATAAGTTGTTATGCACAGCTGGTTTGACAAATTTCCAGGGGAGAAAGTTTTTAAGAAACCACCGTATGGCTTTGTTTTCTACTCATTTACTCAACCCAGGTGGACTGAATTTGATCTATAAAACAGGGAGGACATACAGAGATGGACCACTTCAAGATGGGTAAAACCCCAGGCACGTTTCCTAGACTACAGAATCCACCCCTCATCGCATGAGGCACGTTAAAAACGCATCCACATTCTACATCCTCAGAGGGAAACTACTGTGCAAATACGAGTGCTTGAAAAACTATGTTAACTCATTCGGTTAACAGTTGGCTCTGATTTCCAAGAAAACCAAGGAGTCCATTCTGCCTCTGACTCCACCATTATGCTGCTATGTTTGGATGCTGTGATGGGAAGACGCAGGAAGTAACAGCACAATCAGCAGATCCCTGCGTGACTCAGGATGACAACCACACAGGCTCCACGGAAAGCATCAGCCTCCTGGCTGGCCCTGACACCCTGACCGGGCAGAGGTGCTGAAGCTGCCCTGGATCCTCACTCCTCCCCTTGGCATGTAGCACGTTGGGGCAGGCTCTGTCCATCTAGCCTTGTCACAGCTGAGCACCTGCTGTCCTGTGTGTGGAAGCCAGACTTAGTGCTTTTGATACAAATAAGCCTGTGTCTTGGGCTGTTCGGGCTGTGATAAAGTACCACAGACTGGGTGCCTTACAAACAATAGACATGTATTTCTCCCAGTTCTGGAGGCTGGAAGTCCAAGATCAAGCAGACTCCATGTCTGGTGAGAACCCACTTGGTTCAGAGAAGGCATCTTCTCGCTGTGTCCTCATGGGGTGGAACGTGCCAGACTATTGGAAGGCGTTATCTTTCCACATATATGTCTAAGGTGAGATATTAACCTATGAGCTTTTAGTAAGGGTCATTAAGTTAGTTGACTGTCACAGTGGAACGGAACTGGGCACACACAGAATTGTTAACTAAGGATGGGGCTGAGATGGAGATGGCATTGGAGGTAGAAATGGTGATGGGGAGATTTTCATCTCGCTCACAGCTTCGCTTTGTGGAAACCTCTGCGTTCAAGTCCTGTGACTTCTCGTCCTTCGAATCTAGCATCTTTCCAATGTGCTTGTGCTCAGCACCCTTGCTCCTCACAGAGCAAATTCTGAGTAATGTGAAAAAAAAAACTAGACACATGAAAATATAAGGAAATATCAGCCAATGCAGAGAAAAATATTCCCAGGTCCAGAGGTGGGAGTGAGCTTGATATCCTCTCAAAATATGAAAGCATAAGGAAATGTGAAGTCAGAGAGGCAGGCGGGGGAGCCAGACCCACTGGGCGCCTTAGGCTGTGGAAAGGAATTTGGATTTTATTCTTAGTGTATGTGAAACCATGAGAGAATTTTACTTGGGAATGGGATATTCTGGTTCATGTTTTAAAAGAACTCTCTGACGGCTGCGAGGAGAACATGGCCAGAGGAAAGCTACAGTTCTGACAAGAGGTTGGGGGTTATATTCAAACATACATGGATATAAACACAGTGTATGTGCTATGTGATCATATCTATTGGGGGAATGTATTCAAAGTATAGTTTGAATGAGGGCCCAACAAGATTTGCTGATATGCGGTATGAGGATATAGGGAATGAGAAAGAGAAAAATGTGGACCAACAGCAGGTTTGAGGCTGAGGAACTGTGTGAAGGATCGTAATCTTTCCTCTGTAGTGATGGCCTGCAGGACCATGCATGTGGGTAGACAGGGAAGTGGTTGGGGAGAATCAGCTCCGTTAGCATCTTTAATACCCCAAAGGGCTATTAAACAACCAAAGGAGATTTTGAGTTGGCAGAAACAATAATGTCTGGAGAACGCAGGTTTGTTCCAGTGCAATTGATACATCAGGGAATAATTTGGGCACAACAGGAATTCTCAGATTTCACGTTTGCTTATGGACAATTTTGTCCACCAAAAACAGGACACGATCTCGGAAAACTGCAGGCAGCCGAACTGAACCACCCAGGATGCACACAGTGCAGACTTCACTCCCCCCACCTCACCTTAAGTCGCGGCTGCAGCCTCGAGACACCCACTTCCAAAAGCAGAGGATGTGTCTTCTTCAGAATAAAGCTCCTGATTCACTGTAGTCGTTGTGCATCCTCAGCCTGTGCAAAACCGCTAACATTTGATGAGTTTTCTAGCTTCTTTATGCGTCACTGATGACTCGTTTGAGAGTTGGGCCTCACCCCATTGCCCCAGAAGCCTTATGTTTTGCCTGCCCGATTTGACACATGCCGCAAGGGTTAGGACACATATGTCGTGTGACAGCAGAACTGACTGCATCAGTGGCTGGAGTTCAAGTGAAAAGACAGAGCTGGAGAGGGAAATGTGGCGTCTTGGACTTGGGGTTACGGAAGGGGACGTGGTTCCCGTGACCTCCTCACATAAGCTCCCAGGCTGTCCCTTCTCCTGTGCCCGCTCCTCTATTGCAAGCAACTTTATCCCAACTTCCAGCAAAGGGCCTGGATTTTAAGAGCTGCTTCATAATTTGCCAACCTAGCTGTTCCCAGAACAATATATGCCATCCTTCAAAATCTTAATCATTGTGAACAAAATGGTGTTTGCTGCAAGTTTGTCTCAGCTGAGTTACATGCAGGCATTAAGTTCATTTTGTTCTTAAAACATGTGTACAAATGCTGGCTCTCCTCTCTCTCTCCCTCTCTTATTTTATTGTGTTATTTTATTTAGATGTGCATTTTTGTCTCATTTTATCCTGAGACGTTCTCCAGAATCCTTCCCACCTCCCCAGTTGGCCCAGCAGGTATGGTCTACCCACACCCTGTCAGGGGCCTGAATGACAGCTTACATTCTAGCTATTATCCATGGCATGTACAGGACCCACGAGAAACTTGCTATGGTCTCAACGTTCGTGTCCCCCAAAAGTTCATGTTGAAACCTAACCCCCAAAATGTTGGTATCAGGAGATGATGAGGTCATGAGGGTGGAGCTCCCACGATGGGATTAGTGCCCTTATAATGGAGACCACAGAGAGCCCCTCAGCCCTTCCTCCAGGTGAGGACACACAGAAAAGACGCCATCTGTGAACCAGGAATCGAGTCCTTGGCAGATACTGAAACTACCGGAGCCTTGATCTGAGAATAAATGTCTGTTGTTCATAAGCCACCCAGTCTATGGTGTCCTGTTATTGCAGCTTGAACGAACTGCAACAAAACTGAAATACCTTTTCTACTCAAGGAGGCAGTGTTCTGGCCCCCTGGGCGCTGTGCCCACTTTCCCCCCAAGGCCTGGGAGCAGCAGCGTCTATGGCAGTTCAGGGGCTGCACCAGTTTAGAGGGTGGAATGGTTTGGGCAGGACAAGCGAGGCAGAACCGATTGTGACAGCCCCAACATCATAGTCCCTCTCTAGTCACCTTGATATAAAAGGAAGGAAAATGGGGAGTCACTCAGTTGGTTTTGTTAGAATTCTCCCTTTTAGAAACACAGCAATAAAGTGGCTGGCGCACCAGCAGGAGATTTCAAATCCTGAAAGATGGGGCTTTAGGGCTCCTGTTCTGGCCGAGGGCCAGGAAAGCAACAGGCACCATACGCCCTCCTGCCACGAGCTGGGGGATGAGGGGTGTGGAGGCAGGTATGGATGGCCTTTCCTGGTGATCCTTAAAGACTCCCACCTATTTTCCTCCTAACAAACTACCTCGTTCCAGTCACCTTCTCTCCTCCGTGGTTTCATAAAACACCCTGCTTTCTCTGAGTTATGAAACTGGCAAATGCCAATAAAGAAGTGCTGCCCTTTTCTGCCTCATAATCCATCGATAAAGACTGCTCACCCCTGCTACCCTCAGTACCCTTAACAGGCTGCCAGCAATCACTGGACGCCCGGCTGTCAGGAAGACCCACCTGAGTCTGACATCCTTAGCAGGTGGGCTGCCTTCCTGCTTTGGGACTAAACTTCCATGTGTATAAATAATCACTCTCCCGTCCGTTCACTGGAGGAAGGTTATTGTATTTCACAAGCTGCTAAAAACCCGGAGTGTCAAAGGCATGCTATATAGCATCACCCGAGGCAAACAGATCATTGTCAGAGGCTTACCGCAATAACCCCTCTTTATGGGTGATGGATTTTATTTGAGAGTTTATGACAAACATCTGAAACATCAGGTATTCGTGTTGTAATCACCTTTTATGGGCTTTCGTCTTCTCCCAAGCTCAGGAGGGGCATGCACACCTATGCCTGGAATTTAGAGAGGCTGAGACTTGCGTGATGATTCCCAGGCATGTTGTGGGCGTGTCTCTCAATTTCTCTGCTTTGCATCTTTATAAAACCTACCTTGCGTGAATCTGATGAGAATTAATTGGGCATTAATTCTAATGTTCTTTGAAGATTTGAAAGTGCTCTTTGTGGCCATCATTTCAGCAGCTTTATGAGTCTGGGTCCTTTTAATTGGTTTTCACCGATTGCTCTTTTTTTTTTTAATTAATTCATGAAAATTAACCCTTTTGTGAGAATGTTCCTGTTACGTTTTTCAGTTTTGGAGAGCACCGTTTCCATCTGGCAGTGGAAACTGATGTGCCAGTGTGCCAGCATTGCCCTAGTGGGACTTGCTGCCCCTCTTTTTTCTCCGTTGCTGGAGGATGAGAATTCTGCCTGCACCGACCAGGTTGACACACATTCCACAAAATGGTGGTTCTCAGAAGTGCTGATCGATACGTGTGTGACAGGGTGGTCATTACGCTAGAGCACAACCTGGGTTGTGGAGGAATTGGTCCATTTTCATCGGGATGCAGTGAAGGACCGTCCAGCCGGCTGTGAAATCACGCTGCAGTTTCTGAGGTGGGGGGTGTGTGTGTGTGTGTGATGTTCATGTTGGAGACAGTCTTTCTGTGGTGGGAGGAGCTTGGGGGTCAGAGAGCACAGTTCAGTGCCTGTGGCTTTTCCTGCACTTTCCCTCTGGAAGGGCAGGCCAGTGCACAGCCCACCAGACAGTCACAAATGCCACTGGGTTTCTGCAAATCGAGCCTCGTAGGATGGGAGCCCTTGGTTCTCTCTGTGTCCACACAGCAGGGGGATGAGTCAGACATGAGCCATAGTCAGGCAGGTTTCTAGAAAATGTGGCAACGGTTCTGGAATCTAGTTCTACCTACGCATCTGCTATATATAGTCTTGAGTAACCTTTATAAATTGCCTTACTACCCATGTCCTCACCAGTTGAATAGAGAAAATAATATCTCTCCCAGCTTTGACATGAGGATGGAGTGCATTTACTTTCCAAATTATGTATTATTAAGTACAGGCAGGTAGAAAGTTAATTGTTTAAAAGTTGAACCATGTAATGTGATAAGGGGTATTTAAAAGGCATAGACACTGCCCGAAGGCACGTTAATCATTAAATTAGATTTTGATGTGACTCCCAATCCCAGGTCTCTGGAAAATGCCTGCACGTTTACCTGCTGTAACCACCTCTTCACTCAGCACATTGACGCCCTCAGCTCAAAACTTCCTGATTCCATTCCAGAAAAAGCACAGCCCGACCCAGCCGATTACACTCTGCATTCCGCACCATTCATTTCTGAATTTGATATTTACAGTGTATCTTTAAGTGGTCCAAATGTGACAACCAAGAGAAGCAATGATGACAGATCACTGCTCCTACATTTCACATGCATTCAAAGGTAAACCTCATTTGGTTGAACTCATTCCAATAGCAAAACTCAAATGAATTTTCAGTGTTTAATCTGGAGCCTGCAGCTATTGTAGAAGCTGTCATCATTGCCAAAATTAAAAGTGTTACATATTCAGACATGGGGTAATAAAGGCATCAGTATAGGGCTAAAATGTCTACGAAAAATGAAAACTCACCTCCGCTACTTAAATCCCATAACATTCTGGCCGCGCAGTAGGAATTGAATTTTTAAAGGCCTAAAACATTTTCATTATATTTGCCTCTACCTTTTTTCCTTGCTGATGTTATAACAATCGAGCTATACTATTTATTTTCTGAGTTTTTACTCTCTATATGGATTTTACTAAATGAAATGTACACATTGACACTACCAACCAATTAATTCCTTAAGACCCATTATTTGTGTCCAACAAGTGAAATAAAAAGATTTAAAACATGATTCTAGCTTACAAGGAGCTCTACAATATATTTAGGGAATGAAATAAGCCCATGATTAATAATAAGTGGACAGCAATATGCATACTGGCAATTTAGGTTTACAAATAAAATAAAGTGCTGATGGTGCTGTCCAGACTGCTGTCAAATGGAAATTCATTTTATAAAATCCAAAGGGTGATAAGTTACAGATGAAGTGAGCTGAGTCTGATCACAATAGGCCCGTGCTGTTAAGATTGATGCTCATGGCCAAGGAAGGAGGGGCCAGAGTGAAGCCTGAGGCTGTGATATGAACACGAAGAAGGACAGTCATGAACCCTGCTGCCCTCTGCACCTCATCCCACCATTAATCCGTGATCCCAGCTCCCCTGTTCCTGGAACGTGACTGTGAGATCATGGAAAATGGTTGTTGGTTTCTGTGCCCGGTTCCTGACACAGGACTCCTGAAACCCTTGGAATTCCTGGGTGATGGGAGTGTATTTTGTTCTAATGAGGTGACTTTGGGTGGGTTCCTGGTTGAGGGCTGGTCCCCAGAAAGACCGACCTATGATTAGAAGCTTGGAATTTCCAGCCCTGCCTCCATTCTCTCGAGAAGGGAGAGGGGCTGAAAATGGAGTTAATGATGGCTTGTGCCTATGTGATGAAACCTCCATAAAATCCCCGAAGTAAGGAGTTCAGAGAGCTCCCAAGTCGGGTGAACATGTGATGTGAAGGTGCTGGGAGGGTGGCACCTGGAGAGCATGGGAGCCCCACCCCTTCCTGCACACCTCTGTGTATCTCTTCCATCTGGATGTTCATCCGGATCCTTTACTATGTTCTTTAATGAACTGGTAAACATAGGTGCTTCCCTGAGTTCTGTGAGCCGCTCTAGCAAATTAATCACATCCGGGGAGGGTGTCATTGGAACCTCCGATCTATAGCCAGTTGGTCAGAAGGACAGGGGACAACATGGACTTGCAACTGGCATTTGAAGACTCTGTGTGTGGGGTGTGTGTGTGTGTGTGTGTGTGTGGTGGGGATAGTCCTGTGGGACTGAGCCCTTAACCTGGGGGATCTGACATTATCTCCAGATAAAAGGTGTCAGAACTGGTCTGACACCCAGCTGTGGAGGGAAGCCTTCACATACACATTTGGTGACCAGAAATATCAGAAGTGTTGTGAGTGTTCTGTGTGAAGAGTAAAGGAGCCTCACAGGAAAGAAAGACACATTGGAAGAGCCGGGTTTTACCTACATGGGAAGGAAAAAGCTGCAGGTTTTTCCTTTGCAATAACAAAACCCAGAGTATGGAATGGGCAACGTGGCCTCAGTTTCCTGATGCTAATTACATAAAATATTCTTTTGCCCAAGCTTAGTGGAAAAGAAAAGATGAGAATTAACAATGAGGAAGAAACTCGGGTTGAATTTCAGAGAATCAAAGAAAACGTGCTCCATCTCGCCGTTCCATTTTGAGGTTCACAGAATGCTTTGGGGCTCGGGATGGCATCACACCAAGCCTAGGAAACTTACTCTATGGGCCCTAAGGTGGATCTTTTCTGGTCTTTTTTTCCCTCTGTGAACATGTCATTTTTTTTGCCTCAAGAGTTCTCCATCCACCACCCTGCACATCAACAACCCTCACGGGAGCCCTATTTTCCCCACTGCAATATCAGCCTAAACATCACACTCACATGGTATCTTCTCAGCCCTTCAGCCCATGCGAGGGCTCCTGGTCACGTACTGTGAGCCCCGGTTCCTCCAAGTGTGGTCTGGGGGCTTGTTAGAGATGCAGACTCTCAGACCGCATCCCAGACTGACAGAGTCAGGATCTGTGTTGCAACAAGCACCCCCAGAGAACTATGTGCACAGTAAGGGCTGAGAGGCACTGCTTTCAAGCACCTGGACCTCTTCCTCATAGCATCTTTCATTATTACTAGCTGGACAGTGTGGGTGAGGCCTGTCTGCTTCTCCTTGGCACTCTCAGAGATGCAGCTGCATCCCTGCAGGGGAAGTGGTGTCTCACTTCCCCTCGGACAGCAAGTTCTATGGAGGAAGGAACCTTATTTACCTTTGTTGTCTTTGCAGTACCTGGCCTGATGCCTGGCTAAGCATGCTGTGCAGCGAATGAATGAATGAAAGAAAGAATGAATGAGCAAAAAACACTGGGAGAAATATCCTGTCCCTCCATTTCGGGAGCTGAGGCACCCGGCTGAGGTGAGCATGATGACACAGGCAAAAGGAAGGAGCAGCTAAAGCAAAACCCACTGAGATGGACAGATGACCCCAGGAGCTGGAGAAAAAGACTTGAGAGTCCTCAGGACCCTCAGTCAAAGGAAGGGACTGACAGTCTTAGGACCTGAATACTCAGATCCCTGACCATTTCCCAATCAAGTAAAGGTTATGCTCGTAAGATTGCAGCTCAAATTAACCACCCTTGGGTAGAATTCCCCTCCTGGATGGATCACTGCCAGGAAGCTCTCTTGGTGGTTTCTGGCTGGAAAAAAAAAAAATGTAATCTCTCAGCTTTCTATAACAGCTCCCAGTGTGATTCCAGCTGCTTTTCCAACCACGTACTCCCACTGCGTCCTTTGTCCCATCTACCATACATTTCAGACGCACGGGGCTCACTGTTGCCCTTTAGCAAAATGGCCCTGCCCGTCTTTCTTTGTGCCTTTGCCTAAGAGTTCCTCCGCTGAACTTTGTTTCCTCACCACACACAACTGCCCCAGTCCTACTCTACCTTCTAGGTAGACTTTCCATCTCCCTCCACCCCAAGACTCCTTCCCTAAGCAGCTGGACAGAACATACCCACCTTCCCCATGCTTTTACCAAAACCACTTGCTATCATGAGGTTTGCACTTACCAGAGTGAATGTGATTTGTAATTGTTTAAATCTATTAGAATCAAATGATGATCTTCCAGAAAAGTTTGAATCATTTTTATAACTTCACAATGTCTATTGGAGTGTTTTATATAGGTTTATGCCTCAAGATACTTCCCAAATTAGATTGACTAGATTGGCTTAGGGATAAAGGTTGAGATGGAATGTGCTCCAGCGAAAACTTGAGACTTCGGTCACTTTGGCGAAATTCACATATACTATAAAGGAAAACATTAACTTCATACGAGCAAGACATACAAAGATTTTTAAAATCGTCACAAGATAAATGTACGTGAAGATACTCACAAATAAAATTCCAATGCAAATATGCCTCATACTGACCTTACATCGCTCTGCTTCTCCTTGGAGCCCACCTCCAGGCAACTTTTTTTCATTTCATCAAAATACTAATGGGAGGGGTGCCCTTTCAGTAAAAGAAAACTTTCTCTTCCCTGCTTGAGGAATTCAGAAGCTATTTATACTCAATGCTTTGGACCATCCAAAGAGTTAGAAGCAAGGTTTGTTTGATCAAGTAATTCACAGTGATATTGCAAGGATATAATATAAGCAGAGACAACAGGACAATCAATAAGGTTGCAATCCCTTAACAGAAATCAGTGTTTGCACACTGGGCTTGTTAATGAATGCTTAATCTCAAAGGCAAAGTAAGAAAAACAAAGGCAGAAGTCCAGGTTGAAAAAAAACACACTTTTGAGAGCATTAGGATGAATGAAATAAAGAAATTAAGAAAGGTACCTTCTCGGGCTGTAGCTAAACCAAAGAATTGTTTTCAAAAAGACCAATTCTTGTGCGGTTGAAATAATATGAGAGATGTGGTCTGGAATTGAAAAATATTACTGATTAAACATGACCGTATCTTTTACATCTTAGAGGTGTTAAATGTGAAAAATCTACTATAATCTAGTTTTAAACTGAAAATTGAACCCACGGTTTGCTAAACAAATTCACAACCAATTGGGGATATTTCACGTCTAAATAGCTAACAGTTGAAGATCTTGCAGCTCATAAGTCCCCTCTCTTTGCCTCTGAAATCTGTGAGAAGATTTCACAGTCTACTCTGTGTTCGTCTTTGTTTGGTCCTTTCAGTATCACAATAGCTCTTGAGGGCATGGCTGGATCACATCTGCTCATGGGTGTTTGGTTAAATGAAATCATAATCTTCCAAAAAGCAAATACTGAAAACATGCCATTGTAACCAGACCTTTTCGGTTTCCTCTGACTTAGCAGAGATGAGTTTTCATCCCTAGTCACATGCTGAGTCTCTGACACTAAAGGTGCACATGGTACAGAGGGCTGGGGTGTGTGTGGTAGAGATGGGGACCCGCATGTGGTCACCACAGAAGGAGCTTCAAAGTTTATTTTTGCAGCTTTCTAGAGGTAGAGTCCTCTGGTGCCATCATGAAAGAGGAAATTCTATTCTCTCCATTAAAATTTTTAAAAAATTCTAAAAGAACTGAACTGCAGCTCTATTTTTAAAGGAAATATGGACCTGCAGTCAGGCAGGCATGCATTGCGATGGATTGGAACTAGGAAAGATCACCGGGGGGAAAATTTTGTAAAGAGATATTTCATAAACAAATGCCCTTTTGTTCGGTGAGCTATTCAGATGCTGGGAGCTAGCACAGTTTTAGATCTTTTTCTTTGCTCAAAATCCTATCAGAAATTCGGCAAGAAAAACTAGCAAGAAATTCAATCCTGTTTTTCTCAAGAATCACAGATTCCATCAATTTGGGCCTGAAGCCATGCTCACCCTGGGTTATCCCCCCAAAGTAGCCTTTAAAGGCATACAGTTGTACACACTGGCATACATGTTAGACCAAAAAGGCAGCAATGGAGCATCCATCTTCCATCACTGGGGAGAAAAGAGAACCTGGTAATGAGGGAGATTTGGTGGTAGAATTATGACTTGGCAGAAGTATTGGATTGAGAAATAAAGAGCTATTAGGAAAGAAATCAACGAGTCTTATTGAGAGTTACTCTGCGTGGTATTTGGCCTCACCAGCATTTTAGTCTCTTTGTTATACTCTTTGTTATACTCTTACACCACAGTATAACTGTGGTGTAGCTTCTTTGCCAAAGAATGCAGTCCAGAAGTAATAAAACACACCTCTTCTTTGCTAGGCTGGAGGCAAACACCCTATTCCATTTTTTTCAAGAGGTCAATATGGGTATCATCTATTGATTGTGGCTTAAGGCAGCAGTTTGAAAAGTTCTAGCCTGTTTGTGAAATGATTAGACAGCAAAACGAGACAAAGTGAAATGGCTATGTCCAGTCAACTCCCTAAATTATCAAGAGACTTAGTCTGTGTTCACAAAGAAGCGATTACTAGGGTTTACTTTGGTACATACACATGGGTGTTTGCAAATAAACCTTCAAGGTTGTATCCTTAGGAGACCAAGTTTCACCTCAGAAAGAGCATGGGGTTCAGAGTTGGAGACCACTTTCTTCATTCCAGGGTCACCTACATCGAGAGAAGCCAAACCCAGGATTGCTGTGAATGGTCAACCAGCAGCCTCCTTGCTCTTGCTCAGTGCAGTCGCACCATTTTCTTCCGGGAAGCAGAGCATAACTATTCTATAGCCCCATTCCTTAAAAATCACGAAAAGACTTCCTAGTCTGAGTAACTAAACTGGATAACTTCATTTAGTCAATAGATGTTGACTGGAGTACATATAGCATATATACTCAGATAATTTACGACAGAAATGCTTTTATTTGCAAAACTCCAAGCTCCCAACCCGGGTTCAGCTCTGTGGCCATGGTTAATACTGTCACAGCTTTCAGTGGAATTTGATTTGGAAATTCTTACAGTATAATCAGGAATTTACAACTGTTCTGCAATCCCCTAACCATGTGATCTGGTGTGATTGGCGGGGAGAGGGCAGGACAGCGTTTTGGATGCTGTATAGTTTTCTTTAATTCCCCAGTTAACTTCAGCAGTAGAGTTGCTTATGCACACAGAGGTGACATATTGTAATTCATTTATTTAGTGGGTAAAAGAGAGCGAGAACAAGAAAAAAGCCAAACAAATATATTAGCTAATATACTAGTTTATTATGTATTTATATATAAAATATATTATTAATATATTAATTACCTAGGAGAAAGGTAAATCAACATATGCATAGGAATGAAGACCATCATTGTGAAAAATCTCAATGTGATAAGTTGCCCCCTTTTTAATCAAAAAGTAAAGTATTTGAATCATTAAAATGTTATTGAAGTGGAATAGGAAGAGAATGTTGGATTTTAGAAATTGACTGAAATCTCAGAAGCAAAATACAAATGACTCAAATTGCAAAAATTCTCTAGACGAAATTATTATAGAAATGTTCCTGGTGATTCAGCAATATTTTCACTAACCAACAACTTTAAAATGTTATTTAGCTTGATAAAGCTTCTTACATCCTGCATGGGAAACCATTTGCTCAACAAGTCCAGAAGATAACACTGTAGCTTTTTACAAAGTCAGGAAAATTCAAAACAAGAACTGAAGGAAAAAATGGAAGAAGCTACTGAATTTCTTTAGGTAGCAATACTTAAAAGAAAACCATTATGAGCTCATCAGAAAAATTATCTTGTAGATCGTGGATTTTCTGCACAAGATGAGAATTGGGCAAAGCAGTCCTCGCTGAGCACTGAAATGGTCTCCTCTCGGTCACGCCCATGATCTGGGATTGTTTTCTCAGAATAACAGGAAAGGAAGGAGAGTTGAGCTGAAAAACCCATCTGGTTCTAATTCAACACTCCCAATAGACTCTTACACACCAGCTCCAAAGAACGAAAGCCAAATTAAAATGGTACTAATTTGAGGGAGCAAGTGGAATGAACCCCGCTTCCCATCGCTATGGACGTCCTATTGTGATGGGTCTGGCTAGTGTGCCAGTCCGAGCGGGGAGAGACTGTTTGTCCATTGTACGTTCCAGTTCGCCTGAGAATTAAAGCACACCACTCATAATATCTTGTCAAACTTATATCTAACCTGGAGTCAATAAAATCCTCTCTGGATGTGGTTTGTGGGTCTGCCTTCTTCACGGCCAGATGCTCTCTGGTCCAGGCCTGAGAGCATACAAGGCTGCCCCTGTACCTGAGCTGTTTCCTCATTTTACTGGGGTTCAGGAGAAACAAGATGAACTCAGAAACATATCAGAAGATTAAGGTCTCTGGTTGCTAATTCTTTCCTCCCATCCACTTAGACGCTGGCTTTATGCAATACTCCAAGGGAGGCCCAGTGAAGGAAGAGATGCGTTTCTACAGGACAGTGTCTAAGTTCTCTGAGCCTGACATAATCAGCTATGTGTCTTGGCAGATGTATGGGACTTCAAAAGACATGTGTTCCAGCATGATATACAGAGTATATCTACGTATCTATGTGTCTTGCAGAT
The DNA here is from genome assembly GCF_003676395.1 of Aethalodelphis obliquidens. NCBI lineage: Eukaryota > Metazoa > Chordata > Mammalia > Artiodactyla > Delphinidae > Aethalodelphis > Aethalodelphis obliquidens. The sequence continues at coordinate 790,107 of NW_020837967.1, read as the reverse complement.
TACGTACATATATTCTCTATTGAATTGTCATGGATTTGTACAGAAGCAGAGAAGACAGACAAGATTTAAGGTAAGCAAAAAGGAAGCATTCAAGATTAAAAAAAAAAAAAAGACAGAACTTGAGTTACACTAGCACAAGGGTATTGAATTTCTTTAGATTCTGATATCTAAATTGGCAAAGTAAAGGGATTTGACCTCAAGTCCTTCAGTGAATTGCAGAGTAAATTGTGCTTTAAGTTATAACTGGAAAATGAATATTTAGACTATATGTTTGAAGAGCATAAATGCATGTGGAAGGGCAAAGACAGCCATGAACAGAGTGTAATACAGACTGGCCCTCCGGGGGTCAAGTTTATTTGATGTCACTTCCTACATAACGGTATTGGGAAGGCTCACTTCTGACATGGGCCATCGTTGATAAAGGCCCAAATGCCACCATCCAGGGCACAGGATCCCAAACAGAACTACATCCAGGAAGGCCCTGATACAGTAAGGCACAATTAAAACCAGACTTCCCCATTACTTTCTGAGTTTTACTGTCACCTAAGATAATATTCTAATATTGTTCTGATTGTAAGAATAAAAGATTTACTATAGAAAAATGTGAGAAGAAAGAAAATAGTACAAAGATGAAAAAAGTTACCCATAATTTTTTACCATAACTACTGTCCATATTTAGATATATTCCTTTCAATTTTTGTATCTATTTCTAAAAACATACAGATATATACACGGATGTATTTTAAAGAAAATTCTATCTGTACTGTATCACAGTTTGGTTTTCTACTTTATTTTTACTTAATGGTATATCTTCAGTTTCCCATGTTAATTTGGCTTAAAACAATGGCTATATAATATACCATTGTTTGATTATTATTGCATTATAAATTCCTTAATAAATCCACTGCTTTAAAAAGATTACAGTATTTAATATTTGTCAGTATAAATTGTACTACAGTGAATACCCTTTTAAATATAGGTGTAGGTGTAAAAATAGGTATAAGTGTAGGTAGATAGATATGGGTATAGATAAATATATAGGTATAGATATAGATATATAGGTATATATATAATCTGTGGTAAACGTCACAAAGAGAACTTGGTAGAAATGAACTATGGGTAAATTATAACAGTCTGGTGTTTGAATGACGTACACATGTACAGTGAGAGTTTGATTAGAAATGATGGATAATGTAAGAAAAATAGTTGAAGGAGCACTTAGAGAAAAAATAATTCACTGACTGACTTTGCTCTGACCCTACCCTTGAGTTATTTAACTCCCATTTGTTGCCTAGGCTGTAACACAAGGATAGATCTTTGTACAAATGCTTTTTGACCATAAAGTGAAATATCAGTGATCATGTTTCAGAAATTGACCCAGGGAATAGAAGTCATTTACACATGCATTTAAAAAGTCAGCAAGAACGCAAAGTATTAATACAGTGAGTTTTTTTTCCTTCTTACTTAACATATCAAGTTGGTGCCACTTTTTAACTTATAAAATATAATTTATAAACACTCCAATTTCCTTCAAGAAAAGTTGTACACAAATTCCCCAATGCATAAATTCTTATTTTTATTGTCAAATGACACCATAATTTTATGTTGTCCTGTTTTTAATTTGTTCATAATGAAATTATTTTTTGCTTTTCCTTCTGAATTATTTTTAAATTTAGACAAAACATTGAATAGTTCTGAATCAAGATAGACTCTATTTTTATAACGTAGGATGCTTTGTGAACATTTAGTATAAAACATGAGTAAACTACAGAATTTTATCTTGTGTATGATACAAAAATGTATTTATAACACAAATAATGTCATGTGAAGTAGCATCCTTAGTATAAAAAGGTGTTATAAAGATTTCTGGCATTTACATCATATTTGCAAAAGATATTGCTAAATTCCATATTTCATTTTTTCTTTCTAAAATTTAAATAACACATAATCCTATTTCCAAAATACAGCATATTTCTTTCATCAGGAAAGCAGTACTCATCTTTTAAAGAATTGAACTTCAGTTAATTAGAACCATCAGATTATTATTACTTTAATATATTTCTAAAATCTAAGAAAAAACATTCCTTTTACTCCAAAATAGGCAGTACAGAGAGATTTTCTAATTTTCTTTTTTTTAAAATCAGTTACATATTTGAAAGCAATTCATAAACCCCACTGAGTTTGTTTTGGAAAGTGCTTTTCTGATTGTGTAAGAAAATGTTATCTATGTCAGTAATAAATGGCAGTCATGGAATTTTGGCATCAAATGCTTCAGCCGTCCACATGAAATGGATGGCTGAAATGGATGAAATGAAATGGATGGCCAGTCCCCACTTAGATTAGCTCATGTATACAATGTCACTGCAGAGAAAGAGAAAAGAATGACTCTTGTGGGCCTGTCCTGTATAAATATTATATCCATTCTATAACGTTAAGTGGGGGAGTAAGATCAGACAGTATTTTAAAAGAATGGCTTCAGAAACAGTGTCTTCAGAGAAAAGTGTCATGCTGACTGTGATCTCTTTGTAAAGATCCTCTTATTTCAAGCCCAGCTCTGCTGAGCGTCTCAGGACATCTGTTTTCACAGTAGACCTGGAGATGTTTGGTTTCAAATGTCAAAATGTAGAATAATTTGCCATAGATCTGGGCAAATCCTTCCTAAACAAGAAAATAACATATACCTACAGAGACAAGCATAACCATAAGATTAACATGCAATGATTCTGAGGCTATTTTTTACAAAATGGGATTAATTGTACTCGACTCATGATGCTGACACGTGCCTCTAACCACAGGGCACAGGGCAAGCTTGTGCCCCAGCCGGGCCCCCCTCTCCTTGTAGGAGCATGCTCCACCAGCCCTGATCTGCCCACACTGCATGGGGCCACCTGAACTGCACCTCTGGGGGGAGATGACACTCGGGTGTACGTGTGTATACGTGCACACACATGCACATACTCATGCACGCATGCACATACACACGTGCACACACAGAGAGTCCGAGGCAAGGCCTTTTATTACAGTTACTTCCAGGTCTTTAAGGACACAGTCCTTTTCCTTCCACCCAGTTTGGCTTCTTCATCAAAATATTTTTAATGGAAAATTCATGACGCGCCCTTTTTTTTAAGTCTCTTCTTTCAAAGGTTCCACTCCCCGTTGACTTTAATCTGGGGGTTCCTCAGAAACAAACACCCCAGCCACTGTGCCTCCTCTCTTGCCAATGGGTCCCAGAGGCCTGTGTCCTTGCACCAAAGAACCTGCAGAGCAACAGTGTTCTCTCCCTTGAGAAGGAGAATTCTCTGCTCCACGGGCATCTGTGTGGTCCTGCGGCCTCGGAGAACAGGTGGGAAGGAGAGCAATGAAAGGCACCAGCAGGCTCTTTGAATGTGGGCACAACAGGGCCCTGGTGGATGTTCATGGTGTTCAATTTCCTCCGACGTTGAGATTTCTGCTTACGAGTCTCCAAAATATCCATCAGTACTTTGTTCCAAGACCCAGCGACACTGTCCCTTCAAGGTTGCCTTATTGTTTCCTTGTTCTATGTCTCCTTCACTCCATCCTGCTGGACTAGAGTCCCCGTGGACATTCATTTCTGACACCAAGTCACGTTTGCTGGCTGAGGCTGTGGTCACTCATTCCTATCAAAGACCAGGGCCTCCTCGGCCCTGCCCTTCTTTCTTAGGTGGGAAGTTGCACCTCCATTTCACATTGAGATCCGTGGAGCGATCATGTTCTCCTCTTAAACCAGACCCTCTGCTTTCAGATGGCCTGAGAAGCTTCAGGGCAGTCGTTCTCAAACTCCACCAGGTATAGGAACCCCACTGTCCAAGGCCACGCCCAGATGGAAGACAGAAGAAATGCATCCCTACCTCATTTCTCATTCTCAACATCTACAAGCATGTACGGGCTGGAGACACACACATCTGGATTTGAATTCCTGCTCTGCCACTTCTGAGCATGGGGACTTTGTCACGATATGATTATCCTCTTTGAAATATGGTCTAATAACCTCATGAGATAAATAAGAAGCTTTAAAAAATATCCAAAATGAGGAAGAACGGGTAGGGGGACATATTTTAAAACATCAGTGTATATAAACAGAGTTTCCACTAAATTTACTTTAACCATGGGGTGACATGGACCTAGGAAAATATTGCAAGAAACAGGAGGCCTGTCTTTTATGACAGCTTTTATGCTAGAAGAACCAAACTGACTTTATTTTTGTTGTCACTAGGTTCGTGGCCAGACCACTTTGGAAAAGATGTGTGACACGTGACAGAGAGAAAACAAAAGACTGAAAAGGTTTTCAGTCTTCTCCCCCAAAGAGAATACTCTCCAAATTGGAAAAGGTAAATTGTTAGGATGGGCAAGAGCCAGGGTGCATATTTCTTATGTGTGAGAAGCACAAGGTCCTGGTGGCCAACAACTGATGTTAAGATCCTCCCAGTATGACAGGAAACCACTGAGGACTCTTCGTGAATGGGAGGCCTGTTGCAGACTGGCTGGTTCCCTGACTTTCCAGGAGAAATAATCGTGTTTGTTCCTGATACATCACTACAGCAGTTTATTAGGGCACATAAAACTATTTATCGGAGTTTGTAAAAAAATCAGCAGGTTTTGCTAAAAATATGCGCCAAGCTATCATTGCTTTCTGACAGCAAAGCCAGAAACACAACAGTGATCTCCTGAGAATATTGTTTAAGATTTGGTTCTGATGCTTAGCTCAGAGCCAGCCAGTGTAGGGCATGGCTGTGGGTCCTGCTCCATTGTGTGGGTTGACTCCCAGCAACGGTCTCAGGACACTGGGGTCTCCCTCTCCCCAGCTGAAAATCACTACTAGACAATGACGGCATTGGTGGCAGGAGAGGAGAGGGAGGTTCTGTTACAGTGTCATGAACGTCAGGATCTGAGGCTGACCCCGGGGCTGGGGTGCTGCCATACGTGAAAGCACTTGGATTTGGTGAGCGGGATAGGTGGCCACAGTGACTAGGGTGGTGATGACCAGGCAATCATAGCTGAGTGATCTCTAGAGGAATGTGTTTCAAGAAGAAGGGAGTGGCTACACTCTAGAGGCTGGTGAAAGTAGAGGTGTCCACTGGATGTGGCAGTATGGAAACTCAGTGAATTTGGGAAGAGCCATTTCACAGGATGAATGAAGGAGGCTTCCATAGTGATAGTGATAGTGGGAAAGGACACAGACTTCTACCCTTCCTCCCATCAGAAACAAATTATACAGCTATAAAGGGATTTTATTAGGCACAAACCCATAACTAAAGGAATAATGTAACTTATATGTGGTATCTTTAAAAAAAGAAAAAAATGGACTCATATATATTATACAAAGAATAGATTGATGGTTGCTGGAGGTGAAGTGGTTGAACAAAATGGGTGAAGGGGTCAAAAGATACAAACTTCCAGTTATAAAATAAGTCCTGAAGTTGTAACATACAGCATAGTGACTACAGTTAAGAATACTGTACTGCATATTTGAAAGTTGCTAAGAGAATGGATCTTAAAAGTCCTCATCACAAGAAAAAAATTTGTAGCTGTGTGTGGTGATGGATGTTAACTAGACGTATTGTGGCATTCATTTCACAATATATACAAATACTGAATCTCTGTGTTGTACACCTAAAACTAATATAAAGTTATGTGTCAATTATTACTTTAAAAAAAAAGGATAATGTGAAAGGCAAGAACGGAAGCACACTTTTAGGAGCTTTGGAGCAAGTGGATGGGGGAAACTACCATTCCAAGAAAACAGAATCTAAAATCATTTGGCTAATAATTTATTTAGGGCTTCCCTGGTGGCGCAGTGGTTGAGAGTCTGCCTGCCGATGCAGGGGACACAGGTTCGTGCCCCGGTCCGGGAAGATCCCACATGCCGCGGAGCAGCTGGGCCTGTGAGCCATGGCCTCCGAGCCTGCGCGTCCGGAGCCTGTGCTCCGCAATGGGAGAGGCCACAACAGTGAGAGGCCCGCGTACCACAAAATAATAATAATAATAATAATTTATTTAACTATGATCAGACAGCAATCACCAGACATCTGAGAAAAGCCTCTAACACAAAAATAATAGCGACCCAAACAAAAATAAATTACAAGAAAAAAGGAGAAAAGAAAAGAAAATCAACAACAAACAAAAAAGGAAAGCCACTTGGAAGAAGCAGAGATTATGAAGGAAGAGGGAAACTCACAAACATTAAACAAACAAAAATAAATCAGCAGTATCCTCAGGGATTAGAAAATGTGCATCTATGAACCAAGAATATGTGATATTTATACATATGAAATATTCAGAGACCAGGAAAAGGGCACTTGGGAATTAAAATCGTGATATAAAATAGATAATGGAGAGAATGTTTGGAAGTTATGTTGAAGAAATTCACCAAAAAAAGAGCAGTTGAACAGAAGAAAGGGACAAGAAGATTAAAAAAAAAAAAGAAAAAAAAGCTGGAGATCCAGTTTAGGGTGTGGTGCTCAAGTGTAGTTAATAAGTATACCAGGAAATTAATAAACCATAATGGAAAAGAATATGAAAAAGCATGATATATATATATATATATAAAATATGTATAACAGAATCACTTTGCTGTACAGCAGAAATTAACACAATATTGTAAATCAACTATACTTCAATAAAAGAAATTTTTAAAAAATAATAATACCAGGCAAAAGGAAAAGAATGCAGAGTAAATAAATATTAACAGAGTATTTCAGTAATCTCTCTGGGAATAGGAGGATTTCTAGAGCAAAAGAACACAACGAAAGGCACAGTAAAGATGCAAATAGACTTATACCAAAGAATTCTGTTGTGAAATTTCAGCAAAGAGAGAACTCACCAAACTTCCAAAGGAAAAAACGAAACTAAAGATAGATTGTATATAGAAGATCAATGACCAGAGGACTTCGGGCTTCTTCACAATGCCTCTGAAAGCCAGGAAACAATGGATAAATCCCTTTACTACTCTAAACACAAAACAAAACAAAGATATTTCTAAGATAGAGCCCATACTCAACTATTACTTGTGAATGCTAAAAGGTCTCAAAAAAATTGATTCTCTAAGCATTTGTCTCTGGGTAGTGCTTACAGAATCTACTCTAGAAGGTATAAACTAGGAAAGAGGCAGCTCTGGAAATGAGAAACCATGGTCCAAGACAGGAGACAGATGAAGGGACCCACTGAGTGGGATGCTAAAGGGAGATCTCAGGCCAAGGACTGCGGACCACAAACAGAGGCACCAGCCCAGACTGAACCAGTCCAGAAGCTCCAACAGAGGCTCACCCCCCAGGCACCCCGATTATCTGAATACACTGAGAGGAGAAGTACAACCTCGGAGATGAGTTTGAAATTAATCTGTAAGGAGAATTTAGGAAACTAAGCATCACAGGACCAAAAATAATCACAGAACAATCATGAACTCCAGGGGAAAAGGAGAGAGTGAGGAAATGGAAGGAACAGCTGTGAACAAAATTTCAAGGAAATTTTCAGAGAAGGGAGTGGAGAAATGGGGCAGGACCTGGAGGAGATGGAGCTTGTTGGCTTTTGTTTTGTTTTGTTCGGAAAAACAGTAAGTTGTGGTTCCCGTATGTGAGAAGGCTGTTGAGGCTGGCATTTCAGGAGAGACAGGTCCCTGGAGCCATGGCTCCTTGAGAGGACAGGAGGGGATAAGGTCTGGGGGAGGGGCTGTCCCTTGAGGGTCATCACATGAAAGCAGGGCAACAACATGGAAGATGCAACTCGATTTAGAGAGTTAGTGGAGGGAAGATTGAAGGTGGAACGTTTCCTTCACTGGGCAGTAAGGAATGCCTATCATTTCTTTTCTTCTCACGACACAATTTTTACAAGACCCTGAGAGGTGAACATCATAACCGCCCCCTCTTGTAAAAGAGGAAACTGAGGCTCACAGACGTTACGCAACTTTCCTAAAGTCACAGAGGCAGTGAGGGGAAGAGCAGGAAACGAAGGGCAAGGCCACTCTGACTCCAATGGCCTTACTCTTGAGGACCCTTCAGTAACGTATCTCCTGGAAGGCGCTTTCCCCCGCTCCGAGGATCTCAGGGCCCTGGGGGAGACGGACTGTGAGGCTGCTTTCATGAGAGCCAGGCAACGTACACACACGATGGGATCGAATTTTACTGTTCTCTCTACCTCTCCAGCCAGGACAGGCATGAAAGGAAACCAGTTCTATTTTTAGTAGAATGAGATTTCTAACAGCTGTCCAGATCCTTGAGGTCCCTTGAAGATCCTGTTTCTTATCTGTACAACTCATCCCATCTGAGTTATCTGGTTAAAAATTGGCAACAGGATGTGACGAAACCCAGAACAGACATCACAACATATTTGTCATATCTGAACAGCAGACCCTATGTGGCAATTACCTCGTTGGAAATAATGGCATAAATATTAAGATGCTTGACTGATTTTACTGATGAGGCATATCGAGAAGAAAAATTGTACATCTTTCAAATTCTGAAAAATCTTTGGCACTTGTGAAGTTACTTCCAGGGAGGGCAAAGCAGGTTCATGCCCCCTGAGCCATTCCTAATTGAGGAGCACTCAAAACAGACTTTCAACAGAACTGGGGTGAATGAGGTGAGTCTGAGATGGAGACTGGAGAATCCCAAGAGAGAGACAATCACAGCACATTATTTTCAAGTCTTTGGGGTAAGATAATAAATAGCAGAGTATGTTCCTAAAAACGAGGTTTTCAGTTAATGTGCATATTTGGAAAGAGAAGCTTATTCAATCTTTCACCAATAATAACAATAAATGAGTGAGATTAATAAACATGACAGACTCCTAGAATCATCTAGAACCAACAGAACTGAGTCTAGATAAGGACAGATTCTATGCACATAGCAGAATAGGGAGAAAGGCTAGCTTCTACCCTGCTTCTGCTTTGCCTCTGTCTCTGCTTCCTAATCAGTGATGGAAACACATTTTAACCACTGACCTCAGTGGCTTTTGGAATCTAAGAAATATACTGCTTTAAATTGTTCTGCAAGTTCCAGTAGGATCTCTGACTTCTGTCTCACTCCACGGCCACATACTGTCTTTGACATACTCTCTGACCTTCTAACTCACCCACTTAACCTGAGACTAGTCGGATCATTGTCACACTCTACCACTCTTCTAGTTTCAGGAGAAAAAAATAAAAAAGGTTTCATTGAAAACCTGGTCTTTATTTTAGCAACAAGGCCCAGCCTCACTCTTCTTGCAAATTAGCAAAACCTAAAACACTAAGTTCTGGTTTCTGGGCAAAGCCCCAACATTTCCTCACCAAGGACATTTGGTTAACTGCTCTCCATGAGGTCATTTGTCACTTTGCTAAGTTCTCACTTCCCTGCAGGCAGATTCCTGCCCTTTTATCTCAGCGCGCCCATAAAACTTGCAGTCTCTCCCAGTACATAGCCAGAAGTGATGTGCATTCAGAAGCAGGCAAGGAGAGCTGGACTTGCTGCCTCTGCCACCTCAGCCTCGCTGATGGGATGCACAGTGGATTAAATCAAGCCGTACAGGGAAATCGCAAACTCGGTATCGAAAAAAAAATTGTTTATGACTCATTCTATTCTTGCTGCCTAAAGAGAACTTAAAGATTTCTTTAATAAGACTCTGCTAGTGCCAGTGGCAAATTACAAAGGAAATAATTAAACTGTTCCTTGCTTTCACTGGTCTTCCCTCTAGAGGGACTCAAAGACATAGACACCTGCAAACACGGGAAAAGTTCTCACGTTCATGTTAGCACCACCTGGGGAATCGCCCATCCAGGGACATCCCCACGTGAGGGCGGGGGTCCCAGGGGCTGTATCCAACCCCATGTCCCGGCCACTGCCTCGGGGTCTCACGTCCCCCCTTTTCACAAGTGCCATCGGTGAATCCACTTCCTAATCACTGTAGCTCACGTCAATCAAACATTCCAGGCACTATGGGGTCACGCACGTCCCCCTGTTTTCTCTTTACAATACTGTGAGGTAGGTACCTTCCTGATTGCCGCATCCACGGGAGGCTCTTGAAGATAATTTAAATAGACCATCCAGGGTCCAACTTCAGGCAGCAAGACAGGAAACCCAGAGCTGTCGGAGCGCCACGTCTCATTGTTAACACGCTTTCAGGACAGTCACCCCTTACGCTCATGTGGTTGAAGATGTCCACAGGGAAGGAAGGCAGAGAATTCCAGGTGAAGAGCACATTATGCACAAAGGCACAGGGATCACGGATGAGTCTTTATAATTCTGCTTTTGCATGAAATGTTGCCCTTCCTCAGTTTGGTAGATAAAATACAAGAGTCGTGAGATAACATGCTATGTCCCGATGGGAGAGATTATTCTGTGCTGTGAACCCCAAAGTGGAGAGGCTTAATAATCAGGGCTTATCTCCCACCCACCTCACCTGGACATCACGCCCCAGAGGATGGCTTTGGTCCTCACCATGACTAGAGAACCATGTCTGATGGAAGCTCCCACGTCCTGTTGCTCCACCTCCTGGACCACAAGTCCCTGAAAGCAGGGTGGACAGGCTGGCAAAGAAAGTGCACGGCCAACACAAACCCACCGTCCGTGGCTGCAGGCTACAGGTGACTCACGCCTTGTCTTTCCCAGCACATTGACCAGAAATGGCCACCTGTCCCCACCAAGGGGCAAGGTGTCTGGTAAGTGTCAGGAAGCACGTGGATCTCCAGAGGCAGTGAAGTTCACTGATCCATTTCCTATGGCCAGGATCCCAAGGGCTTTCAAATATTAGCTCCTTTATTTCCCATTTCCACCTCCATGGGGTTCTTCTGGAATCTTTAAGCGCATATATGACAAATGGATGAAATTTCTTTCTCATGACTGGAGTAGAGAAGGAAAACTGAAAGCAAGGTCAATCTGAACTAATTCAAAGCCTAAAACATACAACACTATAAGTAGGAAAAAGTAACGCCTGGGTGCTGCCAGCCAGCGGCGGCCAGGGCTCTGGATAAGGATGCCCGAGTTCTGTTGTTGCAGGAGAGTGAGGGCTGTGGGCCTGACGTCCGCCCACATCTGCACGCCTGGCGGGCGGAGTGACAGCAAACTCCCTTAGACCGTGTCCTAATCATTGTGGGTTCCAAGTCAGGAGAAAGTTAACAACTGCGCTTTACTGCATAAAAGTGTTTTGCTTGGGCTTCCCTGGTGGTGCAGTGGTTGGGAGTCCGCCTGCCGATGCGGAGGACACGGGTTCGTACCCCGGTCCGGAGGGATCCCGCATGCCGTGGAGTGGCTCGGCCCGTGAACCATGGCCACTGAGCCTGCGCGTCCGGAGCCTGTGCTCCGCAACGGGAGAGGCCACAACAGTGAGAGGCCCTCATACCGCAAAAAAAAAAAAAAAGGGGGGGGTTTTGCTTTTAGTTTTTCCCCCTGTTCTAATGTATCCCTAAACTGTTATCAGATCTGTTACACAGAGCTCAGGCATATTGCTTTGCTGTTGTGTTGGTAGGAGTCTTTAGTTGCAGACAACAGAAACAGACCTTTAGCTTAAAGTGGGAGTTTGCTGTAAGGACACAGGATGCCTCGTGGAACCAATGAATCTGAACACAGATAAGCTTGAGGAATAGACTGGCGCTGGGCCTCCGGCTTTCATTCTCCTTCTCTCTGCACAGCTGGCTCTCTCCACACATCTCGTCTCTGTCTCTCTCTCCTGTCCCATTTCACTGCTCTACACAAGAGGACCTGGCTGCCTCCTGGTTCCCGACTTGCTTACCTGCTATAGTTCTAACCCTTCGAGATTGACTGAATTCTGTTGGCTTCGGTTCCAGACAGCAGGGAGTAGGAGAGCGATGGCCCAGCTTGGGTGAGGTGTTCATCCCTGATGTGACCAGACTGGCCAAGACTGCGGGACTCCAAGTCACAAGGAAGGGGGAAGGGGCCTTTTCCAGGGAAGTAGCTGTGGGCGGGTCATGTACCCCAAGATGTTTATTACGGTAGTGAAGAGCACAGAGGCCCTGGGGGAGCGCAACGCGTGGTAAACTCACAGCTGTTATGTAGAAACGCGTTGTCTAATCAAGCAGGACAGTAAAACAGGGTTCTTTCCTGTACTTCTCTGAATCTTTTATGTATGGACTCCAACGATGCATCTCCAAAAATGGGGACATCGGACTCATCCAAACATATTTGACTGCATGACCTTTATTTAGCAATAAAGTAAGGATCTGAGGAGACAATGTTAGAAGCCCTCCGGCATGTAATGGTGCCTGGTGTCCTACCCACAGGTGTTCTGTTCTGGAATTGCAGTGCTTCCCCTCAATAACTGTCAAAATTCTGCCCTTTCTGCAAGACCAGTGGAGGTCACTTCCTCCCGGAAAACTTTTCCTCCAACCCTCCCCTGTCCTCCTGTGTTCGCGGTCCCACCCTCCCCACACCCCTACTCACTGCATGTGATTAGCAAGATGAAATGTTAACACTCAGCGCACTCAGCAAGCAGATGCGACCTCTTTTCTTTCTTAAGGAATAAAAGCGGCCCTGGGACTCCTGAGAACATGGGCAGCAGTTCCACGCTCAGAGCTGGACTTGGTCTTACACTCTACTTTCTCCAGCATCATGGGGTCCAAATTGTCGCTGTCACCACCAGCAGCTGCGTGAGAGAGGACCCCAGAGCCTTTCGATTCTGGAGCTCTTGAAACCGAGGGGTGGTCCTGCTGCCTCGCCTTTCTCTCTGCTCCTTACGCCCCACCATGACAAAGGCTTCCCATGCCGTTGCCTTCCAGTCACTGGAGCGTGTGTGCAGTTCCTTCCAGGGTGAGCAGACCCCTGGGGGAGGGTCACCCCACCCTCTGATCCACTGCTCACAGACCCAGCCTCACGGCTGACTTCTCAAAGTTAGATCAGGGGTTTAATGGCTTTGCCATCTGGGCACTGCTGTCTCCATCACCAGCTCTAACCTCCCTCCTATTTTGAGGACACAGTCGACATCCTTTGTAAGACATCACATCAGCCTGGGTCTCCTCACCTATCCAAGCTGCTCCTTTTCTTGTTTTTAAGTAGCAACCCTTCTTTTGAATGACTGAAAATTATAACATGAGCATAGCTTTCACACTGAATCTAAGAACAGGTGGAAAAGGATATTCAGCAGAAACTTTCAGCTGGGACCTCACAGCTCAACAGAGGAGATGCAAGACAACACGTGCTAAAGCAGAGAGAGAAGCATCCTTCCAGAGAACCCTCAGATGGACTGATTTATAATTCTTAGGAACCACAGAAGGGTTATGTCGTGGGGCTGAATATTAGTGCATGGCCAGGGCTCTTAAGCCAAAGGAAACCAACTAAGAAATGCTTCCTCATGTCCTTGCTGTTAGCTGCTCAGGGGTGAGGAAGTGGGGGAGGAGGATAGGAAACTCGGGGGGATGGGGGTTGGCGGTGAGATAGTCCTCTGATCTGGCAGTCCTGGGAGCCCTCTTTCCTATAGGAGTGGAACACATTTCAAAATCCATCCTCTTTCCCATGAACATTTGTTTGCATTCCTCTGTCCCTTGCTCTATGCATTCTTTACTGATGCAGATTAGAGAGTTCATAAAAATGCATCATGGACCCATTTAAACTATATGATTAACTGCCAATATGTGATATTAACTCATAGTATTTTATGGAGATTAGCACGTATAATTATATTTGATGGTATATGATAATTACCTGTTTGGTTGCATTTTAAAGTATGATGACTTGAGAACATTCATCAATCCATATATGGCTCAGAGACTGATAAAAATTGCAACTCATCTTAATTGTTTTTAAAGTAATCAGACTGACATCTTTGAAGCCTAAAGGAGACTGATTTCATGGAGACCATGTTAATAATACAGTGATTGGAACACTAATTGAAAATCCTTTTTTTTTTTAAATGGAACATTCTGATCAATATTTTCCAAATGGCTAATGAAGTATGAATGGAATGTTTCTGCATTTCAGGTTAAACATAGAAAAATTCAGCTGGGGTTCTGATTCATCTAGGAGGCCAGGGTACAGACACTCCCTTGGAAAAGGTTCTGGAGTCGTTGTTTTCATGATGGGACAGGGAGAAGCTTCCCTAGTTCAGTAAGGAAATCTTCATGCTTTCCTTGTACCCTCATCTCCCTCTGCTTTTTCTTGGACTCTTCCTGGCCTTCGAGACGCTCTTCTGTCCCTCCTCCTGCACGGAGGGAGTGATTCAGTTACAGACATGTGATCCCTGTGTCACATGACAAAAGCTCTATTTCCCACTCTACCCATGCATAATGTTAGTTGATATTTAAGCTGACCTTGGACCTATTTTTACATTCTTTACTCCTGTGTTTTTGCCGTGTCCCCCAAATGACTCACCGCGGCATGAATCCCAAGTGATATACACAGGCAACGTGCAGCTTACCCTAAAGTTCAAGTCCCCTTCAGCTCTGAGTTATGCAGACTTAAATATTGACTCACGCTGACTATGCACATTGGGCAAGACCAAACCCAGTGATGCAGAATCCTGTGTCTGGGATATCCCAGCACCCCATCACTTCACCTGTGCTATTCTAGCAGACAGGACTGAGCAAACAGAGTCAGGAGGCCCCCATGAGGACCCAAGATGAGAGAAGGAGGAAGTGTGGGGTCGTGAAGGTCGAGGTTGTCTCTGCACCAACTTGGGAGAAATGGCCACTCGGATGTGGAGCTGGCAAGTAGAGGGTAGGAAAGGTAGGGCATGGAGGGCAGACACAGCTGCGTGCAGAGCACATCCAACAAGAAAGATGCTCTTCCTGTATCTTTAATCGGGTCCTTTGAATTCTGGTGGCTTTATGTATGTTTCATATCAGCTGAGGGGAAAGCTCTAACAAGAAATGCTTGATGTTTCTGTAATGTTTGCTAGTCTTATTCTGAGGCTGGTCAATAAAATTATGATTTCTGTGTCTTTAAAAAAACTTTACTTTTTTTTTTTTTTTTTGTGGTACACGGGCCTCTCACTGTTGTGGCCTCTCGCGTTGCAGAGCACAGGCTCCGGACGCGCAGGCTCAGCGGCCATGGCTCACGGGCCCAGCCGCTCCGCGGCATGTGGGATCTTCCCGGACCGGGACACGAACCTGTGTCCCCTGCATCGGCAGGCAGACTCTCAACAACTGCCCCACCAGGGAAGCCCTACTTTTTTTATATCATAAGTCAGGCCACAAGCAAATGAATCATTTCCCATTTGCACATACACTGCTTTGCTAAAATGAAGTGAAATATAATAGTATGAAGGCAATTCTGTTGACAATAGTAGCAGTTGTAAAGCCAAAAGTCTGGCTGTCCAGTGTGGGTATGGATGTCAATTTCTCACACAGATGAGTTGAAGCACACTGAATTATCTAGATCAAATGATGTGTGTGTGTGTGTGTGTGTGTGTGTGTGTGTGTGTGATTAAGTAAAATAAACTATTTTTTTCTTATCATAGAAAAAATACTATGAAGAAAAGAAGAAAATAATAAATGAGAATGCAATGTAATAGAATTTCTATTCATTTATTACTTAAAATTTATAATTTTGTAAATCAAAGAATAAGCTCTTGTCTTGCACAGTATTGATCCACACTATTCAGGAGCCAGATAGGTGAAAAGTAGGGTCACAATAAAGTATTCAAGTACATTTTCATTATTCACAAGCTAAAGTTCCTAAAGTGTATGAAGTCTGTGATATAAAAGGCAAAATATAAAGCATCCTTCTCGGGCTTCCCTGGTGGTACAGTGGTTAAGAATCTGCCTGCCAATTCAGGGGACATGGGTTCGAGCCCTGGTCCAGGAAGATCCCACATGCCACGGAGCAACTAAGCCCATGCGCCACAACTACTGAGCCTGCGCACTAGAGCCCTTGAGCCATAACTACTGAATCCCACGCACCTAAAGCCTGTGCTCCACAGCAAGAGAAACCACCACAATGAGAAGCCCACGCACTGCAACAGAGAGTAGCCCCCGATTGCCGTAACTAGAGAAAGTCCCGCGCAGCAGTGAAAACCCAACGCAGCCAAAAGTATACTACTAAAAAAAAAAGCATCCCTCTTTTAGAGTCCTTTGCTCAGAAATTATTCAAAGGCTTCAAAACAAAGACATTGTTCCTGAAAAATCTTGAAAAAAACCACAAGTTAAAGATGATATTAAATGGGATTATATTAAAGATTATATTAAATATTAGGGATTTTGGTTTAGTCTTGATGTTTTTTCATACATAAAGACCTAAACCTTCAGGCCTTACTTTAGTGAACCAAAATCTCAAAGACTCTGCTTGTAGGGCTTTTTGCAGATGTTTTTAGAAGCAGATAAAATTAAATTGATGCTACCACACTGAATAATAACTTCATATGTGATTCATATTTGACATCTTTTAGCATATTTCTAAATGGTCTTTTAAACAATAACAGTGGTTTCTGGTCTGACATGTAAAGAGCTTGGAAGTTGTCATCCTCATCCTCACAACAAGAAAAAAGATGAGAAAAGTCAACAACTCTTCTTAAATCCATCAGAGAATTGACGTCCCAGGACAGACCACTGCCCTGAAAACTGGAAAGAAAGGTGAACAATAAGAATCATAGCTTACTGGGGATAAGCCCAGGAGCAGAAGCCCACCCACTGGAGCAGTATTGTTAGGGTCTCTGGTTTGGTATCAGACACTAATTTTAGAAAATTCTCAGTTGTTGTTACTTCAAATGAACAAATAGGTTTTATCTCATGTATGCAAGGCTGGCTCAGCATTGAAAAATCAATTAATGTAATCCATCACATCAACAGGCTAGGAGCTTCAAGATGGCAGAAGAGTAAGACGCAGAGATCACCTTCCTCCCCACAAATACATCAGAAATACATCTACACGTGGAACAACTCCTACAGGACACCTACTGAACGCTGGCAGAAGACCTCAGACGTCCCAAAAGGCAAGAAACTCCCCATGTACCTGCGTAGGACAAAAGAAAAAAGAAAAAACAGAGACAAAAGAATAGGGATGGGACCTGCACCAGTGGGAGGCAGCTGTGAAGGAGGAAAGGTTTCCACACACTAGGAGCCCCTTCGTGGGCGGAGACTGCGGGTGGCGGAGAGGGGAAGCTTCGGAGCCGCAGAGGAGAGCGCAGCAACAGGGGTGCGGGGGGCAAAGCGGAGAGATTCCCGCACAGAGGACCGGTGCCGACGAGCACCCACCAGCCCAAGAGGCTTCTCTGCTCACCTGCCGGGGTGGGCAGGGCTGGGAGCTGAGGCTCGGGCTTCGGAGATCGGATAGCAGGGAGAGGAATGGGGTTGGTGGCGTGAGCACAGCCTGAAGGGGGCTAGTGCGCCACAGCTAGCCAGGAGGGAGTCCAGGGAAAAGTCTGGAGCTGCCGAAGAGGCAAGAGACTTTTTCTTGCCTCTGTTTCCTGGTGCGCGAGGAGAGGGGATTAAGAGAACTGCTTAAAGGAGCTCCAGAGACGAGCATGAGGTGCGGCTAACAGCGCGGACCCCAGAGACTGGCATGAGATGCTAAGGCTGCTGCTGCTGCCACCAAGAAGCCTGTGTGCAAGCACAGGTCACTCTCCACACCTCCCCTCCCGGGAACCTGTGCAGCCCGCCACTGCCAGGGTCCCGGGATCCAGGGACAACTTCCCCGGAGAACGCACAGCGCGCCTCAGGCTGCTGCAATGTCACGGCAGCCGCTGCCGCCGCAGGCCTGCCCCGCACTCCATACCCCTCCCTCCCCCCGGCCTGAGTGAGCCAGAGCCCCCAAATCAGCGGCTCCTTTAACCCCGTCCTGTCTGAGCGAAGAACAGATGCCCTCCTGCGACTTACACGCAGAGGCGGGGCCAAATCCAAAGCTGAAACCCAGGAGCTGTGCGAACAAAGAAGAGAAAGGGAAATCTCTCCCAGCCTCAGGAGCAGTGGATTAAATCTCCACAATCAACTTGATGTACCCTGCCTCTGTGGAATACATGAATAGACAACGAATCATCCCAAATTGAGGAGGTGAACTTTGGAATGAACGATATATATTTTTTCCCCTTTTTCTCTTTTTGTGAGTGTGCATGTTTATGATTCTGTGTATGATTTTCTCTGTATAGCTTTGCTTTTACCATTTGTACTAGGGTTCTGTCTGTCCGTTTTTGTTTGTTTGTTTGTTTGTTTTCAGTATAGTTTTTAGCACTTGTTATCATTGGTGGATTTGTTTTTTGGTTTGGTCGCTCTCTTCTTTCTTTTTTTTATTACTTAAAAAAAAATTTTATACTTTTTTTTTATTATTATCATTTTTTAATTTTATCTTCTTCCTTCTTTTTTTCCTTCCATTTTATTCTGAGCTGAGTGATGACAGACTCTTGGTGCTCCAGCCAGGCATCAGGGCTGTGCCTCTGTGGTGGGAGAGCCAAGTTCAGGACACTGGTCCATAAGACACCCCCCAGCTCCACGTAATATCAAATGGCAAAAATCTCCCAGAGATCTCCATCTCAATGCAAAGACCCAGCTCCACTCAACGACCAGCAAGCTACAGTGCTGGACATCCTATGCCAAACAACTAGCAAGACAGGAACACAACCACACCCATTAGCAGAGAGGCTGCCTAAAATCATAATAAGGCCACAGACACCCCAAAACACACCACCAGCCTTGGACCTGCCCACCAGAAAGACAACATCCAGCCTCATCCAGAGGCACTAATCCCCTCCACCAGGAAGCCTATGCAACCCACTGAACCAACCTTAGCCACTGGGGACAGTCACCAAAAACAATGGGAACTATGAACCGGTAGCCTGTGAAAAGGAGACCCCAAACACAGTAAGTTAAGCAAAATGAGAAGACAGAAAAACACACAGCAAATGAAGGAGCAAGATAAAAACCCACCAGACCTAACAAATGAAGAGGAAATAGGCAGTCTACCTGAAAAAGAATTCAGAATAATGATAGTAAAGATGATCCAAAATCTTGCAAATAGAATGGAGAAAATACAAGAAATGTTTAACAAGGACCTAGAAGAACTAAAGAGCAAACAAATAGTGATGAACAACACAATAAATGAAATTTAAAATTCTCTAGAAGGGATCAATAGCAGAATAACTGAGGCAGAAGAATGGATAAGTGACCTGGAAGATAAAATAGTGGAAATAAATACTGCAGAGCAGAATAAAGAAAAAAGAATGAAAAGGATTGAGGACAGTCTCAGAGACCACTGGGACAACATTAAATGCACCAACATTCGAATTATAGGGGTCCCAGAAGAAGAAGAGAAAAAGAAAGGGACTGAGGAAATATTTGAAGAGATTATAGTTGAAAACTTCCCTAATATGGGAAAGGAAATACTTAATCAAGTCCAGGAAGCACAGAGAGTCCCATACAGGATAAATCCAGGGAGAGACAAGCCAAGACACATATTAATCAAACTATCAAAACTTAAATACAAAGAAAAAATATTAACAGCAGCATGGGAAAAACAACAAATAACACAAGGGAATCCCCATCAGGTTAACAGCTGATCTTTCAGCAGAAACTCTGCAAGCCAGAAGGGAGTGGCAGGACATATTTAAAGTGATGAAGGAGAAAAACCTACAACCAAGATTACTCTACCAGCAAGGATCTCATTCAGATTTGATGGAGAAATTAAAACCTTTACAGACAAACAAAAGCTGAAAGAGTTCAGCACCACCAAACCAGCTTTACAACAAATGCTAAAGGAACTTCTCTAGGCAAGAAATACAAGAGAAGGAAAAGACCTACAATAACAAACCCAAAACAATTAAGAAAATGATACTAGGAACATACATATCGATAATTACCTTAAATGTAAATGGATTAAATGCTCCAACCAAAAGACATAGACTGGCTGAAGGGATACAAAAACAAGGCCCGTATATATGCTGTCTACAAGAGACCCACTTCAGACCCAGGGACACATACAGACTGAAAGTGAGGGGATGGAAAACGATATTCCATGCAAATGGAAATCAAAAGAAAGCTGGAGTAGCAATTCTCATATCAGACTAAATAGACTTTAAAATAAAGACTATTACAAGAGACAAAGAAGGACACAACATAATGATCAAGGGATCAATCCAAGAAGAAGATATAACAATTGTAAATATTTATGCAGCCAATATAGAAGCACCTCAATACATAAGGCAAATGTTAACAGCCATAAAAGGGGAAATCAACAGTAACACAATCATAGTAGGGGACTTTAACACCCCACTTTCACCAATGGACAGATCATCCAAAATGAAAATAAATAAGGAAACACAAGCTTTAAATGATACATTAAACAAGATGGACTTAATCGATATTTATAGGACATTCCATCCAAAAACAACAGAATACACATTCTTCTCAAGGGCTCCTGGAACATTCTCCAGGATAGATCATATCTTGGGTCACAAATCAAGCCTTGATAAATTAAAGAAAATTGAAATCATATCAAGTAACTTTTCTGACCACAATGCTATGAGACTAGATATCAATTACAGGAAAAAATCTGTAAAAAATACAAACACATGGAGGCTAAACAATACACTACTTAATAACCAAGAGATCACTGAAGATATCAAAGAGGAAATCAAAAAATACCTAGAAACAAATGACAATGAAAACGTGACAACCCAAAACCTATGGGATGCAGCAAAAGCAGTTCTAAGAGGGAAGT
Organism: Aethalodelphis obliquidens; assembly: GCF_003676395.1. Classification (NCBI taxonomy): domain Eukaryota; kingdom Metazoa; phylum Chordata; class Mammalia; order Artiodactyla; family Delphinidae; genus Aethalodelphis; species Aethalodelphis obliquidens. The sequence goes on along the minus strand of NW_020837967.1, from coordinate 769,522 downwards.
TTATAGCAATAAAATCCTACCTCAAGCAACAAGAAACATCTCAAATAAACAACCTAACCTTACACCTAAAGCAATTAGAGAAAGAAGAACATCACATCAACAGGCTTAAGAAGAAAAATCATATAATCAAATACAGGAAAAAAAGAAAAACCTTGATTAAAAAACCTTGATCAAATTCAACACCCAGGCATGATAAAATACCTCCATGAACCAGAGATAGAGGAGAACTTCCCTGACTTGATACAGGACACCTACCAAAACTACACCTACTGTCATAAAAAAGGTGAGAAACTAGATGCCCTCCTGCTAACATCAGGAACAGGTGAGAAGTCTGCCCTCAATAATCCTTTTCAACATTGTACTGGAAATCCCTGATAACACAATAAAACCAGAAAATGGAATAAAGGGAAAACATATTGGAAAGGAAGAAATAAAATGTCTTTGTTCACAGGTGGCATGATTGCCTCTGTAAAAGGATCTCAAAGAATTAATAGAAAACTCCTGGAAGTAATAACCAGTTATAGCAAGGCTGCAGGATACAAGGTTTAGATATACAAAAGCCAATGGCTTTCTATATACCCACAATGATAATTAGATTTGAAATTAAAAACACAACACCATTTATTTCAGCACCAAAAAATGATACTTAGGTATAAATCTAACAAAACGAGTACAAGATCTATATGAGGGAAACTGTAAAATTCCAATGAATGAAATCAAAGAACTAAATAAATGAAGATATCCCTCATTCATGGATAGGAAGGCTCAATATTGTTACAATGTCAGTTCTTCCCAACCTGATCTGTGGATTCAATATAATTCCAATCAAAATTCCACCAAGACACTTTGTGAATATTAACAAACTCATTCTTTTTTTTTAATTTTTATTGGAGTATAGTTGATGTACAATGTTGTGTTAGTTTCAGGTATACAGCAAAGTGAATCAGTTTACATATATACATATATCCACTCTTTTTTAGATTCTTTTCCCATATAGGCCATTACAGAGTATTGTGGAGAGTAACAAACTCATAAAATCTATATGGAAAGGAAAAAGAACCAGAATAGCCAACACATTATTGAAGAAGAACTTAACACTACTCAACTTCAAGACCTACTACAAAGCTACAATGATCAAGACAGTGTGGTTTTGTTGAAAGAGTTGACAAATAAATCAATGGAACAGAACAGAGAGCCCAGAAATAAACGCACACAACTAATCTTTGACAAAGGAACAAAGGCAATTAAGTGGAGAAAACTTAGTGTTTTCAACAATTGGTGTGGGAAAAACTGGACATCCACATGCAAAAAAAAAAAAAAAAAAAGAAAGAAAACCAGACACAGACCCTTTCACAAATATCAACTCAAAACAGATCATAGACCTAAATGTAAGACATAAATCTATAAAACTTCTGGAAGTTAATGTAGGAGAAAACCTAGGTAACCTTGGAAATGGTGATGACTTTTTAGATAAAACACCGAAAGCAAGATCCATGAAAGAAAAATATGATAAGTGGGGCTTTATTAAAGTTATAAAGGTAACCTCTATAAGAGACACTGTTAAGTGAATGAAAAGCAAAGCCACAGACTGGGAGAAAATATTTCCAAAACATATATCTGATGAATAACTTTATCCAAAATATAAAAGAACTCCTAAAACTCAACAGAAAGAAAACATAAAACTCAATTAAAAATGGGCAAAAGAGCTGAAGAGACATCTCAACAAAAACCCCCATGCAATTAAAAAGTCATGTCCAAGAAATAGACTCACAGACATAGAAAACAAACTTACAATTACCTAAGAGGGGAGGGAGGGAAGGGTAAATTAGGAGTTTGGGATTAACATATACACACTACTAGGGAATCCCTGGTGGTCCAGTGGTTAAGCCTCTGCACTCTTACTGCTGGGACCCGAGTTCAATCCCTGGTCAGAGAACTAAGATCCCGCAAGCTGTGCGGCATGCCCCCACCAAAAAAAAAAATTCCGTATGCACACTACTAAATTTAAAATAGATAACCAACAAGGACCTACTGTATAGCACAGGGACTTATACTCAATATCTTGTAATAGTCTGTATGGGAAAAGAATCTAAAAAAGTATATATATATGTATATATAACTGAATCACTTTGCTGTACACTTGCAACTAAATTTTTTTTTCAATTAAATAAAAAGTCATGTTTAAAAATGTTCACATCAACACAAAGTGAGTTGCAGTGGTGTTTTTGTGGTCATGGCTTGTGCAAAATAGAATAATGCAAAACATCCAGGCAGTTAGTTAGCAGGACAGATTCCCTCCTCCTGGCTTTGCCTTTGCAGGCTGAACACGTGGTTCATTCCATTACAGGCCTTCCCCTGCTTTTCTTCATCTTCTGACCTGCTGTTAATAGTGCAGCTTCTCATCTTCAGAACAGGATCTTGTTCCTGCCAGGGATGAATTCACTTACGGTTTATCTCCACTATTTCATTTCAGTCCCACCCACTTCAAAGTATGCTGACGATCTATGAGTCCTTTAAAAACGGATCGTTTCTTTGCCTTCAATCATTCCTGGCTCTTCAGAAGCTGTCCTGGCAGGTAATTCTAAGCCACGTTCAGATAGTCTCTATAGAATATCTCCTCTGCCATATTTTATTAAAAGATTGAGCTCCTTCTTCGAGGATAATAACCATGTAATCCACCTCTCTCGGTTGTCTGTTTCCTAGGAAAAGTCTTGGCAGCAGTGGCTCAGCCCCTGAGAAGTTCTCAAATCATCTCAGACTGGTTGCCCTCACTTAATTCTTCCTGCCTGCTCTGGTCAGAGGATGGAGATGTAACCCACTGAATCAGGTACAGTCTGAGCCGACCAGCATACTCAGAACATATGCTATTACCTTAATATTTTTACATTTATTTTATTGAAGTATAGTTGATTTACAATGTTGTGATAATTTCTGGTGTACAGCAAAGTGATTCAGCTATACATATATATATTCTTCTTCATATTCTTTTCTATTATGGTTTATTATTAGGATATTGAATACAGTTCTCTGTGCTATACAGTGGGACCTTGTTGTTTATCGATTCTATATATAATAGTTTGTATCTACTAACTCCAAACTCCCAATCCTTCCCTCCCCTACCCTCCACCCCCTTGGCAACCAGAAGTCTGTTCTCTATGTCTGTGAGTCTGTTTCTCTTTTGTAGATAAGTTCATTTGTGTCATATTTTAGATTCCAGATGTAAGTGATATCGTGGTACTTGTCTTTCTCTTTCTGACTTACTTAATTTAGTATGACAATCTGTAGGTCTACCCATGTTTTTGCAAATGGCATTATTTCATTCTTTTTTATGGCTGAGTAATATTCCATTGCATATATATATATATATATATATATATATACCACATCTTCTTTATCCATTCATCTGTTGATGGACATTTGGGAGCTTCCATGTCTTGGCTATTGTAAATAGTGACCATAGGGGTGCATATATCTTTTCAAATTATAGTTTTCTCCAGATATATGCCCAAGAGTGGGACTGCTGAATCATATGGTAGTTCTATTTTTAGTTTTTTGAGAAACCTCCTTACTGTTCTCCATAGTGGCTGCACCAACTTACATTCCCACCAACAGTGTAGGAGGGTTTCCTTTTCTCTACACCCTTTGCAGCATTTTGCTATGGCCTTTAATATTCCAGATAATACAGCATTACAATAACAAAACAGAAACAAACCAAAATAGAATATAAGCTTTTCAAAATTCCCCTTTTGCTACAGAGGAGTTCTCCTAAAATGGTTTTATTCCTCTCACTGCCCTGGGCACCCAGGCCTCCTGTCCCTCAGGGACTCCGCCTGTGCTTGCTCTTAATGACTCTGTCTACCTTCAGTGTATTTAGCTCACTTAGTCCTCTTTCAACAGTTTGGCAACAACTCTCTCTCATAAGAACCAGTTCACACGGGGCAATCAGGAAGGGTCTGTGCTCTGTCGATGGTAACACAGCACAGCCTTCTCCCCAGCTATTCCCGGTGCCATAGTCTAGTCCACAGGGAGCAACATGGATTTTTTTTTAATGGAATTATAACTATTAAGGCACTTTGTTTATGCTACTGAAATGCAATCGTTTTAAAAAGAATGAGTTGGTACACATTTTTTTCTGTTGTTTTATTTTGTTTCATTACATATTAAAACCAGGCAGCATGAGGCACTGATAAAAGAAATATGCATTGGATGTAGGAGGGGTTCAAGCTTCCCTGTTTCATCAGCCTGACCCTAACATGAGGCACATCACTTCCCTCCTTGTCAGTTTACTACGCGGTTAGGCGAAGGCCTGGAGAAGTATGAAATCCTGAAATAACAATTCAAAGAATATTTGAGAGCCTTGGTTGTCACCTAGTGCAGCTGAAACTGAGAAAAGCAGTCAGATCAGCAGATGATGAGACACCAGGTCATTTGCATGAGCTGGAGGTGGGCCGTGCTGCTTCCAGGGAGACCCATCAAAAGGTCCACTTCACTTATAGGCATGTGTGATGCACTGGTAATCCTGAAATACAAAGTACCCAACATTAAAGGAGAAAACCAACATGCAAATACAGGCACTTACATGTATTCAGTGTAAGTGTAACCTTCTTGGAAAAAGAAAAGTGAATACAAGCAAAATCACCTAGCACGCTTGAGAAATAGTTGAACCAGATGATGAAAATATTTTATCCTAAAATTGGTAAGTTGATTGGTTCCTACATTCATGCTTTCAACAATGAGGAAGATTTTTTCACTGAAAAGAGCCAAGCTGATGAAAAAGTATTAAGGACCACAACTTTGAACAGAGCCAACTGTCACAGCACGGTTAAGTCCCTCGTCAGGGAGACTGGGAGGGAATCTTCAGGGCAGCTTCTTGGACTCCAGCAATTAGAACCAAGTACATTCTGGGACCGAGTCACCCAGGCCTGCGTTCTCAGCATTTATGAAGAAAGCTGGTTCCGATCAACTGCCCAGCAGAGGCCCTGACTTCTTCAGCATCTCGTTCCCTGAAGGTACCTCTTACCTCATGCAAGCTCATCGCCTCAGGACCACACTGAACAATCATAGAGAATAGGTGGATACTCAGTTAGAGCATTTGTTTACCCGTATGGTCATCTGACTTAGAGCTGTGTCCCGATGCACCCGTCAATGGTCTGTGCTGAGCAGTATGTCAACATGGGCATCTAAATAGAAACCCCATCCACAAATGATAGGAACCCAAATAGGATGATGATCAGAGCTGGCTGGAAATTTGTTCAGAAAAGGAATTCAGTTTAGAACACTTTGTGTTGTTGTTGTTTTATCTAATACTTTTTAAGTATGTGTAGAGTGAAAATACAAACTATAAAATAGATGGTGGTTTTTAAGTACTACAAAGAGAAGTTTGAAGATTAATTTAAACTAGAGTTTTAACATCTTGGAAGTATATGGAAAACAGCAAAAAAAAATTCCATTGAGGACAAAAGAGTAGTGATTTTTTAAAAGAATCCATAAGGCATTCATGGGAGACAATCAGGAAGACACTGAGCAGAGTCTGGGAAGAGGCCACCTAAATATGTCCCTTTCCCTCCATCACCAACACGACGTCCTGGGACTGCTGTCCCATGTCTAAGGCAGCAGTGGGCGGACCCCCAAATGCGATCTGGTAAGGCCGCAGGCTCTGTGGAAAGCCCTGCAGGGAAATTGGCATGGGCTCCATCCTCCATAGGCTGGGCAGTAATCTGGGTACCATTGACACTGGGGTCCTCAGTAGTCAAGAACTTAGGGCAGTGAGTCATGGGAAGTGCCTAATCGGCGGAGAAGTGGAGACCCCTGGGGAGGAGGTCACTGCAGTGGGCTCTGCCTGAGCTTGTTCAGTCGTCCTGACCTCTTAAAGGTGAAGAAACAGCGGCAGGGAGCAGAGCCCTACCTGTTCCTGTGTGGGAGAACCAGGAAGCAGATGAGTGGGAAGAGGCTCATCCAGGCATCTCAAGAGGTGGTTGCACTGGTGGCCATGGAGGGAGGAAAGATCTCGCCTGTCTCCAGTTCCAGCAATGCCACCATCTGTGGTGCAGAACACGAGCAGATGTGAGCAGCCATGAGCAAGCAAAGCAAAGTAGCGCACACCCAAGAGGTCTGCACAGCCCGAGAAAGGGAAGGCAGTGACAACAAGACACATACTCTCGGTGAACCAGAGCACAGACGATGGCTCCAGGGAAAGAGATCCAAGTGCCACGCAAAGAAGAGTCTCTGAAGCTACAATCTAAACTATCTTCTAGATGAGCTGGAAAAGAAGATGGTTACCATTGAGTATCACGTTAGAAACCTGGAAAACCAATTCTAGGAACTATCTCTAAGCACAGAACAAAATTGTAGAGCTAGAATCATGGACAGAATCTGAGAGACCAGGAAAGTAAACCTCAGAGAAGACTGTGAGAAAAACACTAGTTCTAGAAGGAAAAGAAAAAATTAATGGACTTGTGAAAAATTTCCCAGGTATGCCTTAGATAAGGAAAATAATACTATGAGTTGAAAGAAATAAAGAAGCAAATAGAGAAATAAATATAAGATATTACAACATCTTAAATCTATTATTGAGAAAAGGGATTCTACATGATACTAGAGTAACATCTTGAGATAATATATGAGAAATATCTACCATCTTTCAAAACCAACAATGTTATGAATATGCAGTTATTTGGAAAATATATCAGCCTTACGCTCTACATGAAAGAATTCTTTGGGAAATGCTGACGCCAAATAGCAAATGCATTATAATAGTGAGCTCAGGGTGGGCAATAAATAGATAGTCTACAAATGGAAACAAAAATTAAAGTTAGAATGACAATCTGGGAAAATGTTAACTTTGGAATCTAAAGCACAAAGAAATAAAGAGGAACATTCTAGTTTTCATATGTACCAAGCCATACTGGCCTAACCAAATAAAGCAAAAACTAAACTGTTATTATAAATTGAGTGGGATATTTTAATCTGCTTCTTTGGGATTTGGACAGACTTAAAAGACAAAAAAATTCCATGAAATAATTAAATAATAATAAAATGAATATGTGTGGTTTAATTGGTATATACCAAATATCACATTCCTTAAAAAGACAATTTTTTATGCCCATGTTCATGGAACATTTACAAAATAAGTCACTTTCTTAGCCCAAAAGAATGCCTAAGTACATTTTTTATTTATTTTTAATTTAATTTAATTAAAAAATTTTTAACTTATTTATTTATTTTTAAATTAGTTATCCATTTTATATGTATTAGTGTATACACATCAATCCCAATTCATCACACCACCACAACCACCCCCGCCACTTTCGCCCCTTGGTGTGCATGTTTGTTCTCTATATCTGTGTCTCAGTTTCTGCCCTTCGAACCAGTTCATCTGTACCATTTTCCTAGGTTCCATATATATGCATTAATATACGATATTTGTTTTTCTCTTTCTGAATTACTTCACTCTGTATGACAGTCTCTAGATCCATCTACGTCTCTACAAATGGCCCAATTTCGTTCCTTTTTATGGCTGAGTAATATTCCATTGTATATATGTACCACATCTTCCTTATCCATTCATCTGCCAATGGGCATTTAGTGCTTCCATGACCTGGCTACTGTAAATAGTGCTGCAATGAACATTGGGGTGCATGTGTCTTTTTGAATTATGGTTTTCTCTGGGTATATGCCCAGTAGTGGGATTGCTGGGTCATATGGTAATTCTATTTTTAGTTCTTTAAGAAACCTCCATACTGTTCTCCATAGTGGCTGTATCAATTTACATTCCCACCAACAGTGCAAAAGGGTTCCTTTTTATCGACACCCACTCCAGCATTTGTTGTTTGTAGATATTCTGACGATGCCCATTCTAACTAATGTGAGGTGATACCTCACTGTAGTTTTGATTTGCATTTCTCTAATAATTAGTTATGTTGAGCAGCTTTTCATGTGCTTCTTGACCATCTGTATGTCTTCTTTGGACAAGTGTCTATTTAGGTCTTCTGCCCATTTTTTGATTGGGTTGTTTGTTTTTTAAATATTGAGGTTCATGAGCTGTTTATATATTTTGGAGATTAATCCTTTGTCTGTTGATTTGTTTGCAAATATATTCTCCCATTCTGAGGGTTGTCTTTTCATCTTGTTTGTAGTTTCCTTTGCTGTGAAAAAGCTTTTAAGTTTCTTTAGGTCCCATTTGTTTATTTTTGTTTTTATTTTCATTACTCTAGGAGGCGGATCAAAAAAGATCTTGCTGTGATTTATGTCAAAGTGTGTTCTTCCTATGTTTTCCTCAAAGAGTTTTATTTACATTTAGGTCTCTAATCCATTTTGAGTTTATTTTTGTGTATGATGTTAGGGAGTGCTCTAATTTCATTCTTTTACATGTAGCTGTCCAGTTTTCCTAGCACCACTTATTGAAGAGACTGTCTTTTCTCCATTGTATATCCTTGCCTCCTTTGTCATAGATTAGTTGACCATAGGTGTGTGGGTTTATCTCTGGGCTTTCTGTCCTGTTCCATTGATCTATATTTCTGTTTTTGTGCCAGTACCATATTGTCTTGACTACTGTAGCTTTGTATAGTCTGAAGTCAGGGAGTCTGATTCCTCCAGCTCCGTTTTTTTCCCTTGAGACTGCTTTGGCTATTTGGGCTCTTTTGTGTATCCATACAATAAGTATATTTTTTAAAATAAAAGCTTTACTGGGTTCACTCTGTGAAGATGAACTAATAAGCTCAGAAATAATTAACAATATAAAGGGGCCAAAAATCAGAATCCCTTAGGAATTAAGAAGAACATTCCTAGACAGATAACTCTTGGATCAAAGAGAAAATCAAAAGGAAAATTAAAACTATGTAAAAAGTTATGAAGAAGAATGTTCTTCATAGCTAAATCTGTGGAACAAAATGAAAGCAGTTCATAGCAGAGGGGAGAAAATTGACATGAAACTTCATCATTATTTACAAAGAAAGTTAAACAATAAAGGGAGTTATGCTCATCCTACGAATATATAAAATAATTTAAACAAAAAGCAAACAGGAAATGGAATTTCATAACAAAAGCTAAAATTAATGTAAAATTTTAAAGGTAGCAGAAATTTAAAAATTCAAATCTAATTTAGGTCAGTTTATTTATATGAATGCCTCATGTGCTTGTTTAAAGGAAGAAGAGAGAAGGCAAAAAAATAGTTTTTCTAAGAGAGAGAACCAAGGAATAACTATAGATATAGAAGTGATTAAAGCAGTCATAAAAATATACGTGTATATGAAACTTTCTGACAAGACATTTGAAATTTTAGAGGAAATGGATGATTTCCCAGCAAAATATATATTGCCAAAATTCACCCAAGAAGATAGGAAGGGGAAACTTAAATACATCAGTTACCATAAGAAAGTTTAGAAAAAGACACTTAGAGATCTACCATTGAAAAAGGCACCAAGGACAGATGGAGTCCCAGCTGAGGTTTATGTAACATGAATTTATATAACCTTCAAGAGAGAGAGCTTTTCAAAGTTAAATTATTCCAGGCCTCAGAAAAAAGATGAAAGGCCTCCCAATTCACTTTACAAAGGCAACATAACTCTTTTAAAAATCCGATAAAGATAGAACAATTCAGGGACATTGTAGCTAAGTCTGATTTATGAAGATGGACAGAAAATTATTATAATATTAGAATTGTATTCTACATTAATTTCCTAATTTATCAACAGTTTTTTCTGATGAGCATCTAACCTGTTTCGTGACAGCAAACAAAATAAATGGACGATATATACCTATGATGTTAGATGGTGGTAAGTGAAAATGGAAGAGTATTAAACAGAGGATGTAGACAGAGAGGTTAGTTGGGAGGAATCGGCTATTTAGGGTGATCTTTCTGGATTTGTCAGAGAAGGCACCTCTCAGGTTGCTGGTAAAGACCAGACCAAGTATGTGGGCCTAGGAGATGTCTGGGGAGCCCGACTCTGGAAGAGGAATACGCCAGTGCAAATCCTGAGGGGCAACGTGAAGACATGGTGTCTGGATAAGAATAACCCCTGAGGAGGGTACAAAAGATATGATACCCTATATGTTCCAGTTATCTATGGCTGCATAACAAACCACCCCAAAACTTAGTGGCCTAAAATGTCAGCAACATTTATCTTGCTTATGAAGCTGGAATCTAAGTAGTGTTCACAGGGACAGCTTGTCTCTACTCCACTCAGCATCTGCTTGAAGGCAGGAGATGGTGATCAACCAAAAGCTCAGCATTCAGGAAGACCTCGAACATTTGAGGCTGGCGCGGCTGGGGCTCCTCAGGCGTCTTTCTCTTTCCCCACAAGTTCTCTCTATAGGGTCTCTACAGTAATGGGGCATCACAGGCAGTAATGATGGTGCCTTTTAAGAAGCCATCAGAAGGCGTTCAATGCAGAGCTGGTGTTATCTGACCCCTCTTTCAGCAGTGCCACTCTGGCTGCTGCACTGGGGTTGAACTGAAAGGGACAAGGGTTGAGGTTGGAGACCAAGAAGGAAGCCTCTGCACTGATCCAGGCAAGAGTTCACAGCGCCTTAGATTGTGGTAGTAACAGTAAACATGATGAGACGTGATGTGACCATGGATATATTTTTAAGATAGAATCAAAAGGATATTCTGATGGATTGAATTTGTGATAGGAGGAAGAATATGAAGGGATAAGGATGGCTTCAAGGATTGTGGCTTGAGAAGCCTGCTTTAAAAATAACCATAAAGTGGGGCTTCCCTGGTGGCACAGTGGTTGAGAGTCCACCTGCCGATGCAGGGGACACGGGTTTGTGCCCCGGTCCAGGAAGATTCCACATGCCGTGGAGCAGCTAGGCCTGTGAGCCATGGCCGCTGAGCCTGCGCGTCCGGAGCCTGTGCTCCGCAACAAGAGAGGCCACAACAGTGAGAGGCCCGCGTACCACAAAAAAAAAAAAAGACTGTGAGATCAGCACATCTAGGTGATGGTGGGGAGAGGTCACAGCTAAGTTTTGAAGACTTCAAGTTTAAGATACCTACTGGACATCCAAATGGTATCAAACACAAGTTGGATACATGGGACCTGAGTTAGTGGGGAGAGTTCCTCGTTGGAAATGGAAGTTTGGGAGTCTTGAACTATACTGGTGACTTAAAGCTGTGACATTGGATGAGATTTCCAAGACGGTTTAAATAGAGATGGGGGAAGTCCGAGGAGGCATTCCAAAGTCGAGAGTTGTTTTAGTGGCGCCCTGGAGGTCAGAAACCTAATCAGAGGGAGACATGAAATGGAGAAAGGAAGTTCAGACAACTCAGAGGAGTTTCACTGTGAGGAACAGAGAAAATGAGGCAAAACTTGGACAGGAAAATAGAATAAAAAGAGATTTTTATTTGCTTAATGATCAGAGATATAACAGCATGTTTACATATTGATGGGGAAGATTAATTAATGAAAAGAAAGAGGGAGCATTCCTGGAGCAATGTCCCTGGACCAGTTGGAGGAGAGGGATCTAATACACATGGTAGAGGGGAGGTGGCTCAGGTTAAGAGTGACGGGAGAGGACGTGGATATGCTCACAGGTGGTCAGTGTGAGTGTGTGTGCATGTGTGTGTGTGTGTGTGTGGTGGGGCGAGTCCATGAACATCCTCTTCAGACTGCTTCCCTCTCCTCAGAGAGACCGAAAGGGATGTCACCAACCAGGTGAGAATGGAGGAGAAGGGCAGGAGCTTGAGGGGCGAGGAGAGTGGAAGTGGGAGAGCGACATGACCCTGCCAATACGGGATGACAGTGGGCGTCTCTGAGAATTCACCTAAGGTGTGTTTATTCTTCTCCAGCCACATTCAGCTGGGTGGGTGTGGGCATGCAGCAGACAGAAGGATGAATCACTGCTCCGTCATGTAAGATCCCTTATGCAAACATAAAAGAGAAAATTAATGTAAAGTGTTAAAAGATATGTAATGAAACTCCTCTTTAGCCATTCCTCTTTAAAACTTTGTTTAAAAAAGGAGTATATATGAAGTGCTTAAGTACAATAATAACTGTTTCTACAAGACAATTGTAATTATTATTTTAAAGGGTAAAATGCAAAATTTATTTTAATTAAAGTTAGACACTAGATATGTATCCTTACTATTACAATTATAATTAAATATTGTCTTCAGGGATCTAGTCACTATAATTAAAGAGTTTAATAAGTGGTGTGAAGTTTTCAAAAGATAAAAATACCTCCTTTTTTATGAGACGATTTTACAACTAGAAAACCCAAAAGGCTTTTTCTAAATAATTGGAATTAATAGAAGAATTCAGTAAGGTGAATGGATATAAGATAAATATATAAAAGCCATTAGGGTTTTTTTAGTTTAATAATTAGAACTTAGAGGAAAATGAAAAAAAAATCTCATAATGAGAAAAGCATGAGATTTTTATTAAGTATAAACTAGCAAGAAGGAAACAGGATGTACATCAAGATAAACAGAATATCTTCTTGAACAATATAACATATGAACAAATGGAAAGATATACAATATTCTGGAATGAGAGCTCTTTGCTATATAAAATGTTAAATATTTCAAATGTAATATATGTTAATTATTACATCAAATTCCTTTTAAGTTACATGACCAAAATTTTATAAGAAAATAAATGTAAAAAAATAGCCAAGAATAATTTTGAATTATGTAAACTAGGAGGCAAGTGATGTGACTTACTAGATATCAGAACGAGAAAAACTAGAAAGCCATTAAAATAAAATGAATATGTCATTAGCATAGGGATATTCAAATAGATAAATGAAAAACCCGAGAGGTTAATATATAATAAGGATAATATTTCTATTTAGTGAGAAAAAGATAGACTCTTTACTAAACAGGGCTGGCAAAAATAGCTACATATCTGGAAAACGATAAAATGTGAACACTGTTTTGCCTCATATAAAAATTGATTCCAAGTGAGGAAATACTTGAAATAAAACAATGAGGTAACATGGTTTTGGAAGAACCTAAGTGAGCAGAGATAAATTCAGGAGGCCTGGGGAGCTCAGCATCCCCCTTCTCCCAGTTTATCAGGACGTCAGTGCTCCTTGGGGCTCACAAGGGGCGAGCTCCCCTGGCTCCTGTGACACCAGGGCTTAGCTGTTACCCACTCCCCTGCACATGTAAAGTGACCAACCCCAGCTCTGCAGTATGGCAGGGGGAGTGGTGCCCCCCCATTTCTTCTGTGAGCTACAGATTACAGAAGTAAACAACCCCTACTTTTCTGTGCTGCATCAACAGACTGTGTCTGTGCACTTTGGCAGGTATCATCTAAGGACTGGGCAGGCTCATTAAACAGCTATTAGAATCTCAGAAGCTATAAAGTAAAGACACACATATTCTATTTTACAGAAATAAAATATTCATATGGTAAAATGTATCATGAACAATGTAAATAGAACAACTATTATTTGGGGGGAAATTGCTAATAATATAAATCATACAAAGATGTGACAAATCCATCTGAAGGGGAAAAACAACCCAATAGGAAAATGGGAAAATATTGTGAAGAAGCAATTCACAGAAGCGCAAATCTAAATGACCTGGGAACTTATGGCAATATGTGCAAACTTACCATCAGAGACATGCTGATTACAGTGACAATGAACTACCATCTATACTTGGTAGACAGGCTAAAGTAACCACTGCCGCCAGCAGAGATACAGAAAGTGGACCCCTTCATATATTACATAAAATGTAAATTGTTATAGCTTTTTGAAAAAAGTCATAGTTCATGATAAGATCACATTTATAGATTCATGTAAGGCTGTGTGTATGAGAAACTTTTAAAAGGAGAAGAAAAGATGAGGAAGGCTACAGCTTGATGAGTAACCAGGAGCCGAGTGGTCTAGACCCAGCACAGAAACACCTCGGATGGAGGGCCGCGTTTGGTTAGGTCACCCTTAGGAACGAGGCAGAGAGGAGAGGAGATGCATACTTTCAAGAGAGAAATCCAACTCGTACTATTCGTCGTGAACTCACTTCTGCATTGGATATAGAAAGCTGGAAAAAAGCTGCTCTGAACGTAACAACAAAGAAAAAATCCACAATCTATAAAATGATACCTTTTCTCGAACATACCAGAGAGCTGAGATCGTAGGACAAACAAAAAGCCTGAAATCTGAGGGAGGAGGCCCTCCAAGGACAGAGAACACAGGAGGGTGGCTTAGCCCGGGAGGAGGAAGCCAGGGCCAGGCACGTGGGGAAGAGGACCCTACATTCCAACACGGTACTGAGTGTGAACGTGGGCTGGCTCAAAGCAGAGAACTGCCGGGGCCCTGGGCTCAGGGGGAGTTGCAGGCACTCGCAGGCATGTCTCCACGGCCTCCATGGGCGCTCAAGAGAAAGATGGGGGGCGGGGGCGGGAAGGGTTCCTCCCTGGAGGAGAGTGGCCGCCACCGTGGGAAGGGCATGTCACACAGCTGCCGGCGGAGGAGTAACAAGAGCTGTCACCCAGTGCAGGTGCAGACCCACCGAGAGTGGAGGAAGGATACCGTGGAGGAGGGGCCAGAAATGGCCCCAGGCCAAGCCGTTCACCATTGAAGCCTCCTATACAGCAACAGGGGCAGGGACTCCTCCCTGGCACGAGACCCCCCCACACAAATATGCGAGGCAGAGATTGGCTGCCGTGAGGGGATCACAGAGGACCACTGAGAAATTCCCACCTGTGAGACCCAGGCACACACAGGCCCACCCAAGACTGAGGCTGAACCAGGACCACAGAGGCCCGCCAGCCCCTGCACAGCCCCCCACTACCTGACCAGCAAACACTAACACAAAAGCAGATCAATCCACCACCAGACAGGGCCAGAGCTTGGAGAGGCCAGCCATGGCTCAGGCGCGCAGGGAAAGCTTCAAGCTGAGGGTGCAGCAGGACCATGGAAAGCTCCCCGTCCTCTGGTCCCACCCTCAGCTCGGGGGAATTCTGGAGGAATTCGGAGCTAGTGGTCAGAAGGAAACAGAACAACAGGACCCAAGCACAGCTCAACTCCTGAGGCTGAGGGTAACTCAGCCTCCCGTCCCAGCAGCCAGGCAGAAGGGGTGTGCCCGGTCTCAGTCTTCTTCTCCACACCTAATATCAAGCATTCGGTTAAAACTAATGGGCACAAAAAAGCAAGGAAGAAAGACACATGCCATTTTCAGGAGACAACATGGTGAACAGACCCAGACTCAAGTGGTCCAGACGTCTTTACCCCCAGATAGGTATCTTTAAATAACAGTGATTAGTGTGTTAAAGGCTCTGGTGGAAAAGACGTGAAGAGGCGGTGCATTTCAGCAGAGACGGAAATTGTAAGAAAGAGTCACATACAATGCTGATCCAACAAACACATCCCAGGATAACACAGATGAAGAATGCACCTAACAGAGTCATCAGTAGACTCAGTACCACCACAGAGAGAACCAGTGGATTGAAGCCACAGGACAATGGATATCAGCCAAACTGAAATACAGAGAGAGCAACAGTGAAAATCCAGTTGGTATCATTTGATGGTTGTTCCCTCATCAATCAGCCTCTCCGGGCCTCAGTGTCAGTCAGTGTCTCCCTGGACATTTCTTCCCTTTCCCACCAATGCCCAAGTATAACTGCAGATAACAAGAACTGACAGCCTTGAACAGGAACCCTGGAAGCATCAGCTTTAACCAAAAAAGGCTAGAAGACACTCAATATAGATCCTGCCTACTCATGTCTGCCAAGGCAAGGAACAAAGCATACAATTTTCTGGCGCCCACACAGAAAAAGCGAGGGGGCATTTACATGAATATATTATATTTTATACTCATCACTTACATTCTTAACCACATGCAGATTCTCCTTTCCAAACGTCCCTCACCAGTACTCAGACCCTTTCCAGCTCTGGCCTTAGGCAATGTAAGCCTCCGTTTTGTTAACTACAATAAGGAAATTGCAATAAATATCTTCATAAGACAATGTATGTAAAGAACCTAAACAATGCCCGGAACTGAATTGGCACCTAATAAATGGACACTCCTGCTCTAGCTTTGACTGAAGTTATTTTTATTATGCATTCATGTTCTCAAACAGCTAAGGGTGCCTCAACATCACAAACTGTATGCAAGTTACAAAGTCTCTTTCCCTGGAGAGCAAGATAAACACCCATCTGCCTGACCTGGTGCAGGTGAACTGTCGCACTGGCAGGAAGACAGAACAAACCATGTCCGGGTGGCTCTCAGCCCTCCAGCCCTTGGATTATTCCCGCTCAGCATATTCAACCTTCTAAAAGCCTCTTCTGTATTCACTCCCATAAGACAGCTTGTAAGAGGAAGTGGAAACCTCCAAATATATTGTTCATAAGTAAATCATGCTAATATTTACAGATATATTGGGGAAAGTATATACTGGTCCACTTAATTATAGTAATGATACTATCCTGTTAAGCTTCTATGAAGACAGAATAAATAAAATATTTGAATAACTTCACCAAATAAATTTAAAAAAAGAACTATCCAGCTCAACCTGAATCTAAGACATGTAATATGAGAGTTCTCGTCTGATTCCCTCTTGTTTTTTGTCCTTGTTGTACATTAAATATATATTGTGTTTAAAAATGATCTGGGGCAAATGGCAGCATGTTAATGGTTGGACATACCAGAGCAATTCATGTAAATATGAAAGTAATAATTAATTTCAACTGCAGAAGAGCAGATTAATCACTTGTGTAAACTGAAGTTTGCAGGTAATTTGTCAATGTTTATGTCAGGAAAGCTCTAGAGTAGCTTTAATCCACACATCTGCATTAAAAAATTTTAATGATATTTCAGATGATATTAATCAAATATGAGAGAATAGAATTTGGGCTCATACAGCAGTTTTCATAGCTGAGATGGCTCCAAGCGCTTGGCAAATTAATGACCAAGGTGTGCCACGACTGGTAAATATAGTAAGGTCATGGGCCTGTGGTAGCTCACAGCCAACCTGAGATCTTAGAGCTCATTTTACTACTGCAGTGTAGTCTCTTAAGGTCAGCATCTTTAACAGCCGTAGAAGAAGCCAAGGAAGTCCTATAATACATCATTATGAAAAGGAGCTATGACAGCACAGAAACATTCAGAGGTCTATCTAATCAGCAAGGAACCCTCGCTGCATCCCTCCAGAGTGATGGGGAATGTATTGCTTAGGGATGGAGATCGCCAAGCTCTTTCTCTTCTTTCTTGTTCGTAACATCCAACTCAGTTGGTTTCTCATGGCATTGTCATTTCTTTATTTAGACAATAATTCTAGAATTTTAATTACCCTTGAACACAAGCAAATAATTTTAGTGAAATTTACTGTAGTACAGCTCACAAACTGAAAAGTGTACGAATTGTAAAAATGTGCACAATTGAAGTGCACTAGGTGAAGAATTCTGACAAAGCAAATGCATCTGTGTCACCCCCACCCAGAGCAGGAAATAAAATACTGCCATCACCCCAGACCCTTCCCATGCCTCCCAGCCCCTGGCCTCTCCCAAAGGCATCTGCTATCCTGACTTTAACACTTGAGATGAGCCTTTGCATTTTAAAACTTTTAGGGAGTTATCCCAATGTTTGAATAGACCGCAATCCACTTATCCCTCCTACTCTTTAGATGAGTTGGTTGGTTGGCCCTTTGAGTTGTCATGAAGAGTTTCAGTGTAAAGATTCTTGGACATATCTTTGGGTGAACGTTTGTCCTCAGTTTGGTGGGATACTTTCCTAGGAGTAGAATTGCTGGTGGCACTGCGTGTGTATGTCCCGTTTGAGAATTGCACATGTGGATATTTCCTTCCACCAGCAGTGGCTGAGAGTTCTAGCTGGTCCCGCACTCCCCCTGACTCCCACTGCTAGCCAACCTGTGTTTCAACCACACCAGTTGGGTGGTGACTAGTGGGATCTCATTCACTGTAAGTTGCATTTCCCTATGATTAATGAGGTGGACACTTTTTCATGTATTTATTGGCTGTTTGTATAGCCTCTTTTGTGAAGTAGCTGTTCAGTTCTCTGGAGTGTATTTCCATGGGATTGTCTGTCTTTTATTGATTTGTAGAACTTCTTTATATATTCTGGACATAAATCCTTGGTGCCGTTTGAATTGCAAATATCTTCTCCCAGTCTGTGGCTTGGTCTTTTCACTCTGCTAATGGCATCTTTTGATGAAAGTTCTTAATTATAATAAAGGCCAGTTTATAAATTTTTCCTTTATACTCAGTGTTTTGGTCTTCTTTTTAAGAACTCTTTACTCATCCCAAGGTCATGAAGATATCCTCATATTTTCTTTTAGAGGTTGTGTTGTTTTCCTTTCATATTTAGATCTGTAACCCATCTGGAATTCATTTTTATGAATGATATGAAATAAAGTCAAAATGGGTTTTATTTCAGGGAAGTAATAGTGAATAAACCACAGTGCCTGAATTCAGAGACTCTGCTTTCTAATGAGGGAAGTGGACAATTGAGCAATTAATTACAATATAGTCGATATTTCTAAGTGATACTATAATGAGAAAAGGAAATGGTTGTGTTAAAACTGTGCTTTGAGTACAACACCTTACTTGGTCTGACTGGTAATGAGAGGCAGGTTTCCTGGCATAGGTAATGTAGACATTTTAGAGAAACGAGGGCAGTATCATTCTGCATAATCATCAACAAGGCTATCCTGCCTTCCCCCGAGGGGGTGAATCCAGGGCATGGGTATCCTGGAACAGTAGAATGAGGGTGTTTCAGCAGAAATGGTGCCCGAGCAAGATGGCGCCACAACCCTGAGCAGGAGGGGGGCCGCTGACCCCAGCAAGTGGCCTGGGAAATTTAGGGCCGTGGCAGTGTTGTCTTTTATGGGCTATGATGTAATCTCCTTCAGTTATTCTTAAGGCATCAAGTAGATGCTTTTATACTCAGTGAACTGGTTGGTTTGTTTGTCCAAGTTTTCTTCACCTTCATGGTCTCTATCCTCCATAGCACTTTCTTCTGTTTGTTTTGACCACTCTATTTCTTGTTAAGAGGATATACACGATGTATAGTGATCCCTGACTGTCTAAACCCTCCATCCCTTTGCTCCTCCCATGTTTTGAGATACTCACTTGGGAAAACCACAACCACAACCATGGTGGAAACCCCCCCCCCCCCCCGCCCCTGCAGCTGTGACACCGAGGAAAACACACAACCAGGCTGAGTGGTGTCATCTTTAACCTATGATCACAAACACAATGCACCCTGAGGGCTGCCGGGCCATCATGGTAATAATGTTATAATAATATACTGCATTTCCCTTATCCATCCTCTTGCCATCCATCTGGGCTTACACCTACACCTCCCCCTCTACTCCATCTTCACCATCTTCCAGGCCCCATTCTTAGTCTCCACTGATTGTTGTGTTTTCTCTTTGACTGAGGAAAGGGAAGGAATATGAAGAGGACCCCACAGCATCATAACTACCCACCCGGCATCACCTGTGGCCACGCACTCTGGTCCCCATCCATCCATTATTACAGACAAGTGACCTGTGCTCCTGGGCTAAGCCAGTCAGCCCACCTGTTCACCTGCTCTCATCCCCTCTTGCCCCTCCAAGGATATGGCTCCAAGGATTCTTGATTTTCTCCTCCACATCACTGTACTTTCTTTCTCTGCTTAGTCATTCCCAGCAGATGCAAACAAGCCATTATTTATTCCATCTTGAAAACATAGGTCTGCTTCTCCTACCACCCTCTGACTAATGTCTCCCTTGCAGAAGAATTCCTGAAAAGGATCGCCTACGCTTTTCATGTCCTTTCCTTCTCCAACCAGGCTTTCACTCGCCCACCCCCACTCTCCTCCAGAAGGGTCTTGTCCAGGGCACCACCATCTCGTCACTGTGGAATACAATGGGCCTTTCTTGAAGGCCCATTCAACTCCTCATTTGAAGAGTTGCTTACCCCTTCTTACCTAAAACCCTTCTCTCTCTAGCTTCTAGGGCACCTCCCAGTTCTGGCATATTTTCCCCGAACTCATTGATCTCATCTTCTCCATCTTCCTTGCTTGTTCTTGCTTTCATTTCCAGTTCCTTGAGTGCTGGGGCTTCAAGGCGTGGACCTTCTCCCTCTGCTCTTTCCACCTACACTCACCCTTCAAGATCTCACCTGCATTCATGCTTTAAAGAACGTCCACACTCCAGTGACAGATTTCATCTCCAGCTTAGACCTCTTTCTTGGACCTGGACTCCAACTCTCTGGGTGACTTTTGTACCTGGATTGCTAACAGACACTCAGTGTATCTAAAGCTGACCTCTCCACCTGTCCCTTCTACCTGCCCTTTCTGTAGCCCTTGCCACACACACTCCATCGATCAAAACTCTGTTCTGTTCTTCCCATAATAACGTTGAAAACCGAGGTGTCTCTCTTATCTCCTTTTTCTCACTTTTGTATAATCCAAACTGTTGGAAACCTCTGTTGTCTTTTCCTTCAAGTTAAATTCGGAATCTGAACGCTTCTTATGTTCTGGAAGTCCAGGACCCCACCACCTCCCCAGGGACCGTACTGGGTGGTCTTCCAGCCTCCACCCTTGCCCCATTCTCCAACTCAATAAGTAACCAATTGCTCCCTAAACTGGAAGTTGGGTCCTGGGGTCCCATCCTCCAACCTTCTGATGACTTGTGCTTTACTCTGAGTCAAAGCCCAGGAGGAGCTGACCGACTCCCTTCATTTCTCAGGCTTCCTCTCATACTCCCCCTCCTTCCCTTGCTCTGGTCCCACCCCTCATTCTTCCCAGATCTTCCTCCTGCTGATCTCAGCCATCCTTCTGTATCAGAGCCAAACCCTCTTACCTCAGCCCAGGATGCTTCTTCCCCAGACAGAGTGCCAGGCTCACTCCTTCACCGTGTTGGAGATTTTGCAAAACGTGTCTCCTCAAGTATGAGATCTATCATGAACAGTTTATTCAAAATTGCTACCTAATCCCCCAATAGCCAGCATTCCAGAAATCCCTTACCTGGATACGTTTTGTCTTAGGTCTTATTACTTTCTAGCATATCATAAAATTTACATGTCAGTGATGTTTATAGCTAATTGTATAGAATATATGCTCCATGAGGGCAGAGATTTTTGTCTATTTTTTTTTTACTAGTTTTTTTTTTCCATGAGTTTCTAGAATAAAGACCAGACCAATAGCTGCTCAGTAATATTTGTTGAATGAACACATATTCCGGTCAGGTCATCTGGGGTATAGAGAAGAGGGTTCGAATTGTATCATCATAGAGACTGTTCTATTGTCCACATGATTTAAGGAGAATCAGAAATTTTATTGAAGAGAAAAATTAATGCCAGAATCCAATATATATTACTATACCAAACCATATGTACATACATGTGCAAACACACATACACAAAAACATGGGTAATTTTTATTCAAGGTAAAAAATTCCCAAGTTTAAAAGTATCTCTAAGGATTGGATATAGTGATAGAAAACTTAGATTGATCCTACCTAATGACAAAAGAAAACTTTTAGAGAATGCATGACCCTTGAAGAATTAGGATATATTCTGCCTGCAAATGCTTCCTATTTCCTTGACAAAGTAAGAATCATTATATCTTCCACAGGGTTATCAAAGCCATTTGGCTCAGAATCAATCACATATGATATTTTGAAACCTTTCCAAATGGTGCCCTCATGCCAAATTTAAAACATATAAACTACTGAATAGCTTTGTGAGAAAGCATCTTTGCAGTCATTGTGTAGTTTCTGAATTTTTCAGCAATGGGTTATTTCTCCTGACCATCTTGTACTTTAGTCCTTGTTTGTTCACAATGTTTTCATTGTGAGGTTGAAAAAAAGGTATATGTCTTTTCAGTCCAATTATTAAACTCCTTGAAGGAGGGATACAGAACACTCATCTTTGTGTTCTTCCATTTCTAGAGCCTATAATAGATGATCAATAAATATCTGTGTCTTAATTATTATTTGAAAACACTGAACTCACTTCTATCCACCAGGACCCCAATTTACCTTATTGTGTAACTAATATTCAGCTAAGGCCGGTCCACAGATGAGCTGTGGTCACTTCTGGTTGATATCCAAACTCGTTCTCTGGAAAACCTCCTTGCAAGTGGCCCTAAAGGAGCCTACATAGTCACATGCCGCGTGCCATCGTCAGTTTGCTCCACCCACGGGCCAATAATGTGACAAGTCAGGCAAAAGAAGCAAGGTACAAATTGTGGGAAAATACCTAAACATGACAGGATCTTTCCCTGGAAGGAAAAAAGAGAGCAGAGCAAGCAGTTTTATTAAGGCCAAAATGAAAAGGTCCTGGAATTTTAAAAGCAGGAAACTAGATGACAATTTTTTTCCTTTCACTTTTGAACATAAAATGGGCTAATGTGTTGAAGAAAGTACTAGGTTATTAATGTTACCATGAAATGGAAGTGGAGGGACATTAATCATCATAGGTTAGTGTGTGTGTCTGTTTCTGTGTGTGGCTGTGTTTGTGTGTCTGTCTGTCTATGTGTGTCTACGTGTTTATGTATGTCTGTGTTGCTCTGTTTGTGCATATGTGTGTGTCTGTTTCTATGTGTGTGCATATGTGTCTGTGTGTTGCTGTGTTTGTCTCTGTGTGTCTGTTTCTATGTTGCTGTGTTTATGCTTGTCTATCTATGTGTGTCTACGTGTGTGTATGTATGTGTTGATGTGTTTCTGCATGTGTGCATGTCTGTTGCTGTGTTGCTGTGTTTGTCTATGTGTGTCTGTGTTCCTGTGTGTTGCTGTGTTTGTGTGTCTGTCTATGTGTGTCTGTGTTTGTGTGTGTCTGTCTATGTGTGTCTGTGTGTCTATGTTCGTGTGTCTTAGTCCAGTGAAGGTCTTTTTATTTTGTTAAGATGCAAATACTTCACTTTTCCTTTCACAATATCTGCAAATTTTAACTGACATCTAATTTCATTGTTGAAAGGGAAACTGTTCTACTAATATCTGATGCTTGGTGTTAACTACTCTCATTCTTGGAATTATTTAAAATTCCATTGAAGGTACAAACTTGAAATGAGACTTTTTTGAGGAACTCAAGCATGCAGAATTGAGATCTGAAATCTGCTGTTTTGTGCAGATACAGCCTAAGATAGGAAGTTAGGGTTTGGGTTGCTTTAGTGGAAGGGAAATGATTCATATCAATGCTGGTATGTATTAGGTGCCCTAAATTTAGCTTTCTTCTTGGTTTAAAGCCTAATATTGATATGGTTATATGAAACTTATACTAAACTGCAATTTTCTTGTTCCCTTTTCCTGTCACTCAATTACCACACTTTCATTAAGTATCTGTTAAGACATATTTAGTACATAAAATAAAATCTGAGTTGACTTCATAGAACATGCTCATTCGGGAAATGTTGCACCATCAACTAAGTAAGAACAATGGGTCTCAAAACCA
The DNA here is from genome assembly GCF_003676395.1 of Aethalodelphis obliquidens. NCBI lineage: Eukaryota > Metazoa > Chordata > Mammalia > Artiodactyla > Delphinidae > Aethalodelphis > Aethalodelphis obliquidens. The sequence continues at coordinate 746,179 of NW_020837967.1, read as the reverse complement.
TCGGATTTGGAGACAAAACACAAAGAATGCTGGAACGATATTACAAACGAACCCATGTCCTTTGGCCCTCCAGGAAAACAGATATATATTTACAACAAAAGGTGTTTCAGAAATAAAATTACTTTGGTACTCTGCATCTCTTTACTTATTGTCATATGCTACAAAATCATAAGGCAACTTAATACTGCCTAAAAATAAATCTCAGGGTAAAAACCATAACTAAGTATTCTTCCTGGAAACTGAGGAAAGAAAGCTGAAATGTTCCACATGTGTATATACGTAGAGAGAGAGCATTTTAAAATTCTTTATCGATTTGCACTAAATATCCATGAATTCTTCCTGATATGTATCCTGAGGTCCCTTCACAAGAGTGCATCTGAGAAACAAAGATTAAGAAAATAATAGGCCCTGCATATCAGGCTGCTTTGCTGCTGGGTGGGGTACTTAGATGACCCAAAGATCACCACAGGAACCTCCCCTCAGACTTTGTGGGACAGTGTTTGACATGCAAGTGGGCTCTGGCTTTTAGGAACCTTCATGATGGTAGTCGCTTTACAAAATGCAATAGCCTGCAATTTTCATCTGAGAGCAAAAGATTGTAAACTTAGTTTAAGAAGCAAAATTAATACTTGGAAAATTGGAAAACATTATTTCTGGGTGTGTCTGGGACGGTATTTCCAGGAGGATTAGCATTTGAATCCATAGGCTGAGGAAAGGAGATGGCCCTCCCCAATGTGGTAGGTGTCATCCAAACACTGAGGGCCCCAATGGAACAAAAAGGCAGAGGATGGGCGAATTTTCTTTCTGCTGGAGCTGAGACATCCATCTCCTCCTGCCCCAGACATCAAAGCTCCTGGTTCTTAGGCCGTAGGCCTCAGGCTGGGAGTTACACTCTTGCCTCCCTGGTCTGGTTTCCAGACCTTCTGACTTGGACTGAGTTACACTCCTGGTTCTCCAGCCTGCAGATGGTGGATACTGGGACTTCTTGTCCTCCAAAACCACGTGAGATAATTCCCATAATAAAGCTTCTCTTATATCTCTCTATATCATACTGGTCTGTTTCCCTGGAGAACCCTGACTCATACATTCAGACTGTTGGCAGAATTCCTTTCTTTCTGGCTGTATGACTGGGGGGCCCCTGGCTTCTAACTTGCTGTCAGGTAGAGGCTGCCCTCAAGTCCTAGAGGTGACGACCTGTGGTCTCCTGACATGTGGTAGCTCCTTTTTCCAAGGCCGGCAGGATGGTCTTTCTCCAGTCCATGACCAAGTCCTGTAGAATAAGGCACCTCACCATCTTGGCCACATAACATAACCTAATCGAGAGAGTGCCATTCGTCATCTGTGTTGTTCTCTCTTGGTTAGAGACACATCACAGGTCCTACCCACACACAGGGGACAGAATTCCACGGGGCATGACTCACTGAGGTCACCTAGAAGTTTGCTACTCAATGTCCAAGAGCACTGGATAAATTACAAGGGGTTGTGAGCCCCACACCACAGAGCTAAAATTGAATTTTGCCTTTAGATCATTTTGAAGTCAAACCACCAAAATACATGTTTTAAGTGTTCCATTCAGATTCTACAATATTTACTTTCTGATTCATAATCCAACTACTTCCTTATTGGATTATTATCATCTCATTATAGCCCACAAGTTCGACAATGCTCCCTCTTGTACTTTCTTTCCTTTGTGAAGAAAACTGTTCCAAAAGTAACAATAAACACAGGGAGTTCACTGAAGTGGTGGTAGTACATTGGATTACTGGTTTGTTTCCCCTTATTACACATGGGAAGAATTTTACTTCTATGGTGGACAACTTTAGGGAAGGCATCTCCATCAGTGGAAACAAACTCACCTTTGATGACTTTGTTCAGTGGCATGTGGCTGTGGATTTACCCTGGAGCAGAAATTTGTGATTCAAAGCAGTAAACCCACACTTGTGTTCCTCAAGGTATTAATGGTGCACATTGGGTGAAGGGGGTTGGAGGTTGGGGATGGGAAATGTATCCAAATCAAAAAAGAATTGTGAAAATGAGTTTTAGGAAAACCTGAACAAAGCAACAATAAGATTCTGTTACACTACACACCTGTTAGAATGGCCAAAATCTGGGACACTGGCAACAGCAAATGCTGGTGAGGATGTGGAGCAACAGGAACCCTCATTCCTGGCTGGTGGGGATGCAACATGGTGCAACCCCTTTGCAAGGAGGTTTGGCGGTTTCTTGCAAAACTAAACGTAATCTTACCATACGATCCAGGAATCTTGCTCCTTGGTATTTACCCAAAGGAGATGAAAACTTATGTCCACACAAAAATCTGCACATGTATCTTATAGCAGCTTTATTCATGATTGCGAAACTTGGAAAAGCAACCAAGTTGTCCTTCAGTTGGTGATGGATTAGTAAACTGTGGAGCATCCAGACAATAGAATATTATTCTGAGCTAAAAAGAAATGAGCTGTCAAGCCATGGAGAGACACGGCAGAAACTTAAATTCATATTCCTAAGTGAAAGAAGACCATCTGAAAATGCTACATACTGTATGATTCCAAGTCTATGACATTCTGGAAAAGGTATGACTATGGTGACAGTAAGAGGATCAGTGATTACCAGGGGCTGTGGGGAAGAGGAGAAAAATAGGCAGAGCACAGAGGATTTTCAGGGCAGAGAAACTACTCTGTGTGACACTATAATGGTGAATACATGTCATTATACATTTGTCCAAACCCAGAGAATGTATACCTAGATCGAACCCTAGTGTCTACTGTGGACCTTGGGTGAGGATGACGTGTCCATGCAGGGTCATCAGTTGTAACAAATGTACTATCTGGTGGGGATGTTGATAATGGGGGAGGGTATGCATGTTTGGGGTAACGGAGTAAATTGGAAGCCTGCCTGTCTTCCCCTCAATTTTGTTGTAAACAAAATTGCTCTAAAAATATTGTGTTCTAATAAATTTTTTTTTTTAATTAAGCAGATGTCTTTCTGTCGGTGCTGGTTACTTTATGAAATTTTCAAAGACGTGACTACAGCTCTCCATGGCGATATAAGTTTTTTGAACAAAACAATCATGTGACACACCTATTAATACTCCATGGGAGAATCTTCTATTGTTATGTATTTTATTTATCAAAATCCCTAAATTGCAAAGTGGTAATAAATATTAACCAGGTGTCCACGTCTGGTGACACTCAGGATCTGTTTACAGGTATTGATGTGTCAGACTTTGCAGTGACCCAATGGTAGCAAAATGGTCCAACCGGTTGGCAGCCCCCTTGCCTGCTTTGTTGAACCAGGAAGCTGAAGTTCTTTCCTCTAAAATTAATGGCTTCTTTATTTGCATAACGACCTCCTTTGGTTCAGCTTGCAGAGGCAATTAATTACATTAGAATACCTCAAATATAGGGTTTCTTCATTGGGCTAATAATCCTCTGATAGGAACCATGAATTTCCCCTCTGTTGTCTTTTGCTCATGACCATGGTTTGTAAACCGTGGAGTCCAGTGTATGGGGTGGGTATGTATGGAGATTTTAGAAGAAAGAATACCATGTAAATACTGACTTAGGTACCAAAATATCATAATGTACATATTTAAAAGTGGATTCTTTGACTTGGAGCAGGGTCATCTGCATTAGGAAAAACCCAGCTTGTCAACAGACTCCAAATAAGAATGGGCTTAGAAAAAGGTAGCAGTTTATCCTTTCTCACTTATTTAAATCCAGAAGCAAAGGGCCCAGAGCTGTGACGGCCATTCTGCTCCTCCTTCCAGCTTCCTCTTCACCTTTCCCAGGTGTGGGCCAATCCTCATGGTTCAAAGTGATGCTCTGTGCGCTCTAGGGAACAGGAGGGGAGCAGGAAACAGAGGAGGAGGGCAAAACGTTCACTCCAATCGCGGCCCGTGCACCGCGATAAAGAGTGGGCCCCGCTCCCCGCAACTAGAGAAAGCCCTTGCACAGAAATGAAGACCCAACACAGCCAAAAATAAATAAATTAATTAATTCATTAAAAAAAACAACAACACCCACTTCTTATCAATAGTTCAGTTCCAGCTAGAAGTCTGGCCTGGCTTAGCTGGTCTCATGCTTAGGGTTTCACAAAGCTGAAATCAAGAGGCCAGGCAGGTTGTGTTCTCACTTAGAGCTCAGCGTCCTTTTCTAAGCCCATTCAGGTTGCTGGCACAATTCAGCTTTTTGCAGTTGTAGGGCCAAGGTCCCCATCTCCTTGCTGGCTGTCAGCTGATGGCAGTTCTTAGCCATGGATCCCCCAAGTCCCATCCCGGGTGTCCCTCTCCGTCTTCACAACCAGGCATGGAGAATTTCCTTTGCAGTCTCTTCTGCTGCAAATATTTATTGCAAGGGGCCCAGTTCCTTTCAAGGCTTCACTAGATTATGTGGGGTTCCCCAGGATAATCCCCCTCTCTTAAAATCAAGGTGTGTATAACCTAACGTAATCACGGGAGAGCTAGCCCATCATTTTCACAATCCTGGGGATTATATGGGGCTTGGATCAGCAGGCAGGAATCTTGGGGCATCTTAGAATTCTGCCTACCACAGTAGTCCAGGAAATATGGTCTTCATTCTGGGTGGCTTAAAACCTGGGACCCAGACTTTTTTGAAGAGCCAGCAGCCTCTGCCAGAGAGATTATTCCTGTGCATGGTTTCATTCATCATTAGTGCTTGAAAGGAATGACAGCAGTCTCTGCTGTTCTTCGTGAAAAATTTGATTAAAACAGAGAAGAGGCCAAGAAACACGGTCTTCCCCTAATCACTGAGCTGTCTTTTCCAGGACCAGTGAGGTTTCAGATGACTCTTTGACTAGCCCACAACTTTGCAGGTATCTTATAATTTGAAGTGCTCCATTCTTTGGTTCTTGCTCCTGGAATGTGTCACTGTCTCCATTCTCTCATGTTGTATTTTAACGTAAGGGAGCATTCTTGTGTACCATACCAATTGTAATTCAGGGAAAACATACAGGTTTAATACACGTTAGGGAAATAGTTTGAAATAGTTCTCTCTTTCTGAGAGAATGGAGTCATGTTTCCCATAGAAGATTGTAAACTGTATTGTCCAAAGACAGCAACAGCACTCTCTCCTGTCCCATATGTTCTTGTGTCCTGTGAATTCAACTCCCCTTCCATTTGGAGGTGGAGCCTATTCCCCGCCACCCCCTTGAATTGGGATGGAACTGAGTTAACTGAGTGATACAGTAGCTTCTAGGGCAGAAAAGGCCACGCTACCCTGCCTGTGTCTCTCGCGACCCTGCCCGCTGCAGTGCTGGTCACCACCTGAGATGTCCTGCTGTACGAGGCCGCCATGTTGTGAGGAAGACCGGGCTGCTTGGGAGGAGACTCTGAGGCTGCAGAAGGGACAGGTTCCCAGTCTGCCCCCGGGTTCCTCCTTCCTGTGGTCCAGCACCCGCTGCCCTGGGACTGCAGATATGTGAGGATTCGTGCCAGACAAGCCCTTCCCAGACTGCTGCAAGCCCCTGCATCGTGGGGGGGTGGGGGGTGTTACCAGGAGGAGCTAATTGGAACATTCCTCTGTTCAGAACTGACAAACTGATTTGTCTAGAAGTAACATAGAAGCCTGTCTGCTCTGAGGATTTTCAAGACAAAATGCAGATGCATTTGCTGTTTCAGTCAAAGACATGCTGGGGATTTGAACATCTACACACTCTCACAGTGCAAGAGAAGACACAAAAAATCTAACCATTATTTTTCATTCACATTTAACAGTATCAACTCTGAGTCACAATGTAAGGTGAGAAGATCACTGCTACAATGTTATGTATAAGTATAAAGAGTTGTGAAAAACAGGGCAATGATCATCTAAAATTTTAATGAGTAGTAAATAAAATAAAATTTTAATCGATGTATGCTTTCAGGAATTTTTGAGACATACCTATATTCATTTATTTCTTCTAGCTTATTAGTCCTCCAGGAGTTCTGGAGTCATAAGCAATTCATATTTATTTGCAGAGTAATACACTCAGCCTCTTATTCCTTGATAAATGTATCTTTTAAACATTTTTTAAGGAGGTGGAATTTTTGCTATTAATCCCTTCCAAATGGTAGTCAGAGAAAATGGAGTTTTCCTGAGTACTGGTAACGTATGCTAACATAAGTGTTAATGTGAACAAACCAAAGTGTCCTCGTATGTATAGATAGGCTTTCTCAGGAAAGTTTGATGAGCTTGGAATTCCATTCTTAGATAACAATGTCAAAGGGTCCTCTCCCTACGATGAATAGGATTTTGTCTAAAATGAGTTATTAACGAGATGAAAGATACTGTACTTAAAGTCTATTTTTAGCTGCCTTTGTCTGAAACGACCTTAAACATATGATTCATGACAAAATGTAATCCCTTTTCAAATATCTCATGTGCTCACTTCATGCATTTTAAGCCCGGGGCACTTCTAGCCTGCAGCCCTTTCCACCAGGAAGTGGAGTGTCAGCTGGATTCCACATATATTTCTTTTCAAAGTTCCCATACTAATGCAAACATTTACTTCCTTTTTGATTCATCGCCATTAAGGTTATGGGAAATTGAGTTCAGCAGCCACGTTAAATGCCGACGGAAAGAAAAAGAGAGAGAGGGAGAAAGGGAGTGACTGAAGCCCTGATCTCTGCAGGAAAGGAGGTCCAAGTGACCACTTAAAGCAGAGCACTGGAGAATAATTTGATGCCATTTTTAACGTTGATCCTTTGCTTCTGTAACTCTGCCAGAATAGATGAAAATACTCCATACAGTATTTACTCCAGTCCTTGCACATTTACTCCTCAATAATTTTTATTCCTATTTCATCATAGGAAAAATCATTCTATTAGACTGAGTGACTAGAAAAATAAAGATGATTAAATAAAATTTCTGGAATTGAGTGTTTTTTAAACATTTTTTTGTTATTTCCAACATATGAAGATATAAAGACAGTAATTTTTTTTTGAAAATCCCTTATAGAGTGTTATATATATAAATTATTGTAATCTGTTTAATTGTTAATTAGTATAAATGATACCTTTAAGGTATTAAAAAGAAGATCTTTTGAAATTCCACTCCTGGGTATATATCCCCAAAAAAACCAAAAACATTAATTCAAAAAGATACATGCACCCCAATGTTCACAGCAGCACTATTTACAATAGCCAGGACAGGGAAGCAACCTAAGCATCCATCAACAGATGAATGGTTAAAGAAGATGTGGTACATATATACGATGGAATATTACTCAGCCATAGAAAGGAACGAAATTGAGTCATTTGTAGAGACGTGGATGGACCTAGAGACTGTCATACAGAGTGAAGTAAGTCAGAAAGAGAAAAACAAATGTCGTATATTAATGCATATATGTGGAATCTGAAAAAAGTTGGTATAGACGACCTTATTTACAAAGCAGAAATGCAGACACAGTCGTAGAGAACAAATGTATGGATACCAAGGGGGAAAGTGGGGGTGGGATGAATTGGGAGATTGGGATTGACATATATACGCTATTGATACTATGTATAAGATAGATAACTAATGAGAACATACTTTATAGCACAGGGAACTCTACTCAATGCTCTCTGGTGACCTAAATGGGAAGGAAATCCAAGAAAGAGAGGATAGATGTATACGTATAGCTGATCCACTTTGCTGTACAGTAGAAACTAACAAAATATTGTAAAGCAACTACACTCCAATAAAAAATTTTTAAGAAAGATGTGGTGTACATATACAATGGAATATTACCCAGACATATAAAAAAACCAAATTTTGCCATTTTCAAAAACATGGATGGCCTTGGAGGGCACTATGCTCAGTGAACTAAGTCAGACAGAGAAAGACAAATACTATATGGTATCACTTACATGTGGAATCTAAAAAACAAAACAAACTACTGAATATAACAAAACAGAAGCAGCCTCACAGAGACTACTAGTGATTACCAGAGGGGAGAGGGAAGGGGAGAGGGGCAGCATAGGGGTAGGGGAGTAAGAGGTATAAACTATTAGGTATAAAATAAGCTACAAGGATATATCGTACAGCACAAGGAATATAGCCAACGTTTTATAATAACTATAAATGGAGTATAAACTTTAAAAATTGTGAATCACTATATTGTACAGCTGTAACTTATATAATACTGCACAGTGATTTTACTTCATTTTTTTAAAATTCCCTTTAAAAATAAAATTGAAAATAAATAAATAAAAATACATATTTCAATGAGAACAATTAAAACAAATATTTACTTGACAGTTAAAAAGAAAAGAAGATTTGAAGAGTTTTATTATGGTGTTAATCACTTTCCTTGTGTTTTTGTTGCTTATCTGCAAAAAAAAAAAGATTTGAGTAATTAAGGTAAGAAAGAATAACATTTATTGAACACTTCTCTCTAGGGACTTTGCGTATATTATCTCAATTACTTTTAACAATAGGCAAATTTTAAATACGAGATTCAGACAGGTTAAGTAATGTGCCCAGCATCACACAGCATGTTGGTGGCAGAGCTGAGATATGACACCAGATCTGTGTCTTCCCAAGTGCCATGCTCCTTCATGTTTCTCCACTGCGAGAATCAGCACACCTGCTCCACAGTAAGAGCTTGTTCTGAATGTTGGGATGTGTTTGTGTTCTAAAACCTGCACTATGCTAAGAATAAAATCAAACAACAAAGTATATTTTTATGTTTGATTCTGGTTGAAATCTTAAGTAAAATCATGAAATACATTACTCTTTTTAAAAATTTTTATTAGAGAGTTTGTCAAATTAATATGAACAATAGGGAAAACAAGGTAGATTCCATTTCTTTACAATTCAATCATTTAATAGTCAAAAGTTCTCATCCATACACTGTCCAGAATTTTTCAAGTTACTTTCAGAAATATGCAGCTTGTTTTCTTGGCTAGGATCTAACACTGTCTTTTGAGAGAGAGAGAGACACACACACACAGAGAAGGGCAAGGAATAAGGGTGTGTATGTATATAGCTTTTAGTCTAGAACAGATGTGTTATTCAGGAAAATACTACTGGGTTATCCAATACCACTTCAACATTTCTGGAAAAAATTGTCTTCAAGTGAAAATGCTAATTATCTTCACGTTCAATTACAACACAGTCTAATATGTTTTTATTTTCCTATATAATTAGCTGTAATGAAAAATATGACATATTGATAGTAAGATGGTGATTTTAATCATAGTAATAATAATTTCAGGTCTCTGTCCAGAATTTTACCATCGTCAGAGCATCTTCACATACATGATCTCACATGTAAGCTGAAGCCATTCAGTTTACCTTGTTCACTCAGCACTTCCGACCTCACCTAAAATAATCCATCTCCAGATGGAGATGAGCAAGGAAGTGCTGATTAGTAAACAGTCAGTAACTGGGGCACAGCCAGACAGATGGCCTCCTACTGGCTGCTGGAGCAGCATTAGGAGAAGGGCAGTGGCCAGAGGAGGGTGCTCCTAGAGATCAGCCACCCATCCCGACAACAAGAAGGAGACGGGCTGTGAATGCCAAGTTCAGAGGAACCCACCCCCGCTCCAGACCTCCGTCTGGCTCAGAGACTCACTGAATTTACACCTGAGGGTCCCTTAGAAACCTGCCACAGCCATCCTTTTTTTCCCCCAAGAGCAAACCATATTAAGCTTTTGCCCAGTCTTGCATAGATGATTAGTAAAGCACACATAATTAAATCACAAGTCTCAAAATACCTTCCCACTGGGCAAGTATTTCCTTATTTTTATTGTGAGACCATATTTAAGGAAAATAATCTCCTCTTGAAAACCTGCCAAAGAACAGGGAAGGATGCAGGTCAGGTCCTTTCCTCATCTTGCTAAGGACCAGGAGTAGATTTTTAGTCTTTGAAATATATGCTCCAAATATTTTCAGTATTTAAAAATAAAAAAGAAAGGATGATATGATTTGCCCAACCATTCGCTTGATATTTCCGATGGTCCAAAAGGAGGGGTTCAGTCACATCCGCCTTGAAGGTCTTCCTGGGGATCAGCCCACCTCCACCAGCTCCCATGTCATCATAATAGAACTGGGGGGTCATTATCCTGAAGGCTTTCAGAGGCACTTGGACCAAACCACGACACTGGATGAATTTTCATATTTTTAAGATACTTCTTGGCAACCACACGATATGACAGGTGTGACTGCTGTAAACCTGATAATTAACTTTGGTCCATGATTTTAACATCTAGAAGAAGCTGTTCCACCATTTTTAATTTTAAAGTCAATTTTATTATGAAATTATATTACCACAGAAAAGAAAGCTAGGGAAACAGGGGGAAAACCTCATAATTCCACAAGGCTACCAAAGCAAATGACATATTTATCTGGAAACATTTTATCTGCATACATTTGGTATAATATAAATGCACATCAATTGGTATAATACACATACCAGTGGGGGTCTCCACCCGTTTGTAACTTCTCTCAATACTTCCAGTCCTACTGAATGCAGGGGCCCAGCATCTTCATGAGCTTTCCTACTTCTAAATCCCACACCAACACATAGTGGCCCCATTTTACCCTGTGTCAACCCAGATATAAAACTCAGCCTTATAGGCAGAACACTCTATGACATAAATCACAGCAAGATCCTTTTTGACCCACCTCCTAGAGAAATGGAAATAAAAACAAAAATAAACAAATAGGACCTAATGAAACTTAAAAGCTTTTGCACAGCAAAGGAAACCATAAACAAGACCTAAAGAAAACCCTCAGAATGGGAGAAAATATTTGCAAATGAAGCAACTGACAAAGGATTAATCTCCAAAATTTACAAGCAGCTCATGCAGCTCAATAACAAAAAAACAAACAACCCAATCCAAAAATGGGCAGAAGACCTAAATAGACATTTCTCCAAAGAAGATATACAGACTGCCAACAAACACATGAAAGAATGCTTAACATCAGTAATCATTAGAGAAATGCAAATCAAAACTACAATGAGATATCATCTCACACCAGTCAGAATGGCCATCATCAAAAAATCTAGAAACAATAAATGCTGGAGAGGGTGTGGAGGAAAGGGAACACTCTTGCACTGCTGGTGGGAATGTGAATTGGTATAGCCACTATGGAGAACAGGATGGAGCTTCCTTAAAAAGCTACAAATAGAACTACCATATGACCCAGCAATCCCACTACTGGGCATATACCCTGAGAAAACCATAATTCAAAAAGAGTCACGAACCAAAATGTTCATTGCAGCTCTATTTACAATAGCCCGGAGATGGAAACAACCTAAGTGTCCATCATCGGATGAATGGATAAAGAAGATGTAGCACATATATACAATGGAATATTACTCAGCCATAAAAAGAAACGAAATTGAGCTATTTGTAATGAGATGGATGGACCTAGAGTCTGTCATACAGAGTGAAGTAAGTCAGAAAGAGAAAGATAAATACCGTATGCTAACACATATATATGGAATTTAAGAAAAAAAAATGTCATGAAGAACCTAGGGGTAAGACAGGAATAAAGACACAGACCTACTAGAGAATGGACTTGAGGATATGGGGAGGGGGAAGGGTAAGCTGTGACAAAGTGAGAGAGTGGCATGGACATATATACACTACCAAACATAAAATAGCTAGCTAGTGGGAAGCAGCCGCATAGAACAGGGAGATCAGCTCAGTGCTTTGTGACCACATAAAGGGGTGGGAAAGGGAGGATGTGAGGGAGGGAGACGCAAGAGGGAAGAGATATGGGAACATATGTATATGTATAACTGATTCACTTTGTTATAAAGTGGAAACTAACACACCATTGTAAAGCAATTATACTCCAATAAAGATGTGAAAAAAAAAAAAAAACTCAGCCTTCTATCAACAACCCCTCACTCCTCCCATGCCGCCCCATGCCATTGCCACCAGCACCATCAAGTACAAACACACCCCCTTCCAGACTTCCAATGCTCAGGGATAACCATTTTGTTAATGACCATATCTGTGACACTTTAAGGAGGATATGTACAGCAACAAAATCAGAAAGTATTTTAATTTTATAATTACCTAAAGACCATTTCACATCTCCCTTTAATATTTGGACTCAGACTTTCTTGTATGGATTTTATTGTACCTGGAATTTCTGGTAAGTTTATTTTTTTTCTCTTTCTCCCTTCCTGCCTTTGTTCTGTCTCTTTTAACAAAAGCAATATATGTCTTCATTTCGTCAGTACGTTCATATTATTGCAGAGGTTTCAATTCAAAATACTGCTTTGGATCTTTCTGACATCTTATCCTAATATGACCCAGTTGCTTTCCAAGCCTACCTCACAGTTGGACCCTAAAGTGTTTTATTTCTTTCATTCTGAGGTTAGATCCATGATTTCTTGAACCCCATCTCCTCTTCATTTGCATACATTGCGGTTGGTGTGTTTGCAGTTGATTCCTTTGGGTTGGTCTACGGGAAGTGTGAACCGGAAGTCACCTGTGGCAGGCAGGCAGATCGGGTTTGTTAGATTTGGTTTCATGGTGCTTTCTTGGCCGCATCTACCTTTAGGCAGAGCCTGTACATCCTCCAGTTTCCTCCAGGGCCCGACAATTCTTATTGTCTTGTAAGTGATCTGGCTCATTTTTTAATATTGTTGTTGTTGGCATTCCCATTTACAATTCCAGGTGAAATGTAGTATTTCTCACTTTCTCAGCTGATGGACATTGTGATGACAGAATTCTAGGTTCAAATTATTTACCCCCAGAACTTTGATGCAAGGTTCCACCAACTTCACTGCTGCTATTAAGAAACCAGACCAGTGCCAGTCTGTTTTCCTTTCCAAGAAATGCAAATTCACCCTCCGTCTCTCTGGAGTCTTTAAATATGCCCTTTATCCTTGGTGTGCTAAAAATTTGAAAAGCTGTGTCTGCATGTCAGTTCTTGTTCATGGTCTCGTCAGCACAATTTAATCTAAAGGCCCTCCTTTCTTCGGTTCCAGCAAATTCTACTCTCTTTTGTTAGCTTTTTCCCTCTGTTTCCTGGATTCTCTCCTTTTTTGGACTAGATTCATACCGACTCACTGATTGACCTTTTCGTCTCTTCTCACACATTTCCTATTTCTTTATCTCTTTGTCCAAAATCTGAGAGATTTCTCTGTCTATTTCTTTAATCCCTTCAGTGGAATTTTACTTTTCTATTTCTAAAGTACCTTCTACTAAAAATTCCAAATATGTGAACAGAAGTGGTTTCTGGGCCAGCATGTAAGGAGCTTGGATGTTGTCAATCTCATCCATAAAACAAGAAAAAAAACTAAACTGAAAATCAGTAGCTCTTCTTAAATCCATCAAAGAGCTGCGGTCACAGAGCAAACCGCTGACCCCCCCCAAAATGAAGATACAGACAGGCAGTTATGGAGAATCACACTTAGTGGGGCAGAAGCCTATGAGTAGAAATTTCCTTGGGAACCAGTGTCAACTACTGCTTTTAAATTTTAAAAAATCCAATAATTCTTTGGAGATTTTAAAATCCCTTTTAACCACAGTCTCTTCTTATTTCATAGAAGCATTATCTTGTTGAATCTTTCTAAACATACTAATAGGAGATGATTTTAAATCTTTACCATCCCCTTGATTTTTTAAGTGATTTACACAATTGGTAACAGTATTTATTCATCCTAGCAATTTTTTTCACAGGACACTACTGGTGTTCTTCTGGTGTCTGGTGCCCCTTAGTTGTCTGCTTATGTTTGTGAATTGAAGGACTAGTTAATTACAGAAGGCTGCTCAGAGTTTCTTCTGAAGCCTTGGAGGTCTATCTCTACACAGTCCTCCCTTGAGTGGGTAGGTTGACTATAACCTCTGCTCACCCAGGGAAGCTGTGGTGACTGGAAGGGTTCAGTGTAGGATGGCTGCATGGGAAGCAGGCAGGACATCTGGGTCCTCTCCATTCTTGAGAGAGGAAGAAGGCTTGCCTCTGGGCGTCAACACCAGCAAGCACAGCCCTAACCCTTCCCATGTTCGGTGGGTGTGCATCTCATTTAACCCCGAGAAAAGTGCCACCCCAGAAAGCCTGGTGTGTGTGTGTGTGTGTGTGTGTCTGTCTGTCTGTCTGTCTGTCTACAATGACTTGCAGAGCTCTTCCATTGACAGTTTTGCAATTCTTGACGTTGGTCTCTGCCCCACTTCCCACTCTCACTTCCCATACTTTTAAGAAGCAAGAGGAGGGTTTCTCTCGAGGACACTTCAGAAGGGAGGGCCTTGCCCCTCCTCTCTCGCTATTTCCTATGCACGATCCAGCCTAGGGTTAGCTCTGATTTTTTTTATAAATGTGTCTAAATGTTTTCCACATTCTACACGTTGATCAATATTACTGACTGGCTGTTCGCTCACCTTTCCTCCTCTCAGACCTTTTATGAATATTCTTCTTTGTGTTTCTTTACTGTTACTTTAATGGGATTTTAGGAAGGAGAGGAAATAATTCCATGTGCCCCATCTGCTAATGTGATCATAGAGAAAGGCACGCACACCCCTCCCACAAGCATTCTGTATTCAGTATCTTCCATGACTCTTTTTTTTTTTTTTTTTTGCGGTACGCGGGCCTCACACTGCTGTGGCCTCTCCCGTTGCAGAGCACAGGCTCCAGACGCGCAGACTCAGCGGCCATGGCTCACGGGCCCAGCCGCTCCGCAGCATGTGGGATCTTCCCGAACCAGGGCACGAACCCACGTCCCCTGCATCGGCAGCCGGACTCTCAACCACTGCGCCACCAGGGAAGCCCTCTTTCGTGACTCTCAATGAGCATGATATTCCATTCAGAACCTGCCCATCATTTATTTACCTGTTTTCTGATTTTGTATATTCATCAACTTCTCACTTTTTATGCTTAGAAAACAGGCTACAATGAATATGATCTGTTCATGTAGCCTTTGCCTTCATTTCAATTATTTTCTTTGGATTGATTCCTAGAAATAGGACTCCTGAGTCAAAGGAGATATTTATTTTTATGACTCAAATGGTTTTCCAAAAAAGCGATGCCAATTTACAATGATACCAACAGTACATGAGAATACTCATTTCACCTTTTTCACCTCTGGTCACTAAAACTCTTTTAAATATTTGCTTTCCTGTGTCTTCTAAATTTTTTAATTAGTTTATTAAGTCTCTGATTATTACTTTTGCCTGGCTCATTAGCAAAACAAATGGTTTAAACAAAGTAATCCCTTTGATTTCTTTTTTTTTAGTGAAAGCATAGACTTTATGCAGATTCTTTTGATTTTAATGTGCTTTTAACTAATAAATTCAGTAAAATTAATTCTCACATTTTATTCAATAATTTCTCTTTTCTCTACTTCTGAAAAAAATACAATGAAAGTCACTCAGAGAAATCTACTATCTACCTTCAGTGCTCCATTTCCACTAGAAATATATCACTTTTTCGCTTAGTAATAAGTTTTCCTCTTGCCTGTGTAATTACAACACAACAGATACAAAAGAAGAATAAACCAATTGGCTTTAAAAGGTAATAAATTCCTTTAAAAAAAAAGTTTTATGGTACCAACTAACATTGTTTGAGACCAACAAATAATTTGGTAAACAAAAGCCTTCTTCTGGCATTATATGTAAATATTATATATAATTTTCAAGACAATGTAAGGTAGATACTATTGTCTGTTACCTACGTTTTACTTAACAACAGTTTAGAATTAGCAAAGTAGAAAAACCATTTGAGATTAAAGTAATCATGTTAGGTGGAACCTTAGAATGAAAAGTGATGGTTTTTAGCCAATCAAATCAGGGTCAGATAGAGAAAAAAATAATTTCAAATCATATTGTACAGATAACAACAACAAACCCCTGGATTTTAAATAATAATCAGTTGCATCATCAAAAAGCTTAAAATCTGTCCAAACACCATTTAGAGAAAATTATTTTTAACATATTTTAGAAAATTATATTTATTTTATATTTTGAGTGTTGAAGTTAAAAAGTGGTCAACAGGAAAAGTATTTGTATGGAATATATCTTTGTTCAACATAATTAGATATAAATTCTGTTTAAAAATTTCAAATCATGAAGTCAAAATTTTGGAAGTCTTTCGACTCTTTTTTCGACAAGCACATTGGGGTTCAGTGTTGATTGGAATTCTATCCACATGTGTCTGACGATCAATTTAGAG
Source organism: Aethalodelphis obliquidens (assembly GCF_003676395.1). Lineage (NCBI taxonomy): Eukaryota > Metazoa > Chordata > Mammalia > Artiodactyla > Delphinidae > Aethalodelphis > Aethalodelphis obliquidens. Next base: position 730,070 of record NW_020837967.1, on the reverse strand, counting down.
GGCGTCGATCCACATCTATAGCACAAACATGGAATAATTAGTAAATTAAATAGTATGTTATGAATGAAGGCTGAGTTTGTACCCAGGGAAAAAGGTACCAATTATACATTACTGAAAATATAACTCAAAAGAGTATCGAGAGCTGTCATGGACTGAATGTCTGCGTCCCCCCAAAACTCAGATGTTGAAATCCTAGCACCCAGTGTGATGGTATCAGGAGGTGGATACTTTGGGAGGTGTTGAGGTCATGAGGGTGGAGCCCTCACAATGGGATTAGCATCCTTACAAGAGACACAAGAGAGCCTACTTCTCCCTCTGCTCTCTGCCCTGTGAAGACACAAGGAGAAGACGCCTTCTGTGAACCAGGAAGCAGGTCCTCACCAGATACAGAATCTGCAGGGGCCTTGATCTTGGACTTCCAGCCTCCAGAGCTGTGACAAATAAAGTCCCATTGTTTTAGCCACCCAGTCTGCAGTATTCTGTTATAACAGCCCAAACTAAGACAAGTGCTGAGAGAGAAACATTGACTCAGACAAACGGGAAAATGAACACGGGGTGTGTGTTAGTATCTCAAGATCCCTGCCTTGCCTGGTGTCTTAGTGCATTTTATTTTCCAAAACTAGATTATAGTTCAATTAACTGGAAAATACTAATCACATGGTTTCAGCTTATAGTAGAGGAATGATATGTGAAGATGACTCAGTGTGCACCCTGTCCAAGAAATATACATTTTCTTGGTCAACATCTTTAAAATTTCAGCTTTTCCACAAATATGCTGGTCAGTATGTTCCCAAGCACATCAACACTAATATAAAGATCATATCCATTATATATGAATATGAAAATTATGCAAGTGAAAATTATATTTCCTCCGTGGGTGAATTTAAAAATCTTGTCATTGTAACGATGTTAAAACATAATATCTACATGTTGATGAAGCCAGGAACAAGAGGACAAAATTAGATCTCATTCTGATGTGTTTACCCATAACCTAAATCTGATAGAAGTTAAGAAGAATTCTATTCTGAAACCCCAGCTTAGCAAAGACTCTCATACAATCAAAGGAGATAAGTTCTAGGGTTACTAATAAGCTATAGTCAAATTCCATCGTTCAAGGTATACACTGACGTATAAATTAGGGGGATCATAGCATCCAGGATGGTCCCCATAGCTGCCTGCACCTTCCCTTACAATGCCAGCTGTCCTCTCATTGGGAACAATAACAGACATGCTTCCCTTATTTTCTGGAAAAAGAGTGAGAAAGGAAGGGGAAGAGCTCTCGATCATGTTTGAAAAGAAACACACCTGCATCCTGTTCTAATATTGTCAGAGACCAACAAATAATTGGTTAAACAAAGGCCTTGGTCTGGGTACTATACCTGATTTCCAAGACAATCTTATAAGGCCAGGACAATTATTGTCCCATTTTTCAGATGAGGAAAATGAGAGCAAAAGTGTTTAAACGATTTGTTCAAGGATGCCCTCCTGATAAATGAAGGAGAGGATTTAAACCACAAGTAAATTTTCAAAACCAATGTTCTTAACTATTAAGCTACATTGCTGCCTTAATGTGTTGGAAAGTGTTGTGTTAGCCAGTCAAGTTAACTCCTGTTAACAACTAAATAATTGATAAAAGTGAATAAAGATCAGTCATGAATGAATATTCTTTAAATTCTCCAAGGACAAAAGAGATTTCATTCCAGAGGAGACATATCCTTCGCATGTTTTTCTAGCAGTGCTAAGGAGAGCTTGCTGAATGTAACACTTCTCGGGGACATATGCTGACAGGGTGGTATTCTCTGTTTCACCAAACATAGATACTGTACATTTAAGAATTACATGAAAATCTGCAACTATTCTTCTGGCACGACATCTCCTCTGCCCCTAGACAGAGCAGTGAAACCCTGCCAGAATATGGAATTTTAAAGAAGAGTAAGACAGTGTCTCTTACTGCCAGAATTCTTTGCTGTCCAGCTCACAGCTGTTCCTTAGCAAAGCAGTTTCTCAACCCTGAGGACACACCAACTGGTGAGAACAGTCGTGGATCACACAGTTCCCAAGTGTGCACTAGACGAGTAAAATTGTCATCATGTAGAAGCTACAAATTGAAATATCGTAAAACAATTAACGTGGATGCTGTGTCAGCCACACTCCCAAATCACATCCACGTCCACATATTTCAAAATCCTAACAGCTTTTCCCCCAACTGGAGAAAGCGAAATCTCAAGGTATTATTCAATGCTATCTTTTGAAGTTTATGAAAATGAACGTACATTTTATTGTTTATTTTCTTGCCAGTGAAGTCTTAAATCACCCATTGTCTGAAAATTGTCCAGATGAACAGGTTCTGAAAGGAAATTTTCACAGTAAAGCCAACTCTGTTCTTTTAACAATTAAATGAATAAAGATGTTTATTTAGATCTTGAGGAGGCAACCCTTCTGCAGAGAATGTGTAACTGAAGTGTTTCTAAATTCTCCCCCATCCTTGTCAATCTATCCCGTCAACCCCATCTTCTGGGGGTACTTCCTCATCCACTTCTGTGTGAAGTCTGCTGAGGCAGCAAATCCACAGGGACCTCTCTTTTCTCAGAGATCCAGATGTGCTTCACAGCACTAAGTGGTGTTTTAGATGTCATTCTCATGTTTTCAAAGCTTGATAAAAGTGAATAAAGATCAGTCATGAATGAATATTCTTTAAATTCTAGTTTAAAAATTCTAGTTTAAAAATTCTAAACTTAAAATTCAAGTTTTAAAGCTTTTTTAAAAAAGAAACTAGTCATGCATTCCTGTTGCGTCTACTACAGCAAGAACAGTGCCTGATAAATGCATATTTACTGGTAAAATGTATGAACATTCTTTACTTGAAAGTACTAACTGTTGGGTAGTATAATGTCTCCAGTTCATATTCAGGGAAGTGTAGGGTCGTACTGTCACACTGGTTCATCCTAAGATAGAGGGAAGAAGATAGCTGAAAGATGGACTTAGTTGTAACTGTGTGGATATTTAAGAAATTGGATGGTATAATACAGAAAATCCATTTTCAGATTTATTCTAACACTGGTTCTCTTATTATATTCTCTTTGGACTCCTTGGGGAGGTAAAGGAAAAGGAAGGCATCTCTGAATATATATCACCACATTAAATGTAGGCTAAGAAGGCATCTCCTCTTACAACAGTTGATAATTATTCACTTTTTTATTCCTGCCCCAATTCTGGCATCACATGTAAATCCACATGTCAGTCAGAAGGGAGTCCAGACTATCCTTTTTATGTACCATATAGAATAGGTTAGTCCCAATTTGAAACATGTGTCATATTCACCATCCTCTTAGTGCTAATATTCATAAGCTTCATTTGACTTTTTTGGTAAATATTCTGAAGACTATTAACTTATATCTTTTTCTCCCAACTAAAAGGTAAGGTATTTCATAATACTTGCAAAGTCAGGTAATTGATTCCAAAAGGAACTCAAAGGTTGGAATTGCAATTTCCTCTAAAGGAAACACCCATGTTTGGAATCTTTAGAAGCTGTCTTTACATTATTAACAGCCCTACTTATAGTTGACAGACAAGTAATAATGTGGCCATCTATCTCCAAGACAGCAGCGCTGAATATATTTCTAACATTATAAATGAACTTTAAAAGCCCTACAGACAAATTTCATTAAAATAAAGAATGTAAATTTGGTAAATGGAGTCTTTGGATTTTATTGATGAATAAATCTTTACTTTTCTACAACTGCTAATAAGGATCTTGAAGGTTAAATAAATAAAATAAACATTTCCTATGTATTAGATGCAGTGCTCTTTGGGCCAGCATGGTGTAGAATGCTTTTAGGATGACTGCACTTACACATTCTCAAAGCTGGGCAAAGGCATCCTGTAATATTCTGTAGGAAGAGCAGCAGTCATGGCAGAGTCCCGATCTTCCACAAATGAAACCCAAGAAGGATTCTCCATGATCCAACATAGATCCTTCTTGCTACATAAGGCTGTCCAAGGCCGGCAGAATGATATATTTCAGAATCTCATCTCGACCAGGTCAAGCTCAATAGTGTACCTCTGGTGGTTTAGTGAGTTAGGTTAATAAGAGTTAATTAAAAACAGTTCTTTCTTAATATGGTACAGAAATTACCCTTTTTAAAGAAGGAATTCTCTTTCTCCTAGGAAACAGTTTTGACCATTTCTTACCCTAAGTCGAGAGCATCCAAGTGTTCTTGGACATTTGCACATAGGACAGTCTCAAGATTTGTTGTCTCATGTCTCAGAATGGCTCCACATTTAAGAGAATCTTTGAATTTGGGTAAAAATATGTGGTGCTGCTAAGGATGTTTAGCTTAGTGGTGTCTTAAAAAGTGTTTGTTTTTTGAAATGTGTCAGTTACCTGGTGAGATTTATCAAAACTTCTGGTGTGTGTGTGTAGAGCAGGCAAGAAATAGATAGAAATTAACTTTGGTTTCAAAGAATCTTCTGGCATTGAAACCAGCTTAGAAAAGACTACCTTGTCTGACACACCCACTTCCACAAGTGTAGAGATTTACAATAAATCAATGAACTTACCCAGCGAATGTAAATTATAGCCAAGTTCCCAAGAGCCAGGCTCTTAACTTGCTGGAAACGGCTTTTCAAGACATGACAGCCTTCTGATGGCAGGACAATTTCTGACAAAGCATTTGCTGATAGATATTCCGATATCAGGAAAGATATTATACATCAAAAGGATGGCTATTTACTTCAATTTCTATGAAGTCATTCATTCATCATTTATGTCATAATGTGTGCTAAGACCCTGGGATTCTGGGACCTTGAGACACAGGATGGAGAAAACTCCAGCCCTGCCTCCTGAAGCTCAGTCTTATGAAACACACACACTGAAACATCAATTCATCAATTTTCTTTCCCTCTTCAACATCTTTATAGATTAACAGGAGTAGAAAAATTTTTTTCTGACAACTATACATCACTCTATTTAGTCAATAAACAATGAATTCTTCTGTGTGCTAAGCATGCTGGCTTTGCCAATGTGAACACTTGACCAGTAAAAGATACAGTTGCTGACCACCAAGAAATCATCATCTAATTGGGAAAAAAATGTACATCACAGAAAAAACTGGAGGAAAGGTATAACTAAATTGACTAGTGATAAATTGATTCTGCTATGAAGCAATAAACTGAACGGGAAGGCTGAATGTTGGTAAAGGATTTGGGCAACCAGTCAAACTGGGCAAAATGCTAACTCAGGTCCCTTGGAGGCATTGCAGTCAGGCGAGAAATCTAGTCCAGGATGGAAGTAAAAATCACACCCCAGCCAATATTTTCATCACCTGGTATTTCTGAGCCCCAAATGCATCTGGAAATGTACTGAGTGCAAGTTCCTGTCCTTGAGTGAAAAGGGACTGGGGCTTGGCCAGCTACAACTGCCTGCAAGGTAAGCACTACGGATGCCGTTTCATAGATTAAGAAAATGATCCTCAGACAGGGTCCATAGCTTCTTCAGAATTCCTCAGAGAATAGATGGGTGAACTCAATTCAAACCCAGGCCTATGTATCAGACATTCTGAATCCCCCTGTTGTCTCCCCTTCTTGCTGTGCTGACTTTATGCCAGATTCATGGAGAAATGAACTATAAAATGAAATAAGTCACCAGGTCAAAAGGTGGGACCGAGGAAATGTCAAGAAACAGACTGCAAAGCAGGCCGTAGCACGTTGCTGCGTGTTGTAACAGGAAATCACGTCTGAGTGTGGGAAACCCATAGCTGCACGAGCCCTGCCAGGCAGTGCAGGACAGCAGAGTCACGGTGACTCAGAGCCTCGGGGACGGACTGGCATGGATCCCCAGGCGGGGTTACTAAAATGACAGGGATCTGTGGAAGTGACTATTGTCAAGAAAGGTTTCTTGGCAGTAGCATTTTTCTTCCCCTTGTCTGTGAAATGTGTAAAGAATTTGGGTAGGAAATGAGCAGAGAGGTGAGTTCAAAGCAAAGGGCACAAATGACTCATGGATCAGGTAACAGTGACAAGATGGGAAAGTGAGAGATGCAGCAAAATCCCTCTCATTTGGTTGAGGGTGGAGCAATTCCCAGGTCATACCCACCAACTTCTTGCCATAAGAAGATGCCAGAAAAAAACAATGTCCAGTCTTCAATTTTTCAGTTAGGAAACTTACTAACATTCTGCATCTTTGATTATTTCATTCCTTGTAATATATTGGAATGATATTTAAACATGACTTCAAATAGAAGCCCCATACTATTTATTTAAAGTCCATTTTCAAAATTCTTTTAAAAGTAATTACAGGAAATTATCAGCCTTTGTATCTTGCTGGCTGACACATCATATAAATCAACCGATGTGTCACTTCTGATCAAGCCCATGTAATCATGTTACATGACAGGAACTGACGGTCATAAATAGACATGATAACCTAATTTGGAAAGCTCAGAGAAATGCAATTCCCTTTCAACTTTAGTTCAAAAACACTGGTGAAACTGCGGAGGATTGGCATATTGATGTAACTTTGAAGAATATTTGTAACATTTTCTTGTTTCAAACCTGAAATCTATCTCAGTTTCATACTTCAGATATAAGCTCATAAAAATGTGTAATATAAAATATTTATAGCAAATGTTAAAAAGAAAGAAATGATGTGATTATCTGATTCAATCGATTTTTACCCAGTTCACTCAGTAATAAGAGTCTCTTTGAGGCGCAGCGTATAATCAGGGGTCTCTTCCCTTAGCAGAGAGTAACAGCTTGCCAATGACTCTATATTGAGAAAACCAGAGGCATTTAATGGAGAGAAGAAAGATGTATTCAAAATTGTGCTACCCAAGTGCGGTTGCCAAACTTTGAACTTCACAAAAGAGATGAACACCACAAAAGCAATAAACTGCATCTCTTGGACCACCTAGCGTATTGTGGGGAGGACTTGACATGCTGAAGGCAGGATGGGAGTGGAGGTTCTTGTTTCTTAATGCTGGAGGCTGGCACCTGCAAGGCACATGTTAGAAGTTGTACACGTGTTAAAGACAGGGACCGTTGGGCAAGGCTTGGGCCAGCTCAGCTCGGACCATTGTCCTGCGTTGGGCAGATTACTCAGGTGGCTAGATGTCATCCCAGAGCCCAGAATGACTTAGGCACTGCTGTGTGTGGGTCCCTGCTATTATCCTTCACTTGCTCTATGAAACCGACCCAGCAGAATGATGCAGTAATGTGCCTGTCCTATTTCTACTCTCACTGGCTTGCAGTCCCATCTGCTTTATCTTTGTGTATGAAAGTGGTGAGATTTCAGCCACGATGAAGGATACACTTATATCCTACAGGCTAATTTATCCAGATATACACACAAGAGTGCTTTGACTATTTGATACCATATTATGTTGTGGGAGAAGAAATGTTATAATCCATGTTTCTAGGAGTATGACACATTTTCTGTGTGTGAATCTGACAATGAATGATTTCCTTCTATTTTTCCTTCTACACAAGTTAAAAAACACAGCTTAGTACCTCTGAAGAGTAAGTTCGAAGGAGGATGAGGTGAGGCAATTAGGTAGAATGTCTGTTACCCACAAAACCTCCCATGTTCCTCCCAATTAGTGTAGTGGTATTTTTATCCAAAAAAGGGAGATAATGGGTGATGATAATGTTCTTCTTAGGAATATTGGCATGAGGTTTTCTTCTGATAGTTCATTTAATCCAAATAATGCCTTCCCCCAACACACACAAAAAGAATGAGATTAGTTATCTCTAAAATTTACCCCAAGTTATTTTCTCACAAGTCTGAAACAGGAAGATCTAGCTTTGAAAAACCTAATAAAATTTATTTATTTAAAAAAATCTGACAAAAAAAAAAATCTGACATAGCTGACAATCTAATGAATTATATTCATGTACCTGGTGAAATCTTCAATTAATAAAAAGAGGTGGTCACTATGGGGACTAGACAAGGAAGAATCAGGAAACAAAACTATTGTGGTATTTGTACAACTGTGCCAGAGAGTAAGATAATAAATCTAGCTGACCTAAATCTTTCTGGAACTAAAAAGGGCATTCTATTGTGAAGCAATTATAGTGAATGTCTGTTCATGACCTAGAAAAAGTACCTCTCAAGAACACCCATTTCCTGTCATCATTTAACATGATTTTGGAGTTGTAGTAAATGCAAGAAGACAAGAAAAATTAAATGTAAATAAAAGAGAGGAGATATTATAAACACATTTTGATGTCCATCTTTCAAACGTCTCTTTTTTAAGACATTTGACCCACTGACACCACCACTGAGCCTGATTCTGACCCCACTAGTTACTGATCAGGTGTACTGAACACCTGCCATGAGAGTAGCCACCCACAGCCTGGCTAGCAGCATCTGACTTATGTGTCTTGGTTCAAAAAATAATTGCGCCAATCGTATTTGCTTCCCAGGAAAATAGAGATGATTCTTTTCACTAAAAGTGGAGAGAGATAAAGAAGCAAGGGGAACTAGAAGGAAGGGAGTCGTAAGCAGAGAAAGGCAGAGAAAAATGGGGGTGCCCCTCTGAGAAAGCAGCCCTAGTTCTTGACATCTTCCACTGTCCCTGGGAAATAAAAATCTCTGCTCAGCTTTTGGTTCTTAGATTCCTGTGAGCTCTGCTTGTAATCATTTAATAGATAGACAGTCTCTGTTTCTTGAAACTGGAAGACCCCTGAAAATCCAGGGTAGATAAAAATATTTAAAGTCCTCAGCAATTACTGAGTGCCCATGATGTGAGATTTCCTCACTTGCCCTCTCAGTAATCCAGGACATAGGAGTCACCAACACTAGGTAGCAGGGGATACAAACCACATGAAACAATACATGACCTGCTTATGGCACATGACGATGAATAATGGAGAGAGGAGAGAGAATTCAGACGCAAGCATTCTGACTCCCAAGTCCATGTTTTAAACTATCTGCAGGGCTGCTGCTTCCCTGCTGATATTGTGACAATCTGTCTGCAGAAATGAAGAGAATAAAAAAGAAAGCTATTAAAACTGCTGTCGTTCTTTGATTCTAAAATGTAATCAATTGGAATATTTAAAATCACTTTACTTATAGCAATTTACAGAAAAAACAAAACACTGAAATAATTTTATACTTTTTTCTAAGGAGGCAGTAAGACATTTTTATTCATACAATTTTATACTGTCTCCTTCTGTAAGATTTAATCTGTATTTATGTTTAGTGATCTTCATTTCATAGTTTAGATTTTCTTCTGAAAGATATTTGGCCATTATGTATGTCTTCATGGGGACTCATTGGTTCTGACAAGCTGCACTCATCATTTTCAGGCTTGACACTATAATTTCAAGGATTATAGAGAAGATCGGAGTTTATACTTCCAGTTTGGTCAAAATTGTGGTTTTATTTTTTCTTTTTTTTAATTAATTTTTATTGGAGTATAGTTGCTTTATTTTTTTCTTAATTTATTTACATAAGGATAAAAGTCAATGAACTTTATCTTGGAAGACATATAGAAACTTCAGACTGGTATTTAGTACCTAGTGATAATCTCTCATGATGCATGAATCTGTTACCACAACCTCTCTGAGTTGAAGAATTGCATGGTCTATTGGAGACATTTAAAAACTACATACCACATTAAAGTGGTATGTAGAAGCATTGTCTGTACATACAATACAGTTTTGTTTCTATACTCTATCACCTGTAATCACTTCTCAGGCAACTGACAATTTCTGACCCAAATTTAATTTAAATTTCAGTTGCATCCAGTGCTACCAATGCAAAGAGCCCATGTGACAGCCAAATGGACTGATGTCATCTCAGCCCAGATGAAAGCAATCTGCCAGCAATGACAGCTCTGCCGGGACTCACCAACCCCCCTCCCCCACCCCCCGCCCCGTGACAGCTGTAGAGAGCACTATGGTTGACATGGATTATAAACCAGAGACATTAAAATATGAAGAAAGCATGCACTTGAAAATGATAGAAACGGTGATGAGAGAGTTCAGTAAGATGGCCAGTTGCCAAATAAATGCAGAAAAATCAATATTTTTCCTATATGTCGGCAATAAAAATCATTTTATTATTCCTCTGTGGCCATTGGGAAATGTATTGGAAATGTTTATACTGTTATAATCTTTACCCTATTATAACAATAGCCTCACGATAATGAAAATACCTTGCAATAAACTTATCAAACAACTTTCTGGAGTGATAAGAAGAGGAGCATTCCTTCTGCCAGGAATTGTGGTAAACGCGCCACATATGCCATCTCGTTTAATCCCCACAAGAACCCGTGTAATAGATGTACCACTTATGAGAAAAATGCAAAATATGAAGCTTAGAAAGAAGTTCATAAGGTTCAGAAGATCATATTAAGAGGTGAAACTGAGATAGTTTGTAAGTTGCCGTACTCACTGGGTCTTGAACCTCAAATCTACATCTCTCTAATTCTCAAGTTCCAATAAATTCCCCATAATTATGTTGTTTCAAGAAAAGTATTTTATCTCAGAGAAAGTGCCCAGAATAATTTTTTCCAAAGTTAACAAAGGGCTCTCTTATTTGCTGGAATTTTTATTTCTTATTTAATTGGACACTTTAGCCATGATAAGGAAAATAATAAAAATAGATGAAATTTTATTTCAATATTTTTCAAATACTCCTCTGAAAAATATTAGAACCATTAGAACTTTCTGACACCATAAGCCAGAATCAAAACCTCTGAGGAACTTTTACGTTTTTCTGTCCTCAAATTAAGGAGGACTCCAGTTACAGCCTTAAAAAGGATCTGAATTGGTCCACCCATCTCAAATCTCTGTGGCTACACATAACAAAGGCAGCAAAACAACACCAAATGGTATGTGTCCAGCAAAAATGAAGTCTTTAAGTCAAGACAATGCAAAATTTCAAAGCACAGAAAAGTGACAAGGTGATGAGCAAAAAGTTTTCTTAAATTAGATAGGTTCTAGGGACTGTCTGCACTTGTTTTTTTCCGGTTTTAATGAGAAAGCCCATTAAAACTTTGATGTCAGCACTGTTGGTTTTCTACATTTTATTTCTCAATTGCAGCCCATTCTTGAAATGTGGATTATTGAATTACATATTTACCAAACTGGATTTGAAAGCAAAACTATGTAAAACAAAAACACTATTGAGTTAATAACCTAATAAGCAGTGACATGTTACCTTGAGGGGTTTGTGGGAGAGACAAACGTTTTATCCACCTGCTCATGAGTCATCATGGACCTTATCCAAGTTAAATCTTGGCAATATTGCCTCTTTTTAACCTTATTCATTACCACATTTGGCAATTACTAAAGTGATTATAAATAAGTGATTTCCTGTAGACCTTGGAATCACCATAAGCAGAGCATCAACATTACCTTTAAAAATAAATTAAACTAAGGAGTCACTATTTTCGCCAGACCACAAGCTCTGATCATGCTACTGGGAAAGGCTTTATAGAGTTGGAATTCTCTGCTACCAAGTTTAACTCACCACCCTCCTCTTAGGACGCCACTGGGGGCTTCTTGTCCAGACAGCCCCGAGAGCCAAGTCCCTTGGAAACCAGTGAAAGCTCCAGGCTTGCTTGTGATCTGCTGAATGAGAAGGAAGCTGGGAAAAAGAACATTGACAAAGGCACACGTGAACTACTTAACGCAGCAAAGGTGGTGACGAGGTTGGGACTCAGAGTTACAGCTGTCACAGTCCCTGTTGCCGAGGTACCTTCTGACGGTACTGGTGTGGCTAGAGTATCACCACAGTGTTATTTCACAGAACACGTGACACTCTCCAGCGCTTTACTGTGGATCCTGTTTTCCATGAACTTCTGGGTTGTGATCCAGTCCGTAGGGGACAGGGTTCCACAGCATAAAATGCTGTCCCACAGATGCTATTGTTGAAACCCTCTGAGAGAAATAACCAAGGCTGCTCTGTTTAATGCTGATACCACCTTCAGATGATCATTTAATGCCCCTAATCAATGGCATTGCTTCTGCACATGACTCTACATGCCTCCCAGAGTAAAATCAGGAGTCATTTATTCATTCAGCACATTTTTAGGAAGCACCTACTGGATGCAAAGCAGTGCCCTAGACACGTTGGTTGTATCATGAACGGAAGAGACAAAGATCCCAACGTCGTCCAACTTACTTTCTGGTGAGAGAGACAGTTCATAATCAAAAAACACTAAACAAGTAAATTATATAGTATGTTAGAAGGTGATAAGTGCTCGGGCAAAAAGAAAAAAATAGAGTGGAAAAGGATTTGGAAATATGAGAGCTTGATGAAGTAGGGAGGTTTGGACAGATCTCATGTTTGTAGAATAAGAAATCAAATTTTTAAAAAACATAACTAACAGGCAAAGCATCAAGATTTTAGATACTACGCAATGCAAAACTAAAATCTGGCTCTGTCCATCTCATCCCTGTGGCCAGCCTCTGCCTCCCGCCCCTGGAAAGTCCTGGTTTCATGACCATTGCACAAACAGGCAAAGAGGGCTGGCTTCCATTCCATCTCCATGGGCACCTGCTCTGCTGCCTTCACATAATTCTTAGGAGGCAACTTCAGGTCGATGTCATTTAAGGAGAGTGAGAATCCAGACAGCACACACGGGAACCGCCACAGAGATAACAGCTGCCCTTTGAGGAAAACTCAGATGACAGTAGCAGGGATTCCACATAAAAGTCAGACACTCGACAGGTTTTTATGTCTCTAATAAAGCAGAATTTTCAAATTGCACCTCCAAGTAAAGGGATGCTCTATAAGTATTTTAGAAAAAAAAGAAATCAAATTCGTCTGTTTCTTTCATAGTGACAAATCTTGCACAAATTCATGATATATGTGTGTGTGTGTGTGTGTGTGTGTGTGTGTGTAGAGCAACTAAAATTGTATTAAAAAGATAAATTTCAGTTAATTCATGTGGAATGGGCAGCAAGAGAATTAGTCCATCCAGGCTGCTGTTAAAAAATACTACAGATGGGGTGGCTTAGAAAAGACATTTATTCCTCATAGTTTTGGAGGCTGAAAATCCAAGGTCAAGGTGCAGGCAGATTCCTTGTCTGGTGAGAGCCCACTTCCTTGTTCACAGACAGCGTCTTCTCACTCTGTCCTCACATGCAGGAAGGGGCGACGGGCTCTCTGGGGTCTCTCCTATAAGGACACTAATCCCATCATGAGGGCTCCACCCCCATGACCTCATCACCCCCCAAAGGCCCCACCTTCTGACACCATCGCTTGGGAGCTAGGTTTCCACATATGAATTTTTGGGGTGACACAAACATTCAGTCTATAGTGATAGGATATACTTTTCTGAACCTGCGATAAATAAATAATAGCCTTTGGAATAAAAGGACCTTTAGTAGAGATGGCTGAGGGTTGCGCTTGACCGGGGATTGAAGGATTTGAGCAGTGACAAGGTAAGGACAACCTGGGGGGGCAGAATTCCTTGTGTCAAAAATGAAGAGCTGCTCGCCTGTTGACAGATGACAAATTTGGGTCCCCCAGTGGTTGCTCGAGGTCGGCCTGTGCAAAGTCACAAATTGAGTGAGTGCGGAGCCGTCGAGGGGTCGAGCGGGCCCTGGGCTTCGGGGAGGCTGGGGCTGAGCTGCTCTCTGCAGGTCCAGGGCCAGGAGTCCACGAGGACTGGGCTGGACTGTCTGTTACTCAGGGCACAGCCGGCAGCAAGGGCCTCACGCCCCCACAGGTTCTTCTTGCCCTCACTTTCCACGAGGGGATGGTGGAAGGTGGTCCCGATGGGTGCTGCACATGTGGGGTTCTACATCACTGCTGATGAGCCCCCCAGTCTTGTTCGGGGGGCTGCTGGAAAACCTGCCCATCCTACCCTCTGGAGAGACGTGCTCTCTGGTAGCCGGGAGGGTAAATAAAGCTCTTCGGGGGACGGGAGGGGAGGGGAGGGGAGGAGAGGAGAGCAGGTGGCCTTTGTGTGAGGTTACAAACGTGCCCCGACCCCTACCCCTGCTAGACTTCTGGCAAGTTTTCCCATTCCTTTAGCCATGCTGATCTGTCTGACCAGAAAAAGGGGCCAAATCCACTTGGCTTGTCCCATGCAGCGTTTAACTAAGGTACAACCAAGGTACAAGGGCAAAGCTGTGGACGTTCAAGGTCATAGACGGACTTTGCATGGACTATAAAAAGGGCTCAAAGATGTCTGTTGAACTGAACTGGTATTTTACTTTGTGAGAGGGAGGTACACATATCGTTTAATTGATCCTACTTACTTAACATGAAGTTTTTATGAAAATTGAACTTGGCCCATATTTCACAACTTCATATGGATTATCTTAACCTACTTATCCAGTGATTATTTCTATTGCACTTCTTCAGGCTGGCTTTGAGGAAGGCAAGGTCTACAGTGTCATTCCGCATATACTGACTGAGTTTCCAATGCGCTGGGCACAGAAGCCATGTGAGGTCCTCAACCCCCCAGCTCAGGGTTTACATACAGACACAAAGGCCACACAAAGGCCTCAAGACAGCGGATTCTAACACGAGTCAATCGCGCCTCAAAAACCTCCTGCAAGTCTGCCCTTCTCTCTGTCTTCAGTACATCTTCATCCTTCTCACCTGAGCGACACTCCCCTTACTCCACTACCTTTATCTACACAAATCCTTCCTGATTCGGCTTAGAGGTCTCCTGAATGTCTGTCCATCGCTTTGAAGATAAAACTCTCTCACAGGACACCACAAGCCCGGCTGCTCAGCTTCCCTGCACCGCCCACCGCCTGGCTTCCTCTCTCTCATCTCCCTTCCCTTTTCCCGTCTGGAAGTGTATCCTGCTATCTCATGTCTCTGGGCTTTGCACTTTTCCTCTGCCCAGAATATTCCTGTTTCTCCTTAAAGGCTGGGGAGGTTCCTTCCCTCAGTTCACGACAGTTGAAATGTCTTGACTCTTTCCAAGACCCTTTTGAAATGATGTTCTTTTGTGCTCATCGTACCTTAAACTTGCTAACAAACTGCACTTCTATGTATTATAACTATTTTTAAAAGTTCGATTCCTTTCCTAGAATGTGCGCTTAAGTGAAAGCCCACCTCAACATGGCTATGAAGTGGAGAGACTCCTTTTATAAGACACTATGTCTGTGGTTTCCCTGTTCCTGCAGGGAGTCCATTTCCCACTGGACACGAGAGGGTCTCCATAATACTCCAAACAAGTTTTTATTGAACTTCCAGTGATGTTCCCTACCTCACAAGGTAGCCTCTCCCATTGCTGGAAACTCTGAATATCAGGAAGTGTTTATCTATGATTAAATTAAGCTTCCTTGTCATTTCTACTCAGTGGTTCAGTTCTACAGTCTAGACCTACATAGATGATGTGGAAAAGGCAGTTTCATTGTAGTAAGGATGCCATCCTCTTCTTAAGAGTCTCCACTTTTCTAGACCGTATAATCATGGTACTCTGGGCTGTTTGTCCAATGGCAGTTTTCCCAGAGCATTTTTATGTGGTTTGCCAGGCTTCTTCAAGATTTGAAGATTGGCAATATCTATCATTAAAAGCTGCTTTCTGGAAATAATATAAATGTGGCCTAAGTTGGGCATAGGAACTGAAGTACCCTGCACATATATAACGTTTTACGTCTTTTCATCCATTCGAGAAGAATTTATGGTGTGCCAATCAAATGCTTGGCATTCCTTTGGGTGCTGGCGACACATAAGGCAATCTTGGCCTTCTAAAAGCTCACGACCACACAGAGAGCAATTTTCCTCCAAAACCACTAGAACTGATAGTTCTGTCTCTGGTCTGTTAGCTCAAGGGAGGAGTTTCTCCTTTTTCATATGCTCATCTTTCATACATTGAACAAATTGTGTAGAAACAAATTCATGTCTGATTTTTCACTTAGCGTGACTCTTGTTCCAGCCAGGCTTCTTTCGTGTCTCAGGACTTCAGTCAGTAGAGACACACTTAGGCTTGTCCAGAAGAAGCAGGTGTTACACGATCAGGACCCAGAGTCCCTGAGCAGAGGGGACGTCGGGGCCAAGATGCTTCCTTTCCTGCTCCATCCTCGTCTCTCAACATTTTACTCATTGTCTTTATAACTATTAATTATAATTGCTACATACCATTCCTGCAAGAGCTTACTTATCTTTGCTTTATTAACCTGTCCCCTTTCTCCACCAGATAGTTAAAATATTTCAGTTTTCTTAAAGCAAACTTTGTTTTATTGTTTTCTGTCTCTCTCTCTCTCATACATATATACATACATATTATGTATACATATATATTAGATATGTAATGGGTATATAGATATGCAGAGATATAGATAGATGTATCCATCCATATAGGGAGATCTATGTATTTTTTCATCAGTAGACATACAGCTGTCTATATATTGGGTATCTATCTATTATACATCTATTATAAAGAGAGATCTATATCTAAAGATATAGGTACATATAATATGTAATCTATTTATCTATCTCTATATGTATCTATATCTATCTATCTAGAGAGAGAGGAGTTCATGCATTTAATTATGAGATTCCTAAAAGAGAGCCATAGATTGGCAAGTTTAGATGGGGTAAAAAAGCAGAGAAATGGTCACCCCACTTTTAAATGATCTAGAAGGTCTTGGCTGAGAACAAAGCCATTTGAGAAACATGATAACGATGGAAGGAAAAGGAAGGGCAGTTTAGGTAAGCAGAGCAGCCTCGGGATTTTTTGAGGCTCAAACAAGGAATAAAAGGCTGAGATGGGTCAGGTGAGAGGCAGGTAATGAGTGAGGGACAATTAGAGAACGAGGATTAGGGAGGAAAGAAGGTTATTTGGGGACAGAAAACAGATGGCTTTGAAACAGAAAGTAGGGAATTGGGGAAGTAAAAATAGAAACTCATGGGAGCTTGACGACCAGGGCCAAGGTTTTGTAGCAGCGGGGAACGAGGAAAGCTTGGACCGCAGCGACCTTGGGCCGCGAGGAAAGGAGAACGTTGATCTGAATGAAGAGGGAGGCGGGAGAAAAGCAAACAGGAGTCATACGAACCTAGACGGGACACATCTGCCACAAGATCGGAAATGCCAAAGTGGTCCAACTGTACCAGAGTCAGGAAGACGGTTGAATTTTCAAATCCATGAAAAGTTTTGCCTAAGGCTTGGCTGCATGGTGAATAATGCCCAGCGTGGGGCAGTTTACAAGAAGGGAAGTGGTAGCAGGAGAGGAACAGCTTCGTCCACATGCCATTCTTCCCCAGTCACCTGTGCAGTGTCCTACTGTCGGCCAGCGCTCTGTCCCCATCCTCCCAGCCTCCACACCTCTGTGCATCCTGCCCCTTCTCTCCACGCGGGTAGCCTGGAGGAATGCCTCCTTTTCTAGGATGGAATCACACAACGCTGACGATTTTATGAAAATCTTCATAAAACATTAGTCTTCAGAAAAGACCGATTAGTTGGAAGGAGTGCCAGTGACAGTTCTGTGTTCTGTTTGCATATCCCTCAATGCCTAGCACATGGCCAAACACTAACACACACAAAATATTTGTCAAATCGTCTGAATTGTCCAGTTCCAGATGTTGCTTGATTTCTAAACATTGGTAAGTCTCAGGCTGACGTGAATGGATGCATTTTTCATTTCCATGAATTTTTATAGCATCATTAAATCTAATGAAGGAAGTGACATTGTTAAGGGCCTTGGTTATAGGAGGAAGACGAGGGACCACACCCCTCCAGGGAATATTTCGAAGCCAGCTATTTCTGTATATCAAGTTCATGCATTTTACTGCATAAAATTTAAAACTACAAGTAAGACTTCACCTGCGCCATCATCTCAAATGAAGATCAGGTTTGTTGCCAGCCTTGGACTCACAGCACACGAGGCAGAGCCCAGGAAACACAGAAGTGAGGGCTTTGGGGTGACACAGAGCAGGAGACAAACCCTAGCTATACCCCTCCCTGCGTGAGGATAGGGTAATTATTGATTCCCTCTGAAACTCGGTTTCAGTGTTTCTCAAGTTGAAAAAGGAGTAAATAACATCAAACCTGTGACGCTATTGCAACTCACTTAACCAGTTTTCTGGAAACCATGTACAAGATCTAGTAAAAACTGGATAATGAAATTTCAAATTCATACCAAGTGCTTAAAATTAACCACCTATTACTCTTAAAATACCATCTTTCTCGTCTCAATTCTTTGTATTTTATTTTTAGAGCAAGAATCCATGGAAAGTGTTCTCACAGTATCTGGCATATAGAAAACGCTTAATAAGTGTACTATGGTGATCTCTTCTGCTGTAGATAGTGGGAAGAGCTGGGTTACTTCTGAAGGCATATCCTAAATCTGTATCCCCTTCAAGGATATCTGACCAATAAGACATTTTTAATTAATATAATTTCTTCTTTAAGCCAATGTATTTTTCTGTTCTTTCTTTTCTTCATGACATGGTGCTAATAGAATGATAAAGAAACATAAGAGAAAAGAATTATTAGCTTTGAAAAACATAAGCCCTAAATTCACTAACTTACCCAAATCTCTACTTCTTATTTCATTAATTATTCAACAAATGAGCCAAGAGGCTTGCAAATTAATTGGGAGAAGTAAACCAACAAACATGAAAGCCAAAGAAATTTAAGAAATTCAAGTAACATTTGCATTGCTCTGTTGTCTAAAAAGTTTTCAAGCAACCAAATATTTAGTGATGATAAAATGCAAAACTGTCACCTTATAAGCAATTGGCGGACCTTAGCTGTCCTAGGAGAATTTTCTTTTGTGACCATAACATCTCGTAATTGTGGATAGACACAGCAAAATGTCAGCCCAGCCCACATCTACGAAAGCTCTCGAAATGATTGATGAAGTGTCCAGGGAAAAGCCAAGAGAGTGAAAGATGAGCATTGCACATCCCTGCGCTGGCAAGAGCCCCCATGTTTATCTAAGCCAGTGGCTCCCATGCTACCAATGACACCAAAATACACCAAGAGCTGTGAAGATCTGAGAAGGTGCCGGGCAAGTCAGCAACCTC
Source organism: Aethalodelphis obliquidens (assembly GCF_003676395.1). NCBI lineage: Eukaryota > Metazoa > Chordata > Mammalia > Artiodactyla > Delphinidae > Aethalodelphis > Aethalodelphis obliquidens. The sequence goes on along the minus strand of NW_020837967.1, from coordinate 711,124 downwards.
AGAGTTCTCAGGCTGGAGCTGAGCTCATCTCACCCCACGGCCCCAAACCTCCAGGACACCATGCTCCTCTCCATGCCCAGCTCTTAGAACTCCCGATGGCAGAGTGAGAAGGGCCCCTTAAGTGTGCCAGGAGCATGCACTTCAAAATCACACAGCCCACCCCAGTCCTACTCTCCTGTCAAGGCTCTGGGGCTTATCTCTTGGCCCTCTGCCTGGAGAATGTTGTGAATTCCCATAAAGATATATCAACACAAGATATCAGCATTTGCTACTCCGGAGGCATCTGCGATTTGTCAGCTGCCATTCCATGCCAGTTTCTCATCTGGATGTCAACGGCAAATGACTGCGGCAGCTTCTAAAACCAAGATTCCAGGGTCAATGACAAAATCTGCACTGCCGGCCAGTTTCTTGCCTCCGTGCTCAGCCACTCCACCTTGTACCAGCAAAAGCTAACTCAACTTGGACTCACATGCCTGGATGAGCCACTACCTCGATTTTCAAGCCCTATCACTACTGTTGATAGTAAGAATAGTAGTGATATTCTTAAATAGTAATAATGACGAGGTTCATATCACTATTGTTCCTTAACATCCTTTGCCCTGTCTGTAGTAGTTTTGATTTCCATCTCACAAAAGCCGTCAAACACACTTAGAAAAGTACAGAAGCCACAGGGAGAGTCACAGGGGAAAAGGTATTCAGAGAGACATGCTTGTCTAGACTGAAGAAGGTCCTCCTAAACTCTTCTTTCTCCACCAGGCCTTTGATCCACTGATAGGAAAGTTGATTCTAAAGGTCCATTTTCATCCCGCCCAGGCCCCCATGTAGACTAATGGTCAATAATCAAGGATGTTAAAAAAAGTAGGTGAGGGGGCATGTTAACTTTGGCATGATTATTGTTCTGAGCCAAAGCCCATGTGACCCAGGGTCTGGGATGGGAAAACTCAGAGTGAAAGACATACAGAGAACAAAGCTACATGATGAAGCAAAATAACAGGACAGTATCTCTCAACACAGACTACAAACATCAAAATGTGCCTGGTTTTCATCTCAGAGCACTGAGAGCTGCGGTGGACTTCGTCAAGTTCTGTACATTTTTCTGTATTTTCCAAATTTCCTATAATAAATAAGCACTGGAAAATTCTTATTTTGAAAATATTTGTTTTTTTAAACTAAAGATATGTGAAGAGATTCCATCTAAACTGAAGTCTTAATGGGAACATAAAATTTGAAATGGAAATTGGAATAATTGATGCATGACAATTTATTTTAAATGTTTTCTAGAAACAGTATAAAACATCTATTCAAAAAATGGATAATGAAACTTCTAATTCACAGCCAAATGTTTAAAATTAACCAAATACTACTCTGAAAAATATCATCTTTCTAGCCTTAGGTTTTTGTCTGTTTTATTTTTAAAAGAAGATTTCTGGTTTTGTTTTCTGTCTACTACTTAAGTGGAAATAAAATATAGTTAATCATGATGAAAATGCAAACACATTAGATCTTAAAGATAGAAGTTGCATCACACAAACCTCCTTAATGTGAAAATTAGGATGCAGGGGACCAGAGACCTGCCCGATTTCCAAGTCGAGGACCATAGTTCACTCTGTGGCTCTTGACCTAAGTCTTGCAACACTTCTGGCTCCAAATCTCGAGGTTTCTTTCTATGCAGTGGTCACCGATGAAGATCCTAAAGGCTCTGGGATGAGGCAGGATCAGGTCTACTCCTTAAATGCCTCTTAAAAACACCATGAATGATGGGCAGGTGGACCCACACAGCCACAAATGCACACCCACAGCACACACAAAAGCTCTCACCTCACACTCTAAGAATTCATTATTAAGACTACATGTTATTTGGAAAATGGAAATAAATGCAAATTTTCCAGAAATGTAATTTTAACTAGAGGGAAATCTGACCTTGAAGTCGTAGGGAGCATGGAGATGTCCTTTAAAAGATTTAACACTCTTCTAAAGCAGAGTGGAGAGAATCCACAGGGACCACTCTTGAGGCTTATTTTCTGCCTCTTGTCTGCCCAGTTGGATGCTAAATACACATCCCTTCTGGTGGTCTGTCTGATATGGGGGAGAAACTGGACAAAGGTGATATTCAAGCCTGGCTCCACCCACAGAGTTGTGTGCTCCTGGACACGTCACCTGTCTAAACCAAAATTTCTGAAAAATGAGGGTAATATTATGTATCTTACTATTTTATTGTAAAAATGATACCTAAGAGATAAATACAGACTTTTATGGGCTGAATTGTGTCCCCTAAAATTCCTATGTTGAGACTCTAATCCCCTAGTACCTCAGAATGTGACCATGTTTGGAGATGGGGTCTTTAAAAAATAATTAAGTTAGAGTGAGGTCATGTGGGTGGGGCCCTGATCCAATGTGACTGGTGCCCTTATAAGAAGAGATCAGGACACAAATACCCACAGAAAGACAACCACGTGAAGATGCAGGAAAAGGTGGTGTCTACACACCTAGGAGAGAGGTCTCAGGAGGAATCAGCCCTGCCCACACCAAGATCTCAAACTTCTAACTTCTAGAACTGTGAGAAATAAATGTCTGTTATTTAAGGCCCTGTCTGTGATATGTGTTATGTCAGCCCGAGCAAACTAACACATAGCCTTAAACGGAGTACGTGCTCAACATTTACAGATGTTATCTTAATATTTACTATTACCACCTCTACATCAGTACAGAAGGGCATGGGCCCTGAAATATATGTTTAATGAGCAGAGGTGAGAGACCTATGCCCCTCACATCATAACTTATTTTATTCACTTCCTGTTTATTCCATCGTTGCAAAGGGTGTCACATTTAAACGTTTCCTGTTTTTGCAGAAATCTTATTATTATTATCTACAGAGGTATTTTTCTTCAACTTTATTTTTCTCTTTTAGTGAGGAAGGAAGTAAAATTGAACAAGGAAGACAAATATCAATCACAAATTGTATAAGAATCTGAGCCAACAGATAAGCAAATCAACTATATCATAAAAGCATAAACTCAGCACGTGAGCTCTCGAGGACTGACTCAGAGCTTTCAGAGGCTCGCTGTTCAAAGACCTTAGTAAATCATTTCCCGCCGCGATGAACTTCGGCTTCCTCATCTCTAAATTACAGAGTATGGTTCAGTCTCTAAAAATCCCTTCAATCTCTGATTCATGACTCAGTATTTAAGTCTTCACTTAAAACAACAAAATTAAAATATCAGCTGGTATTTCTGGTGCTCCAGTGGTGACCACACCCAAAAGGAAGCTCAAAGACCGGACAGAGTTAAACACAGAAGATGGACTGTCGGCGACTCTTTAACCTTACGGTGCTCGAGTGCTGTGGGAAAAAAATGTGTTATTTAATGATCAATTTCCAAAGTGGAAAGAATGCATATAATATCATCATTTCTATAGCTGTTCTGAGACCTTTATCAAAGTTTATCATAGGACTTCACTCACCATCAGAGTTTCATACAGAAAGATGGCTTCTCATTTAGAAAATACCCTTCCTGACCAATGAACTCTCCCAGTTAAATAGATATAAAATGCATGGAAATGTATACAGATGTATGTGTATAAATACATACATCTTTACACATTAATATATGTATAGGTCTACACACACAGCTGGTATGTACTATATTAAGATCAGCATATCACAGACAACTAGATATTATCAGCAGTGTGAGACAAATTATATATAAATAAATATATATTAAAATAATATAATATATGGCAAATATACATACGAATGAATCTGGGTTAAAATCCAGGCTCCCCTACTTAATATGTACATGCAATTAGATAATTTTCTTACATTTATACTTATGTATAAGAAAATAATCAACACTGCCTAACTCACAGATTTTTGTAAAAAATAATTCTATTTGCCCTGTCACAGCTCACAGGGCAAATAGAATTATTTTTTACAAAAATCTGTGAGTTAAGCAGTGTTGATTGGGCATATACACACTAACAAACGTAGTTAAGTAGATAGCTAGTGGGAAGCAGCCGCATGGCACAGGGATATTGGCTCGGTGCTTTGTGACAGCCTGGAGGGGTGGGATAGGGAGGGTGGGAGGGAGGGAGACGCAACAGGGAAGACATATGGGAACATATGTTTATGTATGACTGATTCACTTTGTTATAAAGCAGAAACTAACACACCATTGTAAAGCAATTATACCCCAATAAAGATGTTAAAAAAAAAATTGCAAAAAAAAAAAAAAATTCTATTTGTATAGATATAGTGTTTTCCTTCATTAGCCTATGAGATCTATTAATACTAGAAAGTAAGGAATTCATTCTCTTCCTCTTTGTTCTACAAAATGGGCTCACAGTCAATTATCTCAGAAACATTTTTTCTTTCTCTTTTGTTCTCCGTCTCTTTCTCCATCATTCTCATCACCCCAACATCTACCTCCCTTTTGGCAATAGGGCGGTTTTACATACCTGCAGTGTCCAATAAAATAGCCACTAGCCGCATGTGGCTATTTAAATTCATTAAAATTAAATGAAATATTAAAATTCAGTTTTTTCATTCCTACTGTGTCCTGTGGAAAGTGCAGGCATGGGACGTTTTCTTTAGCGCAGAAAGTTCTACCTCACAGCCCTGTTCTAGCCTGTTCTAGATTTTTGGTAGGAATGGGTTGAATATTAAATAAAGAAGTTATTTTACTATACACAAGCAGCTGAATTACCCCCTGAACTATGAGACTTGCTTCTTAGATTCTAGATAGTGTTACCTCGGTAGTAACTGCACATCTATGTCTGGGTTCTACTACAATCATTCCAAAATCAGTTTAGGTCAGCCTTGAGATGTGCATTCCAAAATGCGCAGTCCAGGCCAGAGTCTGTAAATGGAAATGTAGGAGCCAGGACAGGAGAAGTAGTATTACTGCTCCACTTAGCACCGTTCAACCAGCCAGTGAAGTACTATGTTCATTCCTGAACAGCACACTCTGACCAGAAGCCTGACTCTGAAACGTGTCCAGGGAAAAACAGGACAAGGAGGGGACAGGGAACAGGGCCAACAGGGATGGCTAAAGAAAATCCCAGCTTTTGATCTAGGAAAGAGAAGATTTAGAGGCACACGATCTGTGCCTTAAGATAACAGACAGGTCATCATGACAACGATGGGTCAGGCTTGTTCTGGGGCCACAAAACAGAACTGGGGGTCATGGCTCAGGTAGTAGAAAATAGATTTTCTGGCTAATACAAGAAAGCACTTTCTATAATGGGTAGAGTTACCTGAAAATGAAATTAAATTCCTCCAGAAGGCCTCAAGTTCTTCGTAAGAACACTTCAGTTGAGATGGACAGTCAATTGTTAGGCATATGATGTAGGAGATTTGAGCCTCAGACTTATTTGTGTAAAGATTAATAACTCAATATCACCTCAAGGTCTCCTGGGGTCTATATCGTCCAGAAAAACACTTGCTATGTCTAAATATTAAACCTGGTCACATCGTTGAAACCTTACATGTTTTCTCCAATGCAGCTCAAAACCTAAAAGCATAAATATCTTTCTAACACATGAAGTCACCAAGGGGCTAGGCTTGTCCCAAGAACACAGCAGGAGCTCAGGAAATAATTACTAGTAAAAGACCATCATTTCAGAGAATTTGTATTCATGAGAGCTGTTCCTTCTCAAGTCACCCTAAATAAAGGAAGGGGGAGGGGGATGAAAGGGGAGGAAAAAAACCAAAACCCCTTTATACACCCAGAGAAAATGGAGAATAAACACAGAAAGTAGCACTAAAATCAGAGAGGTTTTTATGATGGAAAATCCAGTCAAGCAGTTTCTTGCCGAAAGCACTTAGGTTGCTTCTCTTTTGCCTCAGAATAAAGTTCAAATGCCTTTGCATGCCTTCTGCTGACTGGCCTTTCATGACCTGGTCCTGTTTCCTCTCCAGCCCCCTCTCTCCTGAGTCCTGCTTTGCCAGCTAAGCACTGATTGTTTCAGTTTCTGCTTCACGGGCCTTGACCTGTCCAGCCTCTTGACCTGGAGCACGTTGGTGCCTCCGCCAGTAACACACTTTCCCCACCTGCTCTGCCCCTGCAGCATCCCTGCGCTTTAGATGTGGCTTACGTTGTTCGTACCAAAAGGAGTATCTTGTGATTCCCCCAACCATCTGTAGACAGGGCTCGGGGCCTGGTTAGTGGTTGATGACAGTGTTGGATGTACTGTAGATGGGTTTGAACAGGATGTAAGCTCACACATCAAAGCCCCAAACTAACAACCCCAAGAGCCATCAACTTGTTACTAGACAGGCAACCTGGGGTACAACTCGCATAGAAACCCAGCTTCTTACACATGCAACCAACTGGATGAATCTCAAGTACGTTTTTTTACAGAAAGGAGCTGGACAAAAATATCCATATTGCATGATTCTGTTTATATGAAATCTAAATGCAGGAGAAACTAAGTTGATAAAATCAGATTTTGAGGTGTGTGGTGGAGGTGTTTGGAAGGGTCACAGGAGAGAGCTTTCTGGGGAAGCGAAACTTTCGTCTTATTTGGGGTTTTGAATTATGCAATTGTCAAAACTCACCTAATAGGACACTTAGAAAGAAATTAATATTGATTTTTACAATATTTGTGTTTCTCTATGCTTCTCCTCCCATGCCAGCCTCATAATGTATTTGCTGTCTGTGGAGACTTCTGGAATCCGTAGCTGTGGCTTTTGCAAGCAGCTCTTCCTGGCAACGTGTCCTCTGAAACTACCCCTCTCACTTCACTTCTGGTGCAGCTCCCAGATCAACACCCATCAGGGTTCAAAGCTGATCTGCATCGCTATGGATTGAATGTTTATGTCTCCCCAAAATTCTTGTGTTCAAACTTAGCCCCAATGTGATGGTGCTGGGATGTGGGTCCTTTGGAAGGTGATGAGGTCATGAGGGTGGAGACCCCATGACGAGATCGGTGTCCTTATAAAGGAGACCCCAGGGGGCTCCCTTGCCCTTTCCTCCAGGTGAGGACACAGTGAGAAGCTGCCATCTATGAACCAAGAAGTGGGTCCTCATCAGACACTGGATCTGCTAGTGCCTTGATCTTGGACTTCCAACCTCCAGAACCGTGAGAAATGCGTGCCTTGTTTGAGTTCCCAGCTCATGGTGCTTGTACAGCAGCCTGCACGGGCTGAAGCAGGCGCCACACTCAAAGAACGCCCCAGTCGCCTAATGAGCCTTCCACTCACCATACTTTTGGGGACAGTGAATTCCAGTTCCAATTAAGGAAATGATTCCACTTACTATGAGATTGCATTTGCGAAATATTTGGAGTGTTGACTCCCATTGGCCCCTCTGAGTTGTGCTTTATCTCTTTTGCCTGAGTCTGTGTCTGGGCTCTTGCTCAGTGTTCATTCTCTACAAGGGACTCACCAAGTGCAGGTGACCTGTCTCTCCTGGGCTGGATGTGGCTAAATATAAACAGGAAGGGAGGAAGATGATAGGTAGAAATTAGATAGATAGATAGATAGATAGATAGATAGATAGATAGATAGATGATAGGTAGATCAAGATAGAGAGATAGACAGATAGAGAATACATGGATGGAAGATGTGTAGAGGCAAAAGCTCAGTCCCTCCTAGTGTGTCCTTCTGCCTCTTCCTCACCAAAGCATAAAAACTCATAAGCTTCACAGGCCCGAGGGGGAAAGCTTGATATTGCACAGTTTCCCAAGGAGCTATAAGAAAACTGGATCAACTAAACAAGTACTAACAACAAGCCAATGTCTCCCAGCCAACACAGACGCCTCACCATTTTAGCCAAATCAGTGAGGTTTAAGTAACCCTTTAAAAATCTTCAGATAGAGAATTTTAGAGGAAAACCGCACCCTGTGGAGCCAGTCAGCCTACTGCCATTCATTTATGAAGGAGACACACCTCCTGCAAAGAATCGCTCTCAACCAAATTTAAGGAAAAGGAAGAATGAGGCATAAATACATATGGTGTTGTTTACCAATCGAGAATTCAGGGGCCTGGTGGTTGTAATGATTTTACATCCTTGAATAATTCTTATTGTGAATGAGCTGGTGGGGGGTCCAGCCCTAAATGTTGAAGGGATTCAAAGAGAGAAAAGCATCAGGTGAGGTAAGATGCTCAGCCCACCTTTGCTGGCTGCAAGTAAAGGAAATCTCACTCAAGGAGCTTAGGTAAAAAGGAAGAACAGGAGGCCTCTGTGACTCCCACCCTCCTGGGAAGGGTGATGTCTCGGGTCTTTGACTAGATTCAGAACAGGAAACACTCCTGTCTTGTTTCCTCTAAGTGCTTTCTTCAGAGGGTGACCAGATGGCCACTGGCAGGGTTGGTCTTTATTCTTTTCACAATTAGAAAGTCCAGTGTTCCCAATCATTCTGCAGTAGCCCCAAGACTGGCCTTGAATGACCCCTGAGGGCCATGGGCTCATGTGAGAATGAGAGACTGAGGACCAGAAAGCAGATTGCCACGACTGCGGGCAGCTTCCCTGGGTCTTGAGGCCAATCAACCTCAGCAAAACCTGTGGACCAGCGAGAGGCAGTTCCTATAAAAGGCACATTCTGTCACCAGAACAATGGCGGGTAGACAAACAAAACCGAAAGCCGCCAGAGAAGCCGGGATGTGGGACGTCATCTCTCCTTGTGTTGACATGGAAATGGTCAGCATGCATTTTGCTAATTTCGGAAACAACAGCAGCAAGAAGACAGGAAGCCGCTGAGCCATCACTGGGCCTCTGGGGTCGCCCCTCCTGCTTGGGGGCAGGACAGAGGAGACAGCGTTGAATTCACCAAATTTCATAATATGTTGAGCCTAGAGGTGCACTTAGTTCAAAGATAACCCTTTCTTTTTTGGTATCGTGACTCGGAGGGGACTTGGGAGGTGAGGAGGGAGCAGGGCCATCCCAGGAATCTCAGCCCGGAAGGTGCCCTTTCCTTTAACCTCTGCCTGTTCAAGGTCATCTGATAAAGTGACTTTGGAGCCAGGTGGAGGTTGGTTCAAATCTGACTCTGCCGCTTAGACGCCACGTGATCTCCGAGAAGCCACTTGCTCTGATCTTCCCCACTGCTTGCCTGCAGGACTGTTTGAGGTGAGAGTTCAGTTATGATGGATACATGACGTCCACACACCAGGTGCTGAAGACCTGCTGGTTTCCTTCCATGGCTGTTTCATCCTTGCTGTCAGTGAGATTCTCAGGGTAAGAAGAAATGTGAAGGGATATATGTCTATCAAGGCCAAGACACTCCTGTAAAAAGAATAGTTTTAGAATAGTTCTTACAAATTAACTAATGTTTTTATATGCCTACTCTATGCCACTTAACGCTCTAAACACTTTACATATATTAATGCACATAAGCCTCACAGAAATACTATAAGGTAGATACTCTCACTATCTCCCTTTTGCACCCGAATAAACTGAACTCCAGAGAGGTAAAGTGATTTGCCCAAGGTCACACAGCCAGTAGGGGTAGAGCTGAGATTCAAATTCAGGCAGTCAGGCTCCAGAGTCTAAGGTCCTCAACACAATTTCATGCTGCCTTGAGACCAATTACATAATTTTTTTCAAATTCTTTTTATCTTTTTAAAAAATCATGACTACATCAAAATTGCTTCTGGTGCTTTATAAATTATAATGCAGTGATAGTTAAGTATTGACTTTCCTTGTGAGATGTTTGTATTTCTTTGTCATTGATGAAGTTCTCCTGATTATAAACACTGTTAATGGTTCCAATGAAGGAGTTGAATTCAACCTTCCACGGGACACAAAGAATCTCTCCAACCTACATATTTTTACGTGTCTTTTGTGATGGGAACAAAGCGTGTCTGGGGACTACAGAGAATCGATTATTACCGGAGAGGTCATCTAGAAAGAGATAGAGGTAAAACAAAAGGGTTTTGGTAAAGCAAATGAAAACATCTGTCAGTGATGGAATAGGACTGAATTGCCCGTAGTCATCGGCTGCTGTGGACCCACACGCCTAGAACAGAAGTTAGAGAAGTGACCGCACGGCAGGGCTTGAGTCATGGCCCAGAACACAACCAGGGGATGCAGAGGCCCAAAGCATATCAAATCCACATCCCGGAGAGAGCGTCCCTGGGATGAGGAACACAGCGGCATTGGGAATTGTTATTAATAGTCTGCACACGAGGATAAAAATGTTCTTCTTCCTAAAGACTGGTTTCCATCCGATGGATCATTCCTAGGAGTGGGGGGATGAGGCTGCAGGGGCCACAGGAGGCTGAGATGAGCCCACAGTACGTGGTCTAAGGAACGAGCAGCGCAATCCAGAAGGCTATTTGATCCCTTCTACATCCTCTTCTTTTCCAGGAAACAGTCCCATCGCGCAGTAGTACAGACAACAGATACAAGGATGGATTTATAGCACACACGTGTGTACACACATACGTATGCACCGATCTGTGGTACCCCTGTGTGTGTATGTGTAACAGATGCAACGGAGTGTGCCTGAGATGCCCACCCTCCAGAGCCCCGCTGACCAGACACGCCCCGGGACAGTGGTCACTCCTGTCCTTTTCTGAGAATCACCCTCAGCTTCAGAGAGCCCCCTTGCCCAAGAATGTGTCCCCCATTTGGGACAACTCGGGTCCAGTAACTGGCCAACGCGAGGGCATAAGGGCCTCAGGTGAGAGCAACTCGGAAGGGCATCCGGCTTGAGTGCCTGTGGGACCAGTGGGGACTTTGCTGTGACCGAATCCCTGTTCTACTTCTCCTTCTGTGGGGATCCCACCTCCTTCCTACCTCTTCGCTTCCTGAGCCCCCCACAAGCTCTGCCTCGAAGCTCCTGGGGCAGGCAGCGGAAATTGCCTGCAAACCTCTGTCTCTCATCTCTTGAGGCCTGCTTCCCAGGGAACCAGCTCAAAATAAATATTTATCCCTGCCTCTGATGCGAGCAACGAGAGGAAAGCATTTCTGATTTTGATGGGAGGTGGAGGCGCTTTCCCCCCTCCTCCTGTCATGGACACTTAGAAGGCTGCCGGGTACCAGGGAGTTAATAAAGTTCAGAATTCTGAATTCCAATCTGTCCCTGATAAAAAGTGGACAGTTGAACCTCAGTTATCATGGCTAAAATTTAGAAAATCAGTGGGGAAATTATTGTTGCATAATTTTAAGAGCACATAACAAAAATATTTTAGATTCTCTTTGAGTGAAAATTAAACCATTTCTGCTAACATTTGTGTTATTTTTTATCTCGATATAAGATACCTTCACAAAAACATGTTCTCAATTGTTATCTGCAGCCCTTTTAGATTGAAATTATGGAACTAATGAGACAACTTAATTATGATTCTGTGATTTTTTTTTTCAACCAGAAGGGCCCTCTAAATTTGGGGACGAGTATGAGTGACAGTAAATTAATAAGTCAGTCAGAGAAACAGGACACAGAGTAACACACGTCAGGCTTTTATACCAGATGCCCTTTTGAAGGAGAGGAAAGAGGAGGAAAGTGAGAGAAGACGAACTTGAACAAATTTTGATGATTTTTTTCTGATGTGGAGACGTGTATGGATATATACGGTGCATGGGGCGTATGCCTGTGATTTTAGAAAGTGGAACCTCTTGTTTTGTCATTGCCGATCCCTTTTTAGCCACACACATCTGTGATTTATTCAGGTTGGTTTGCACACCTGAGTTCCAGTTGCTTCTGAGTCTCTTGGTTGGTCATAGTGGAGGGTGGGATTGTTGGGGAGGAAAACTGTTTCAAATACAATGAACAATTGCAAACTTTGATGACAACGTTTCAAGATACAACGCGTAAAAATGAAGAACTCCAAAAGGAGTGTCTTTTCAGCCAGGCTTCTATTTCTGGCTCTACAAACAGCTAAGGATTTGTATTGTAGAGTTTTAAATATCATGAGGAGACCACCAAGGACTATGTGGTGTGTCTCATAGAAGACGTGATGAAAGGCCATGCGTGGGCTTCTAGAACTCAGACATCATGATGATAAACATTCTTCTGGATGGAAAGTTTCCCCATTTGTCTCTCTACTGTTCTTTGAAGAGCAGGGCACACGTTGGGAATGAGTGGCCCACATTCCATCAGAGCACAGAAAAGAAAGTCATTCGAAGGAGACTGAACTTCCCTTGCCATACAGCACGCGCGCGCACACACAGAGTAAACATAGAAAGCATCTCTAGAGAAAATGTGGGAAAAGAAATTCACATCTCTGGAATTTCCCAGCAGTCTGTTTTGTATTCTGAGGTTTCTGCTAAGACCTTACGAATTCCCAGTGATGACACTAACATACCTTCCTGCACTGCTTTCTGTACAGAAAGATGTTAAAAATACACATGTGGGTGTTTTATGTAACCCTTCCAATCTTACATAGTCTTTTGACAGTTTGATGAAAGGGCAGTGGAATATATGATCATTTAACTTCCTGCTGGTCAGTAAAGCACAGAGAGAGATGGGAACGTGGTTGTCAGGGAGTCTGGTCACTGGCACGGTCCACACTGGGACCCCAGGTGGAGGCCGTTAGTCACATGACTGAGACACAGCTTTAGGGCTTGCTTAGATGGTCACTTGTGGCTCTAGAGGTTTGCTCCACCTCCAAAGCTTGGTGGAGACGTCTTGTTTACTCTGATTAAAGACCTTGTCAACACTTAAGAGTTTCACTGACTTGGCCTTTGAAAGCGGTGAAGGGTCTTCGACCAGAATCGAGGGAGGCAGATGAAAGGGGCCCCCGGGCTGTCTGCAGAGACATCCTCTCCCAAGACCCTGCAGGGATCCCCAAAGGACACCGCCAAGCACTCTGCGTGACCCCTGGAGGCTTGTCCCTCACTTAAACTGACATGTCCGAATCCATCTTAAATCAAGAGTGGGTAGATTGAGAGAGAAAAATGGTTTGAAATCACCTGAAATAACTGGAAAACAGAATGTATTCCTCAAGGAGGATTTTCTTCTTGGGCACATTCTCCTATTCTGAAATGTCAGAGCACCTCCAGTACTTAAAGTTCCCACTTAGTGGTATTTGATCTGTCAGTATTTAAGATTTTATTTATTTATTTTTCAAAATTTTATTGAAATATAGTTGATTTACAATGTCATGTTAGTTTCAGGTGTACAGCAAAGTGATTCAGTTATACATATATATTTTTTTCACATTCTTTTCCCATATAGGTTATTGCAAGATATTGAATATAGTTTCCTGTGCTATACAGTAGGTCCTTGTTGGTTACCTATATAGTAGTGTGTATATTTTAATCCCAAACTCTTAATTTACCTCACCCCCACCCCTTTGGTAACCGTAAGTTTGTTTTCTATGTCTATGAGTCCATTTCTGTTTTGTAAATAAGTTCATTTATTCAGATTCCACGTATAAGTGGTATCATATGATATCTGTCTTCCTCTGACTTACTTCACTTAGTATGATTTTAAATTGCTCCACTTTCTAAATATATATTCTATCACAAGTTTTTATTCACAAATCCTTTGCTTTAATGAAAACATTAAGATCGGTCTCCATGGAATTAGTGCGGCATTTTTAGTCATTGGAGAGAAAAACTCAATGGATATTTTCCCACGTTCACTACTTAGGACCTTGGGTGAGGTCCAGCATTTGAAATTTGAAACTTGACAGTTGAAAGGGAGAATTCTTTATGGAATTTCTTTTTGAAAATGTATGTGAACTCCCAAATTTTAAATCCCAGCCATATTCTTATCTTGTCCATTGATGGACACAGTTCAGAATCCTTATTCCAATATTTGCATTTAGAGCTGCTGCCCACACCTTTAACACATGACCAGAGGCAACTACTAGTAAAAGTTTAAGATGACCAAGGATTCAAATAAGTGCCAAGAAATGAAGGGATGAGATAGTCGTGACACTGAAGATAATAAAAACGGTTAGAGTCAGGGAATAAGACAATGTGCTGCTCAAGGTGAAACAAGAAGTACATGAAGGAGGGAATCTGGACGAAGCGCATTCTTGGCAGAGAGAAGAGCATCTCGGAGGGTGAGGGGCATGGCTGCGTGGATGGGGGGCAGCTCCGCACTGGACTCTGGCTTTCCCTTGAGTGTAATGTGACGTGGTTAAAGAGATTAAAGTGAGTGACATGTCACCATGCTAGTGTTTCAAAGTGCTTATTCTGGGCTTGATGTTGAGAATAAGTTGGTGAGGTGTGTGGGGAGGGGCAAAGCAGGAAGCACAGGAAGGAGCTGTGGCAACAATTCAGGGGCTCAGTGAGAGGGCTGGATTCTGGGCATAGTTTAATAGTAGGAGCCGCTCACTCGTAGGAATAGAATCTGGGGTGTGTGAGGAGAGGGGTCACAGGTAACCCCCCAAGGAACAGGAGGGGAGAGCTGTCATTTACTGAGGAGAAGTTTGGAAAGTGGGGCATTTATCTTTTGACATCGTGCACTTGGGATGCCAATTAGATAACCAGCGGAATTGAGGGTACCAAGGCGTGAGCATTCAAGGGAAGGTCTGGGCTGTTGATAGAGGCTTGGAGGCTTTGGGAGAGGGGTGGGCAATCCTTAAAGCCATGGACTGGATGGCATCACCAAGAAAAGAGTCCCCAGGCCTGAGCCGGGGATGTCAGACGTGGGAAGGAACGAGGGGTATGAGGAAGGTGCCCAGGGAACCAGGAGGAAAAACAGGAGGGCCTGCTTCCTGGACGACAGGAAAGGACGCATCTCCAGAAGGAAGACATGCCTGTCTGCACCCGATGCCAGTGAGGTCAGGTGAGGTGATAGGGAGCTGATCGCCGGATTGGGGACACAGGTGAAATGTGACCTCAGCTAGAGCTGCTGGGGAAGGCTGTCAGGGGCTTTCAAGTGGCAGGGGAGGAGTGGAAGGGGCAGTAGCGCCCACGGGACCTTGAAGAACAAAGACAGATAATGGTCAGCAAAAAAATTAGTTTGAAAAACTGAGAAAGGTGAACTAAAGTGTTATAAGAACTGGTCTCTTAGATTTGGTGATTATAACAGGACTCGTGATCTTTAAGTCAGTGATTTTATTAGAAGAGGGATAAATTGTGGTGGGATAAAGAATACCTGGGAAGAAGGAAAGCAGAAATTGACAGCTCAGTCTATTTCTAGAAGTTTAGTGTCTGAAGGAAAGGAAGATTAGGAGGTATCTCAGCACCGATCTCAAAAACACCGTTGCTTTGTATGTTATCAGATGCTTATGTTTCCATATTTTAACAGCCCTGAAAACAGAACGCATCTTACAATTGATGGCAGTTCTCAATGTTTATTGGCAGCATTTTTTTCATTCTCTGCGGCTCATAATGTAATGGTACATTTTATGATCAGTATTGCTTAGAGTTCATAAAACATGGGCGTGTAACGAGTGACTAAACTAAGGAGAGGGAGCTGTAAGTGGATGTGAAGACGCAAGAGAAGGAAGTGGAAGAGATGGCCTTGAACAGCCTTGTCGTTCAGTAAATATTTGTAGAGTGAGTGAGTTAAGAACATTGATGGGGCGGTGAGAGTGAATTTTAATTATACTCTGTGTCCAGGGCTGGAAGGACAGAGGTGAGATGCGGGGGGCGCGGAGGTGAGATGCGTGGAGCGTGGAGGTGAGATGCGGGGGGCGTGGAGGTGAGATGCGGGGGGCGTGGATGTGAGATGCGGGGGGCGTAGAGAAGAGGGCCAGGCTGATGAAAGCCCTGGACACAGGATGGAGTGGCCGCCGTGCTCGGTGAGGGCGTGGAGGACATGAGGAGGACAGAGCGTCTCGTTAGCAAGGGGACTTCCTGGGGGAGAGCAGTTCCCCAGGCCCGGGTGTGTCGTTGACTGCCTTCTGGAAGTGAGACAGAGGTTAGGGCGGGGAGGGTGCAGGCGATCCATCAGCCTGGATGTGGGTGTAGGGAGGGCGGTCCACAGGCGCAGCGGTGGGGCAGGGCAGGAACCGCTGGAGGAAAACCAAAGTCCTGGGGGTCTCAGAGGAGGAACCCCGAACATGGAAGGGCGAGCAGGAGGTGGTGAGCTTTGGGGATGGACAGGAAAGCACGTGTGGGGTGAGGCAGCCAAGGCAGGCGGGGAACCTGAGATCAAACCTCACCACAGCCCTGTGGAAGGATGTCCCCTCCCAGGCTGCAGTGAGAAAACAGAAGCTCAGGGAAGTCGGCACTGGAGACTTCTCTCTCCCAGGAAGTCCCCAAGTCCTGCAATAGTCACCGCAAGTCAGCTCTGCTGTGAAACAGGTCAGAGGAGGGTGTCCTCTCAGATGGTGGCAACTTCTCAAAGGGGCCTCGTATCCGGTCACGGTGCTCAGGCCACCACCTTCCCGGAGCTGCTGCCCCCAACCTGGAGACCCCTCAGGACGGGGCGGTGGGCTCTCTCTCCTCTACGTGCTCAGGGCTGCATGGATGGGGCTGGAGGGAGTGAAGGCAGACGCCCCCATCCCATCCTCCTCTGCCCGGACCCCTCCCTGCCCGACCCTCATTAGCTGGACCTCCCTCTGCAGGGCAGACACCCACTGTTAGCATCTCCCCTGAGAGCCCAAGGCCCCCAGGCAAGGGAACCAGAGTGAGGCCAGCATCCCAGAAGCAGGAAGCTGAATATTCAGGGGTCCTTGGTCTACTTAAAACACCGAGTGGCTTTAATACTGAACGCAGGAAAGTGCTAGCAACGCCCCAGCATATGAGAATCTTCTGCGTTGTGGCCACTTCTGTCTCAGTGATGAAAAGATGGTACAAACCACTGTGGATGTGTCATCTCAGGAGCAGTGTGTAAGCTTCCTCACAATCCCAAGGTGTTCTCTCAGACTCAGTGTGCCCCGTGCGTCACCACTTGACTGTGGCATCTTCCTTGTTACCCCGTGGGTGTACTTCTACCTCCTCAACCAACCCCTGAACTACCTGTTCTGCGTCTTTTCATTTGTCCTGGGTTCAGGGACCAGGAAAGAGAAACGGTCCAATAAAGTTCATGTAGACAGTAAACTGCAGAATTTGAACTTGAACCTGGATCCTTCTCAATCCGAAGCCCGTGGACTTTTGACCCAACGATATTGCCTCTGGTGAATCACGGTCCAGTATTTCTCAGCCAGGTTCCAGTTATATGAACACAGACCGTCAAGCCATCAAAGGAATTAGGAAGAAAACCGTTCCTGTGTTCCTGCAAGCTGGAATACAGGATGCAACCACTGACGCCTCCAAAGGTCAAATTAGCAGGGTTGTTAAGTAGTAAAATGATCATCCTGTGCTCTTTCAGCTGAAAACTGTTCTTATTTATAGTTCACCAGAACCAGCCAAAGTCACTCTCACGTCTAATGTTTATCCAAGCGTCACACTCGAATGTAAGCATTTCAGTTAAAGATCTGCAAACGCAGGCTCTGCGTGCTTCTGTTTTCCTGCTTATAATTTCTACATGTTGTGAAATAAGTTAAGGCATATTCATACCTAACTAAAACTATGAACATGAGGCAGGTCCACTGTGATGCCCACGGTCCCCACGGTGCCTCCTGCACACAGATCACGCGCCCTGCTCACAGGCTGCCACATTACACTCTCCCCCTGAATTTGCTAAACGTGCGTGGACGGCAGGGAGCAGATTCACCCTCAAGGAGGCAGAGGAGCTGGGCCCCCAGGAGACGGTGTGACCATGAGCGGGGACAGGGCTGACGCGTCCCGTCTGGAGAGAAGATGCTCCATGAGCCCCTGGACGTCCGTCGCAGGACCGAAAGCTGCTGCCATGAGAGGAGAGGAGAGAGGGGAAGGAGGAAAGTTATCCTGTGAAGGGGTAACACACATCTAACATTTGTCATCATCTTACAGAGCGTGAGGGGCTCAAATCCCCCAGTATCGGTGCCGGGAGAAAACCAGGTCATGAATTTCCAGGTTTTATAGCCACACCCCCTGAGTCCTTCTCAAGTCAAAATAAAGCAATTTCCCCGTAGAAAATGGGCCATTACGGAAGGCAGAGGCTCTTGTTTATCCTTCACCGAGGACTTACCCAGGAGAGATGCTTCTGAGACAGAAAGAGATTCCCTTTCAAGTTTCTTCTCCCAAACTTAATAACTACACCCAGAAGCCTTGCACTTTGGGACGGAGCATGACTGAAATCTATGCAGCCAGTGGAGACAGACATGGAATACCCAAGAAGAATGACCCTCTTGTCCCCTTCAGACTCCTGTTCCATTAAAAGGAATATCTGAATATGGTATATCTACTTGTCTTTTAAAATAGGTTTTCAAATTAATATATGTATTACATATTTAAAAATTTTAAGGAAAAGGACTCACTTTTTCCTAACTCACAAGTAATGACAGCTCCCAGAGATGGTAAGGGGATAAAAGAATTCACAGTCTGCAGTCTGCCTGCCAGTTTCAGCCAAATCCCTGGAGGACAAAGAAAATAGATAAAAACAGCTGATGGGCCCCCCAGCTACTGGCGTGTTTTATCATGTGTTGGCGGCTAACACATGCTCCAGACAGAAACAAACATTATTCCGTAGCTCTTAGCCACCAGTGTCCAGTGATCAGATGATAGCCCTTTCAAGTAAAAGGTCTCTATTTAAAAATTCTTTACTCTTCATTCTTTTCTTTAAGTCTTACACACCCAGAATTATATGTACATATATGAAAGGCCCATTGAAAGTGTTTGGTTTGTACCAGGAACAGGTTCCTCAAACCTATGAACACTGTCCCTGCCTTCTGATAACTCACATGACAAGCCCTGGAGAAAGAGCCTCTGTGCTCCAGGCGGGGAAGCTGGTGGAGACCCTGCAGGTGCAGACCTGCCCTCCAGTCCTCAGGCCCTTGAGCTGCCTTCTGCCACCATCCCATCCTCCAAAATAACTTCCCAACCACAACCTCTTCCTTTGCAAATCCCTCACAGTTTGCATTCCCTTAGTCAGTTGTTCTCAGATTTAATTCTCTCCCAACACGTGAGGGGAACAAGGCCACCCTCCTAGTGACCCTATGGGAGCCTCTCCCTTTGGGGTGTGGGAGGAGCCCCTTCTCCACCCCATTCACGTCCCTGCCGCAGTCAGAATCTTCCTGTCCTAGAAGGGAGCATCCCAGGTGCACACCTGATTTAAAATGCAAGTTTCACTATTATTCAGGGACCGGAGGCCAACAGATCAGGAGACAACTGCCCTTGAGAAGATATCCTGTCCCTCAGACTTCTCAAGATGAGGGGGCACGTGGGACCAGGTGGGGAAACAGCGGGGCCAGTTAGAAGAGAGAGGGAGGGGGTACTTGGGCAGGAGGCTTTATTACAGTTTTTGCAGGAAGCTGGCTGGGCAGACTTTGTAGGATTGTTTGGTTTAAGTAGCTCCAGCAGCTCTGGGGCACAGGGGCCGCCCCGGGTGCCTGGTACCCGCCCTGCGTGACCCAGGTAGGCGGACAGCAGCCATGAGTGTTAGCACCCCCTAGAGGAGGGGATTGGAGGGGGCTCCCAATTGGTTGGCTTGCATATGAAAGATACCCTCTGCTGGAAGGGGGATTTTTGCTACCTTTAGGAATTCACCGCCTCTTCTCAATACTCTGTAATGACTATATGGGAAAAGAATCTAAAAAAGAGTGGATATATGTATAACTGATACACTTTGCTGTGCAGCAGAAGCCAACACAGCATTGTAAATCAACTCTATGCCAATAATTTTTTTTTTTTTTTTAAAGAAAGAATTCACCAACCTGGGAGGGGCAGTCTCTCCCAGGTCAACGCCCAAGATGTCAAAACGCCAGAAAATACAGAAAACACAAAAACATGTTTCACATAAGGATTCATGCCTCTGAGTCAACCATTCCCCCCACCCCAGCCCCAACCATGGCCACAGGCAAGAAGAATCACTCTGCTTGGTGCTAGGGATTCAGAGAGAAATAAAGACGCTTTAACATGCATTAAGCCAGAGGGCCTCAAATTTTATCGTGCGTGTAAATCACTAAGCCATCTTGCTAAAAAGATTTCTGATTTAGTAGGAGGGGTGGGGTCTGAGCATCTGCATTTCTAATCAGCCCCCAGGTAATGCCAAGGCTGCTGGTCCGTGGCCCATACAAGTAGGAGGGCATTAAACTTGAATTATGTGTCCAATTTTTTTAGGCATGTTCACTTGTTAACTAAAGGCTGGGAATATTATTTAATGTGTAAAAAAGAGCTTTAGCCTAAGACTTCTTTGCACTAAAGCAATTACAGTTACGGCTTCTTTCCTGTACAAGCCACTTTCTATTCCCCGAGTAAAATGTGATCTCACCATAGGGCTCATCCAATGAGAACTAGCCCAGGGACCTTATTAATTCTCAAGACAAAAGGGCGCCAGTCAGCCACTTGGCGCTCAGGAGTTCCTAGGCTCTGGGACAGGGAGGAAGCAGGTCTGTGGGGCGGACAGATCTGAAGGCAGTTTTAGAGACTGCATCTGTTCTGGCATTAGAACCAGGAATGTAATCGACCCTGGGGTGGACACAGCAAAAGTAGAAACTCCTGCGTATTTTGCAACCATCCCAATAACCCCAACCAGACGCTACCTAAGGTTGCCATGGATGCAAAGACAAAGGTAAATTTAGGGATACATTCACCAGGAAGGGCTCAAGGAAGAGAGGAAATGAGAATGGAAATGAGGTGGGGGGAGACAGTCACAACTAATGAATTAATGTAGATTTGGGGTGAGAATGAGTTAGCATTTGGACAACGACTAAATCTTTTGAAAAGGACAGCCGTGTATTCCCAAAAGGAAAAATAAAACAAAGTAGATGAAGTGGCCCGTGGCGCACGGAGTTCAGTTTAACGATAAGCGATCACCTCCAGCCCTTTCTCCTGGTCAAAGGAATGACCTTTTTCATATCCAGATAACAGACTTCAGGGTTCTGGGGATGAGAGGAACTTTCCTTGTAGGAAAACAGCACAGCTCAAAATCCTTTGAAAAATATACACATGATTTTTAAAACACTTCAGAAAAACAAAATTACAACAAAATCCTCAGTGACCAAAGAGAGACATTTCTCCTTTTGTCATTATAAGCAGAATGGCTATTTACAGAGAAAGAGTCACATATCTTCCTCGAAATCTTCAGGAGCCTGTCTCTCCCTGGAAACACGTACCCAAAATCACAGTAGGAACCTGTAGTTCAGGCCATGACACTCTCTCAGGTGAGAACAAAGCCCAGCCTGCAGCAGTGGCCGCCTGGGTGAGCCCATCCTTCGGGACGCCCCCCTCCCCCTGTATCCGGCCCTTCCCTCCCACCTCCGTCGTGTCGCCTCCTCCCTGGAAGGCTAGGGGGGCGTCTAGACTTGGCCATCTCGGTGCAGGCAGGGTTACTTTACGCGTGCTCAGGGAGACTCTCCAGAGGAATGTTCTGGAATGAACTCACTTGCCCTTCGACAGGGTAGGCTATCTGCCTGGATGCTCTGTGATTCACTGTTTGGTCTTGAAATTCGTGGTCCGTGACCCAGCTGGTTTGTCCCATCGTGGATGAGAGGGGGCAGCACCATTAGGGTGACATCCAGCTCCCCTGCTGGGCCTGTGGAAGACAGCGGCTGGAGCGTCTGTGTGAGCGGACACCTGTGTGAACACACCATATGCCTCCTTTATCAAATATTTGTATCCCCTCACACACAGCACATTCTTCTCTCTGCACAAAATGAACTCCTTCCACCACTAACCAAAATCATTCCCACCCATCATTCAAGACTCTGTTTAAATGTCCCTTTTTTAACGAGTGTACTCAGGACACTCAAATCAAAGGTGGACTTTTTGGTAAAGGATCTCATTGCAGCCGTCCTGTCCTTCATAGAGTTTAACACACTTTTCAATAATATATCCTTGTGGGTTTTTACTTGTCTAATACCTGTCCTCTGCTAGTCCATAAACTCCCTGAGGACGGGACCACATCTGGTTTTCGTGTCATATACCTAACACACATCACAGTGCTTAACACCTAGAAGCCAGGTTAACAAATACATGTTGGAAGAATTCGTGAGGAGGGAGTGAATGAGTAAGTCAAGATGATTCCACACAGCCTAGAAAATACTGTCGTGATGATCTCTGTCATAGCTTTTATCATCATTATTCTGGGGTTCAGTTTTTATTAATAACTTACAAATGCTATTCTCTGAATCGGACAGCAAACAGCACCTCTTATTATTTATCTGTGACATTTCTCAACTGAAGGGATCAGTTCACCTGGTGTCAAGTTAATTTCTGGTTTGTACATGACAGTTTTCTAGATAGATGCAGGACAGACACATTCTGTATTCCGTTAAGTTTCAGCTAAGAATACTTTCAATCTCTAGTCAGTTTGATATCCCCAGCTCTGCTGCATGCTAAGAACCATGTTTCAGATGAGGCTCAAAGTAAGTCACAAATATGCATCAGCTTCCAACTCTGTGCCAGCCTGCACTGCAGCCTTGGGCCTGGGTAGGATGAGCCTTTACATCACCCCAGAGCCCCTGCATCCCATCCCACCGCCCCTCTCTCCCCTACCTCCCCCACCCACGGTCCGTCCTTTCTGCCGTCAGTCCTACATAACACAAAGCAAAATTGTGGCGCCGGGAGAGAAGATACAATGGTTGTACAGCAGAAGTGAACAGAAATACGAAACAATGCAAGCGAGACAGACCCCACTGGCAGGCACCCAGAGACTAGTCCGGAATCTCGAGGGTTGGTCAGTTCTTCAGACGGGGATGAAGATGGCAACCAGAATGTTCATTTCCCCTCTTCCCAAATCACCAGGTCTCCGCTCACTTGGGGGTGGTCGGAAGAGTGAAATCTCGGCCAGGTGATCTGGGGCAGCTTTAGAGCACTTTAAAACCAGGGCCACAGGACTAATGCTGGCCGTCAACAAGCAGGCTGTTGGCTGCTTCTGGGGGATGTCTCACTTCACGACCTCCCCTTCTCGTCCAAGGGCATTCTTTGCTGTTGGCCTGGCTCTAAAACTGTGGTTCTCAAACTTGGCTGCCCTTCAGAATCACCTGAAGAAATTTGGAAACTTCCAGAAGGAAAAATCCAAGAAGAATCCCAGACCCATTAAGTCAGGGTCCCCTTGGTGCCCGAGATGAATAGATGCAACCATGGCTGAAACCTACTGGAAAGTGTCCCATCAGACTCAGGATGCAAGAGGCAACCAGAACCACCTATAATGCTACTTTTAAAAGCATTTTATCTAAGGGAAAATAAAGCATGCATTCAATTCCACTCTTTTCCTCTTAGAATAAATTTTGCTTTATTGGAGCAAATGTAGCATCAACTGTTTCACTCTACACGGAAATTTTCAGTTTTCCTGTTCAGCTTTACAGCACCTCTATTCTACAGCTATAATTTTATATGATGCCTTGCTGGCATTTGCAGAGTAAAACATTATACGTAGTTTCTAGTGCCAAAAGGTATAGAAAGTTTTGTAAAACTCTGGAAGGGGAGAGAGCAATAGGTTTCTCTTAAGGTCATAAAATTTTTATTTGATTTTTTTCCCTCCTTTATACTGGTTGCTGTTACTTTAAAAGTCTTCTGGCATTTAACTGGCAATAAACAGGGCAAAACAAACTGTTCCTTCCTTCAGATTGTGCAATTTTTATTGCTCTGGTTTAGAGCCACCAAATATGTCTTTTCGAAAAATGCTTGTTTAACCACCTTCTGTTTGTAAAGCAGTAAGGCTATTAGCTGACAAACCTGGGGGGTGAAGTAGTATTTCTGTGTGCCTCAAGGTTTTCAAAGATACTTAGAAACAATCTGAAGTTAAGTGACATTGATGATGCTACTTCCTTAGCCAGACAATTGCATGTAACTGAATCAAAGATGGCTGAGCTCCTTTTGAACCCACTTGTCGCGCCCAGACGTTTAAAGCAAACGGAAAAGTCAGCACCGTCACTGCTGTAACCGAAGGAATCAGTGTGGAATTACCTGTTTACACGATCATTTAGAAGCCAGTGACCAGAGTAAATGTTTCCACACTAAATCAGGGAACATACTTTGGATCCCATGGGCAGCGCTGACAGGGAGGATGAGTTTTATTTTAGCTGACATTATGCCATGCTTCAGGTTTTCACATCTTTTCGGTACATCTCCCCATAGGCCTAAAAATCTTCACAGTAACGAGTCAGGACCAAGGGGTGAGTTGCCTTCCAGAATATTCTTCAGGCAGGGAAAAAAAAAAGTAGGATTTCAGAGCAGTAACTTTTTAAACATTTAAAGACAAAATTGGAAGAATTTGGAGGATTCTTATTCTTCTCTGGACACATACATTTTTTTGCAATACCTTTCGCCTCCAAGGCAAATAGAGCAATAAGCTCTACCGTCAAATAGCTCTTTGTTTATTTGTTTTTCATCATTGCCTTCGCTGTTTATTTATTTATTTTTTGTAGTCATGGCCACAACCTGAAATGAAAAGGTTACTATTTCCTACTTGGAAATAGCTTCCAGATACCCGCCCCCGCTCCAGTTACCCTTCCTCCAGAGTTTCCTATCTCCTGTCTATTATTACACAATGCAGTTAGAATTGTTTTTCTCCAATATTGCTTTATCATGTTGCCACCTTCATCAAGAACACTGTAATAATAACAATAATAGTATTTAATTTTATAGCACATTTCCTTCCCACTAGATACTTTGCTAAGTACATTATCCATGCTGTTTATTCAGTACCATGTTAGGAAGCTTTTATTATTTTATTGTACCATTTTACCATTAATAATCATAGGCAGCTAAAGTAACAGCCAAATATCACATTATCTAGAAAGTAGAACCCAGCTCTCCTGTCTTAAAAACCTCCTAATATAGTGTTAAAAGCTGTCAGTTTCTCCCTGTAGCTTTGACAATGTTGCCTCTTACTTTTTTATTAGGTGCACCTAAGCTTAGTTATATTTTCCTTGGGAAATTGAAACATTTATGTTGTATAATGACTCTCTTTACCTTTAGTAATGGTTTCGGACTTCAAGTTTCTTCTGCTTGATAAAATAGTATTACACCAGCTTTCTTTTATTAAGTATCTGTCTTTTGCGTGTGTGTGTGTGTGTGTTTGTGTGTGTGTGTGTGTGTGTGTGGACTTATAGTAAATACAAAAAAATAGTATACACACATATATGCACTATATATGTATATACATATATATACATATATGTCTGTGTATATATATAGACAGAGAGACATATTTAGAAGTTTATATATACATGCATCAGTTTACAAGATGAAAAATTTTCAATGCCCAAAGTTTCTAAATTCTCATCAATTGGATGTGTCTCTGGTAAATAGCAATTAGCTAGGTGTTTCTAAATGCAGTTAAAATACGTACACTTTAACCAGAATGTTTGATCCATTTGCATTGACTATTGCAATCTTCAGGCATTGACATTGCCTCCTCAGCTGTGCAATTCACAGTTAAGATTGAATTAAACTGTTTTTTTTTTATTTTAGCTCTTTATTTATCATTTCTCAACATTCTATTTTTTCTCCTTAACGTGCTAGTCTATTTTTAACGGTCCTTATTATTCACTTACACCTTCTATATTTAACTATATTAAATATATATGTAATTTTTATTTATACACATATAATTCCGTAGATTTAGATTAGATTAGTTTAGATTTGCCATAGTGTCTGGTGATTCAAATCTTTCAATTGAGTGTGAAGCAAATACAAATCTGAGGCTCTTTCCCACAGGACACACCAAGTTTTCAAATGGCCAATCTCTGGGCAAGTGTCCATAGGGCCTTGTTAGGTCCCAGTAATGTCATGAACATCTGAGGATGAGAAGGGGCATCTGGTGGGATCCCCAGGTGGCCTCTTCCCTCCGGTAGTCTGTTGATCCTTGCTGGGCGCCCTGCACAGACTTGCCACCTGCTGTGTCCGTGTGCAATCCTTTCCACGGTTTCTGGACAGCTTCCCTCCTGAGCACGTCCAGCTCATGTTGCCCCTGTTTTAACTCTGCGTTTGGGGGTCATCTTGTGCTCTTCTCATGAAGGGTTCACCTTGATGAGTTGGCAGGAGGTAGACCTCACTTTTAATCCCAGCTCCATCATTAGGTAACCACATGTCCTGCATTTCCAGCCTCACCATAAATGGGGGTGTAGCTGTGGGCCTTCTGATTCCGGGGAGGAAGATGAGATCATATTTGTGCGCATCTGTGTGTGTTTGTGTGTGTACACGTGCGTGGAGTATTTCTTTCAAGAGTGGGGGAAAGCTCATGAAGAGCAGGAAGCACTTTTTTCCTGCATCTGTCAGTGTTTTCCGTGTCCTTGGAGATAGAGTAAATATCTGTTTCTCACCGTAAATGCGCTGGTGTGGAGCTCCTGTGGAGCTGATCCATGCTTCCATCTCGGCATGGCCTAGGGGACCCAGGGACCACAGAGCCCTCATCCCAGCCTCCCCTGCCTCCCCTGATATGTGTGGCCTTACACCTGCTCAGTGCCCACTGTTGTAAGGGTAACACCTCTTCTTTTCAATATGTTCACGGGTATATTTGGAAAGACACTTTCTGTGAGCATTTTTCCAACAGAGCAGAAAAACAGAGAAATCAGTCAATCATTCCTCGTAAGGAAAGACCGTTCAGTTTGAAAGTATCTTTAATAATCAGACAATTAACTGTGACGCATGATCAACTGTCAATAGGAGAGAAAAAAAAAAAAAAAGCAAACAACCCAGCAACCCCTGTTTCATTTGCGTTTGTTTTTGACAGTTTATGAATAAAGAGTTTAAGTTCTGTCCAATACTCATGAAGGTTAGAGAATACATTTTTGCTTCTTTTTAAATATATATATATATTTATCTGTAGTTATCATCCCATTTTTTTGATTACAAAGGATAATTTGTCGTTAGACCAGATGGCCAGATCAAATCCCGGCTGCAGGGGTCACTAGTTTGATGAACTTGGCAAATTGCTCCAATTCGCTTTGCTTCATTTATAGGTGGGTTCACGGTGATGCCCACCTCAGGAGGTTTCATGAAAATTCAATTGGAAATGTCCATAAAACTTTCTCTGGAGGCAGGCATTTAGGAACCGCAGCCACACTAGTGGCAACAAAAAAAGAAATCTTTGGTTAAAAATATTAACTTGTTTTTTTAAAAGCTATAAACACGTGAAACCACGGGTAATTCCACAGTGGGGAACAGTTCCTGTCTAACTGCACCCCTGGCTTCTCACTATCCCCACACCTCCCTCTCTGGTCCCCTTTGTGTGTGGTTTTGCTACAGAAATGGGACTGACTACCTGAGACCTATTGCTTCCTTTCATCAAGCAGCGCTGTGCTCTGTATGTTGCTATATGTCTATAGATACAGATCTGGATTAGCTGGTCATTTATGGGTGCCTGATAGCTTACTGCATACAGGTAACAGGGTTTATCTGACTAGTCTCCTACTGACAGCCCTTAATGGCTTTTATTTCCTTTTTGTCTTTTCTGTAATGACCATCCCTACTTTTCAGTTTTTGTGGACTTGACCTCTTATAGGACGAATTCCAGGAAGCTGAACTGAGCAATCAAAGGGTCCACCTGGCTAAGATTTTGTGTCTGGGCTGCCGAATTCCCCTCCAAAATCTATTGTGACAATTTACACCTCCACAAACAACTCATGAGGGCATCTACTTCCCTAAAGATTTTCAACCTTTGCCGATTTATTAGCCAAAAATTATCTTTTCATTGCAATAATTCATTTAGTTTTTATTGCTAGTACAAGAGGGTCCAGTGAGGTTACATTCATAGAATTGTATCATCAGATGCTGTAGAAAGTGGGAGACAGCAAACTACCGTGACATACTAAGTGGACTCCACGTTCCCTGATCACAAGTAGCATTTCTGCAAGAGGCAAGCCCTGAGAAGTCTCCTTGGACCCAGGATTCAAAGGGAAGACAATACACTTATGGTGGAAGAGGCCATGGGTGGGGCGGTGAGTGGATTGTGACACGGGGAGGGCTGGTGCCCGCAGAGGGTATGGGCGAAGCTGGAACAGCCTTCGGGGCAGCCGCCAGAGTCCCCCTTTAACGTCGAGCAATGATTGTGAACCATGAGGGCTACACACCTGAGGGCAGTGGTCCAGCGCCCAGACCAGGAAAGGAACTCCCACCCCACAAACAAATCCATCAACAGAGCACAACCTGACTCACCCGTCAACGCCGTTCTCCTTCTCTTTGCCTCATGTTTGGAAGCAGGACGGATGCCTTTTGGACCATGTAAGCCCCAGGATCTCTGGATAATTGAAAGGATGTCTCAAGAGGGTGGCAATCCTGTGCCATAGCCTCTGTGCATGAGGGCATGTCGACATTGTCGTCAATTTGCTGGGAAAGAAAGAAAAACCAAGCTGGTAAAACATAACTAGTGTCATTGAAAGAAAATTTCACATGATTACTGGCCTTGTGGAATTCTTGCTTTGAGAATGTCCTATTTATAGCCTCCATCCATTTTTCCTGGGCTGTTTCTCTGGTTCTTGAGACGGGAAAGAGCTGTTTATACGTTGCTGATGTTAACTGTTGTCGTGAATATTGGAAACATCGGTGAAGGGAAAGAACTAGAAGGAGGGAAATGGAAATGCAAAGTGAAGCAACTTCTGGTTTTTAAGACTTTTTTGTTTACTTCCATTCTCACCAATACATTTTTAAATCAATTAAACGATAAAAACATGATAACATGTTTAGAAATCTTTTAAAGCATTCATAGATCTCTAAGGGAGCCTAGTAACCCCCAACTTATTTTGGGTTTAGAAGCTCCAGAACGTAAGCTGGAAGTTGGTGGGACGGACAGGGCGAGAAGACTCAGTTGTTCCACAGGAGACCCAGCAAATGAAGGGCTTCTGAGCAAGGAGAATGCCTGCGGTCAGATTATTCTTTTTTTATTGAAATATAGCTGATGTACCATATCATATACGTTTCAGGTGTACAACATAGTGATTCACAATTTTTAAAGACTGTACTCCATGTATAGTAACTATCCAATATTGGCTGCATTACCTGTGCTGTGCAAAATATCCTTGTAGTTTATTTATTTTATACATAGTAGTTTGTACCTCTTACTCCCCCACCCCTATGTTGCCCCTCCCCCTTCCCTCTCCCCACTGGTAACCACTAGTTTTTTCTCTATATCTGTGAGTCTACTTCTGTTTTGTTATATTCACTAGTTTGTTGTACTTTTTAGATTCCACATGTAAGTGATACCATACAGTATTTGTCTCTCTCTGTCTGACATATTTCACTGAGCATAATGCCCTCCAAGTCCATCCATGTTGCTGCAAATGGCAAAAATTCATTCTTTTTTATGGCCGAGTAATATTCCATTGTATATATACACCACATCTTCTTTATCTATTCGTCTGTTGATAAACCCTTAGGTTGCTTCCATTTCTTGGCTATTGTTGAACATTCTAGCAATCTGACCCATACTCATAGTTGGAATTGAGACAGCAAGGACTGTATCATTCAGAAAACAAGTTTACCTATTTTTGACAAAAAGTAAACCTTGAAACCATATTTCAAAGAAGAGTCAAAAGTCTGATTTCAAATGGCAGCATGAATACTTACTGATCAGAAGCCTTGAGCACCCTTGAGTCTCTTGCAGGGCCGAGCAAACATGCACTGAACACAAGCTTTGTGCCAGGAGGTAATGAGGACACCAGTATTTTTAAAGATGTGAATGAAACAAACGATCTCCTTCAAGAAGCAGCCAGGGCTCTGTAAAGGGATGCAGATGTATAAACAGAAAAGTGTAATTCAGCATCAGATAGAAGCGTGTAATGACAAAGACAGTTCAGCAGAGTGGTTAAGATCAGAGGCGCTGAAGAATAACCAGGTTCCAGTTATTAGCTGTGTGACTTTGGGCAAGTTGCTTAAGTTCTCTGTGCTTCACTGCTTCATCTGTAAAATGGAGATAATAATAGACCCTACCTCCCAGGTCTGACTGAGGATGAAATTAGTTGATACATAGGAGTAAGCAGAACAGAACCTGGAATAGAATGAGTGCTCGGGAATTGTTAGCGGTTTTATGTTCATAAACAGCTGCCAACCTCAGCTTCCTCATCTGTGACATGAGAATTATGATCACAGCCCACCTTCAAAGGATGACCATGACCAGGTGGGAATACGCAAAGGCTCGAAACGTCGTCAAGACTGTTCAAAGGCAAAGTGTTACTTGAATAATAAAGTTCCCCACCAAGGATCGTCACCACAGAAAAACAAGGTGTGAGTTTGTGAGTTACGTCACGAGGGCCACCTGCCTTAACTTTTCACAGTGTTGCACTTTGTGCTTTTACAAGTGTTCATTGGTGATGAGGCCAAAATTGCCGTGTGATGACCGACCCGCACTGCTTCCCATGTCACAGGTTTTGTTAAACAGAAGCAAGTAACAAATACAAATACAGCGCACACACGACTCACAACAAAACCCTTTCACCTTCCTAAAGATATGGGACCCCGGGAACACACGTGCCTCTGCCTGGCAGCCGATGAACCATGTGTGTCCAGCATCTAAGGATTAGGACCACGGTAATGGATTTTCCCCATCACAGATTCAGGCCCAGAACAAAGTCCTCACCACCAAATGGAGGATTAGCATGGACGGAGTGGCAGAACTAAACCTGCTGACTTCGTCAACTGCCTCCATCATTTGCCGGACTCACCAGCCAGCTCAGCTGATTGGGCAGGGAAGTCCCATCTGGTGCCTAAAATCTACCCACCCTGACGAATGACCCCTGAGAACACTTGATCAAATTAAAGGATACAGCCCATCTTTCCTCATTCACAGGCCTCCCCTTCCAGGCCCCCTTTCTCTGTCTTTCCTATTCTGAATCACCTGGGAAAACCTCTGAGGATGCACTTCCAGCTTGAATGCATGGGCTGTTCGCTTCTAAAGCCACCCTCTTGCTTTTCAGTAAAACTTTAAAAAATAACAGACGATAGATGAGGGCATAGTGAACACACAGCTCTTACCTGGCCCCATCAAAGATGCTCTGACCCTGTGAAAACAGGACGTTAGTTAATGTTACTCTGTTGATACCACTTTGAATGGTACTAATCACTAGAAAATAAAGTAAGATTTCTGTCACGTTAAATGTCATTGTTCTAATCATTAGATCCTGGCATCTGAAAATAAGAGAAGAGAGAATATTTCTTCCTCTTTGCTGTGAATGGCAAGCCACGAGCTGTCCCTCTGATTGACTAACAGCTGTTTAATAAATCACATGATGGGTTAAAGCTCATCTTTCCACCTAACTTGGTAGCTCATCTCCATCCCTAAATGCCCTGCTATCATGATGCCATATCCTATTACTGGCATAGCCACGAAAATCCTAAACAAGTCTGTATAACTGATGTTTCTTTTTTTCTCTCCCAGTTATTGTATTTGGAAGGTTTCAGGTTACTAAGAATATCAGGCAAAGAATGATTAGGTATCATTTCTAAGTGTCACACCAAATGCTTAAGGAATACCTCTTTTTTGTTGGTTTGCTCATTTGTTTTCCACATCTATAGTGATACTGAAGAAACGAAATACTCTGGTGTCTGTCTTCCAAGAGCTTCTCATTGAATGAGCATAGTGGGATCAACATTTTGGAACAATTGGAGCAGGGGAGACAATGCAGGGCTGTGTGATGGTGGGTTTCGGGATGAAGAACATCCCTAAGAGCTGGCGTGATCAGGGAGAGCTTCCTGGGGAGGTGTTCCCACCGGCCAGACACCCCCTGGATGAGAAGAGGAGATGGACAGTGAACTGCTGACAGGATGACCATGGGCAAAGTCAGGTGAGTGCCAGGGTTCATCCCTGGAAGACCCCGAGAGGCAGGTGAAGCTGGGAATCTGGTGCATCGTGATACACGGGGTGATTGAAAATGTTTGAGCCAGGAGACAGATGAAAGTAACTTCTTTTTAATAAATTTATTTATTCATTTTGGCTGTGCTGGGTATTCATTGCTGGGCGCAGGCTTTCTCTAGTTGCAGTGAGCGGGGGCCACTCTTAGTTGCGGTACGCGGGCTTCTCACTGCAGTGGCTTCTCTTGTGGAGCACGGGCTCTAGGTGCACAGGCTTCAGTAGTTGTGGCACACGGGCTCAGTAGTTGTGGCTCACGGGCTCCAGAGCACAGGCCCAGTAGTTGTGGCACATGGGCTTAGTTGCTCTGCCGCATGTGGGATCTTCCTGGCCCAGGGCTCGAACCCGTGTCCCCTGCCCTGGCAGGTGGATTCTTAACCACTGTGCCACCAGGGAAGTCCCTAAAGTAACTTTTAAGGAAGATTAATCTGGATGTAGTGAACAGAATGGGGGGAACTGGGGAGAATCTGTTTTGGCCATTTATCTGCGAGGCTGAGGCAATGATTCTGGAATGACAGTCACAACCTCTACTAAAAAGACATCTAGAAAAAAATTGAGGGAAAATAACAGGACTTGGTGATCTGAGTAATAGTAAAGATATCTTTGGGGGCTTGGAATATATGGTTCTCGGTGTTTTCCAGAGAACCAATGAATCTGAGTTGGCTTTGGCCACTGCACTTAAAGACTGAAGGAAGCAGAGGCCTTAGAAGGAGGCCCTGCACAGACTTCCTAAAGGACTAACACAGTTCCTTTACGGAAAACTCCTTACCCACATCCCCGCTATTCCATGTTTAAATAAAATATACGTCCTTATCATTCTGTGAGCTTCAACCACACTACAGATGCCGCTGGAATAACCCCCCTTTCTCTGCATGCTTGTTCCCAGAGCTGCCGACCCCATACCTCTTGTCAGGCCAGAATGACCAATGGCCTGGATGTGGACACAGCACCAGTCTCCATCACGACGCCTTCAACGCCCTCGGTCAGCACGTCTCTCACGGGTTTGGTTACAACGCTTAACAAAGCAGACCCGGTATTATTCTGACGGAGCACAGAATCCAAAATAGCCCTTTATAGCAAAACACATTTAAAAGCACATTTAAAAGGTTTCTTTTCAAAATGTTCTCCCAACTACTGAAAACAACTTTTTTTAAATTACTTTTTATAGTGCAGCATAGTACTTATAACCTTGTTCACTCATGTATATAAAATGCCATTCTAATGAAAACAATAATAAATCAATCTTTGTTTGTGGTTGGAGGCCTTTTAAATTTGGCAAAGTTTGGGGCCTTAAATGTATTCACCTGGCTGAGTCATGCTCAGGATGGCAGAGTTTCTAGAAAGGACACGTTACTGCCTCTGATGGTTGAATCCTGGAAACAGGCAGTTACGCCCAAAAACCAAACGCTGGAATATTGTCTTAGGGCCTTTTAAGGAATGAAAAGACAGTAAATAGAGTACATGATACCAAATATAAATTATCCACTGCTGCACCTCCTTTAATGAAAATGGAGGAATGAAAACAAAGGTAGAGACCAGGGCCAAAAAAATAAAGTAGTTTTACTTGTAATTCTTGTTCTCTGGCTATTCTCATTTGGTAAATTTAAATGCTGGAGGCTTCTAATCTGTCAGCTCTCCCTATAAATTCTCCATTTGGTGAACTCTTACATAAGTGTTTGCATAAATCAGTCCAAATATCTTAGGGACTCTACAGACCTATTTATTTCTTTTTAAACTAGTAAGAAATACTATTTTTAAAAACCAAATACTATTTCTTAAAAACCAAAGGCTTCACATTTTAAGATCAAGAAGGGAAAGAAGGCTTCCCTGGTGGCGCAGTGGTTGAGAGTCCGCCTGCCGATGCAGGGGATATGGGTTCGTGCCCCGGTCCAGGAAGATCCCACATGCCACAGAGCAGCTGGGCCCGTGAGCCATGGCCACAAAGCCTGTGCTCCGCAATGGGAAAGGCCACAAAAGTGAGAGGCCTGCTTACCAAAAAAAAAAAAAAAAAAAAAAAAAAAAAGAAGGGAAAGAAATGTTTACGGCGCAAAGAATCCCAGATATTTCTCGAGCACTGATATACTCTCAATCATTGTATTTCTATCAGCATAAATATTTCACGAATTTATTTACGAAGTAGAAGTAAATCAACATGACCTTGTTAACAGACACTAATTTGTTGTGATGTCCAGAAAATGCTGACAAGGTGCTAGAGCCGTTGGTGTTTCCTCCTGATGAATGAAGGGGACAGAAATAGAGTTTCTTGGTAGTAGGTGGCGTGTCCCAACACATACAATCACTGCCTTCCATTGCAGAAGGGGAAGTGCCGATTCACATCGCTCCAGAGAAATAAGATGTACAGAGGGCTTTTGGGGGGAGGAGGTGGGAGTGGAGTAATGGGAAGAGGGGTCCATAGAATCAACATGGATGACAAGACCGGAGTGACTAATACTTAGTGTGTCTTGGGTTATAGCTCCCAACAAGCTGATTGCCATCAACAATCAACAGCTTGCACCAGAGATGCTGCTCCTGTTTCACTCGAAGCTGTTTCTTATCACATGGTTGATATTCTTTATTGCTTGTTTTTACAACTCATCATACAGAATCTACTGCATGTCAGGCACTGTGATAGACTCTGGAATTGTAGCCACAAGCTAAAAAGACAAAAATATCTGTCCCTGCAATCTGCTATTAGCACATTGAAGCTATGCCGCTTTATGAAATGGGATATTATAATCAGACTTCCTACATCTTTAGGTTAAAATTAAGATTTGAGTTATGTTTTGACCTCATAAGAAGCCCTAAATGACAATAGAGTGAACAGAATGTATATTTCTCACTCAAGGAGTGGTATATGTAGCTTAACTAGTAATGATCAGGCATCATTCCATCCCCTGGGCAAGTTCTGTTTTCTCCAGTCCTGTTTAGGACCCCTAGGAGAGAAGTTCTTTCTATTCCTCTGGAAGTAGTATGGGATGCAAACACAACTCTTGGGAATTTTGCAGCCATTTCATCACCATGAGGGAAAACAACATGACAAAGATGAGCCATGGGGTTGGTTAAGCAAACCCCAGAGAAACACAAAGAATTAGAGCCAGGGTCCTACTCAATCCATACTATAGGAATAATGTCCAATTCCTACAGTTAATTGATTGTATATTTTCTTTTAATAGATGATGGTCAGTACCAAATTACTGACCACATAGAAAAGAGTAATTTGATCATTTCATTTTTATCTGTCCATATTACAGTATGCTGAAACTTGTGTCACTTGCAACTATTTAAACCTATATGTCGGTTTAATAAGGATTGTGAGGTTGCAGTTTGCAAAATAACAGGGTATAACAGTGAAAAACACATGAAGACAATTGATCAATAAAGCATCATGAAACATCCTTTCCAAAGCAAAATTATCTGAAAATTGACTTTTTTTAGTTATTTGAATAGCTTTGTCATTTTTCTCAAAATAGTAATCAATGAAAAGTATCTTTTATGTTTCTATGATGAAGTATGTATTGTTGAATTAAGTAATAATTGCA
Source organism: Aethalodelphis obliquidens (assembly GCF_003676395.1). Taxonomy (NCBI): domain Eukaryota; kingdom Metazoa; phylum Chordata; class Mammalia; order Artiodactyla; family Delphinidae; genus Aethalodelphis; species Aethalodelphis obliquidens. Next base: position 675,932 of record NW_020837967.1, on the reverse strand, counting down.
TCATAATTTCCAATGATTTTCTTTCTTGACGCTATACCTCTAATGAAGTTTATTTTGTTTGGATTTTAAAAATCCTCTCAGGGTAAATGTTTAATTTTTTTTTTAAATAATGTGATTTATACACGTTTTAACAGAAACATATACCATTTTAATAGAAACATACATATGCACACATACTTAGCAATTTTAACTTTTAGGACATTAGAATTTATTAGGACTTCTTATTGTCTTAAATAGTTTCAGTAAACATACAAAAGAAAATGAATTAAATTACAGTAGGTGGTGAAACTTTATAGTATATAGTCCATAGACGTAACCATCTGGATGCAGGTGGAGAGGAGCAGAATATAGCTTTAACTGGTATGTTCTGGTCTGAACAGATGTTTCTGAACCCACATGGAGGATATGAATCTCTGAAAATAACAAACCAGTTCCAGGGGCAACATTAAAATTATCAGCAACAAAGGACTAGTCACTAAAACTAATAAAAGCATCAAGACCGAAAGTCAGAAGCGTTTTATAAGGGGAGTGGGTCATAATACACCCTTTAGAACATGTGATATGTGCCCAATAAATATGTATAAATGCAGCCACACTCACAATCATGTTAAGAAAAAATGTCCAAATCCCGGAAGCGAGGCAAAAGGATGGTTATTTGTGTGTGTGTTTATGTGTTATGTATGTGTTTTTGTATGCATTCCGTTCTGGTCATGCCCGTGAATTGGTAAGTGATCCCGCCATTTAAATGTCATCGTCCTGCTGTTTAACCTGTACTGACCAACTCCCTCGCTCTTCAAGTGTGACTTCCATCCAACATTTTGTCTGTAAGTGTTACCCCCAATTATGTAAAAGCAAAAATCAGAGAGGAATCCATAAGATGGGGAAAAAAGAAAGGGAAGAAAAATGATCACAAGTAAAGATTTACATTTGTTTTATGTGTGTTTTGTTGGGGCTTGCTCCCTACAGGAATGAAGTAAATGAAATAAAGGAAGCACAAATTCCCCTCTGGAGTGGTGGCCCCCAGGCTGAGGCCGGAAAGGGGTGGGTGTGGCTGCTGAAGGGGGAGGAGTCTGGGAGGGCAGATTAGAAAACCCCGTGTAAGAAAAGCCTGGGAATCTGGAGAAAAGGAAATGCAAGTTCAACATTTTTGAGTTAAAGGGGTTTTAGAGCCTAATTAAGTTGACTGGCTTCACTCATACAGAGGCTCACAAATTTTAAATGATTTCTCCAAGGTTAAGGAGTTCAGGCTTCTTGCTGCTCTGTTAGGTTCACACTTCCTGAGCTCTCTGAGTTCCTGTAGGGGTAGAAGGGAGTTGGCTGGGAAGATGCAGATGAAGCTCTGAAGGAGGTTGATAGCATACTGGAAAGAATATTGGCCGCATGGTTTAAAAGGCATCATTTTCTAAAAGAACTGACAATTCATTGAAGGCACACTTGGAGGGAAAGGAGTGTTCAGTGGAAAAGTGGGGAGCTGTGCTGATGACATTGGAGCCCAACCCAAGACACTCGTGTGTGTGTGTGTGTGTGTGTGTGTGTGTGTGTGTGTGTGTTTCCCCGTGAGCCATGTTCTTAGAACAGGGCCCAGCCTTGATGTGGGGAAGGACAGGGACAGGGCGGGGACAAGAGGCCAGGGGGTGGGGAGGGGCCAGCTTGGGAAAGTGGGCTTTGTGCTTCCCACTCTCACCAGTGCCCACAGCCTTCTCCCTGCACTGGTCCAGGCCAGGCCTCACGCTGCTCCACAGGGCACTTCCTAGAGCTCTGCATGCCCCGCCCCCGGGGGCGGGTCTTTAGGGGAAAATGTCCCCAAGTCCTTGGGACAGTGACAGCAGGAGTCCACAGAAGGGCAACAGAACACGCCACCCCAAAACATGACTAGGCATTCAGCACCTGCCATCCCCAAATGTACCACTTTGATGTACTGATTACATTGATCCGAAGGTACTTGAAAGGCATGGGGCGTTTCCCACGAATGCCCTCACCTGCCTGAACACAGAGCCTCCACAGGAACTCGGGGTCACAGGTCCCCTCCCGGGAGCTTCACCACCAGGAAGACTGACTCTTGTCCCAGGAGAGGAGCCTAGAAGTGGACCCCACCCCAGACAGACCCTGTCACCAACTGCCACCCTCCCATCCGTCCTCTAAGGGCCACTCATCTTCCCTGGAAACCATGTTCTCTCCCCGGAGAGGCCTGCACCCCCTCTCCTCCCCCTGCCAGGACGGTATTTAAGCCTGAATTCTGAGCCACCCCAAGAGTCCCTCACTTTCTGGGGCATCTCCCACGTGGACACGAGGTGGACACGTGAATACAGCTCTGTGCGTGTTTCTCTGGATAATCTGTATCTCATTACAAGGGTCACAGCCAAGAACTCAGGGACCTACACCAAGTACCACTAGGAACAGAGCTGGCCTGGCCCTTACATTCAGGACCACTTGCCTCCCTGATGGGGGGAGGGGGCGGTGGTCATCACCCTCCACCTTCCCCCAGGTCCCCACAGCATGTCTATCCCGTGTCCCATGTACCCCCCGCAACCTCCACCCCACTCCTTCATTCCTTACCTGGTGTGAGTCACGTGCAAATAGAGAGGCCTGAGTAACACACCCCAACTGCTCACTCCTGGCTAATACTATTCCTGCTAATATGAGTAATATTACTCTATTTCAAGACAGACACAGAAACACTAAATCTGTTTATGAAAATGTGTAATTTGACAGCCTCCATCCCTGTGGGCTGTATCGCATGACGTGAAAATCTCTATTATGACACGCATAAAAGGCTCGAGAGAGTTGTATTCCCGTGCAGTTGTGCCTTCGTCCCTCAGCAGGTGCCTTTGGGTCCTGACTGTTGTCCACCTGCCCCACCTGCATTTGTAGCAGAACCTCTTCTCATCGTGATTTTAGTGTTTCGTGGATGTGAAACCCTTCTCCGCAACAGATCAGTAAGATTCCCTGAACATGTTTGGCTCAGGTTCCTGGAAGTTTAGGAATGGGATTCCCTGATCCCAAGCCCCCAGTTCAAACCAGGAACCAGTGAGCGTAGAGACACCCTCTGCATCCTCATCTAATTAATTTCACCAGTTTCTGGTAGGGAGTCAACTGCAGCACAATTCTGGCAATAGCTGGATTTTAGCAATTTGCCTGAAGTCTTCAAGGTGTGGGGGGGGGGGGGGGGAATGTGGCAGTGTTTCGCCTTCACTGGGCAGTAATTCCCCAAACACGAATAATACCTCCAACTTGATTCTCTGCGCTCCTCTCTGGACTCACTGTGCAGCCGTCTAGATGGGGGTGGCGTCAGACTTCACCACGTGTAACCCTCCAGGAACGAAGGTGATTGGGACAAAATAGTGATTTTGCTCGGACTATACAAGGAAATACAGAAAACAGGTATTTCTCTTCATGTAGAAGAGAAAGGAAGCCAAAGAAGTTATATATTAACTTCTGATATATTCATATCTGACATAATAAATTGTGGATGCTTTAATTAATGTGGGGTAAAATATATCAGACTATATAAAACAACAAGGTAAGAAGTCACCGTTGGAAATATATGACTGAATGTCTTAAACTTTTCTGAAGAGATTATCAATTGACATAAGAAAGTCTGTCTTTACATGCCCACAAAACTGGAATTCAGTATAAATGGTGTCCTTTCTCAAGCAACTAAGAATAATTTACTTGCAATGATTCTGATATTCTTGTTTGTTCTCTATTTCAGAATGCTGTCCCCAATGGTTACTAGCATTAAATTAGTTTTCCCTCAAATTAGGAAGTCTGTGTTGTTAACTTCCAATAGATAAGTGAAATTAAACAGTTAAATTGCAAAGTTTATTGCTTATTTTTTGTTAATTCCCCTTACCTGCTGACAGCAATTATGATTTAGGCTTAGAAGCACATAGCAAGTAACTGACATAAACTGAATAACAATACAGCTCGGTTCTTGGAATTAAACTTTGAAAAGGAATCTCCTCATACCTAGTATCATTTGCTTGACAATAAAGAGAGGAATATTTTGTAACTGGACTACATAAAGAATAAGTTTACGGCTTTGAGTAATACATTGCTTCTTACCAGATTAAAGTGAACTTAAAGTTATGAAAAAATTAGTTCCAAGCTTTTAAATTTTCCCTTTAAGAGGGAATCTCTCTACTGCACCACTGCATGTACAGAATGAAGGAATCAACTAAAATATATAAGGTTTCCAGCGTGCTGAGATACAACTTCACATCATATTTCATTGTCTGGCCAAATATTTGTAGAGCAGATCAGAGTACAGACGTGGGGATACAACTTTAAATAAATAACTGGTTGTCTAAAACTCTGAGGCCTGCAAAATTAAGCTCGGGCTTTGCTAGAAACAGGCAGCAGCTCTCCTACAAGAATCTGGATGTCGGTCTGTTCTGGGGCCATAAATCCCATGAGTCTGACGCACTGGGTGCAGCTTTCTCCAACAACATTCTTGCCCTTGTTACTCACGCCAGACACTGTTCTCTGCTTTCGACCGTCAGAGAGCAGCAAATATGGCTGATGGACAAGAGAGGCCCCTCCCCCGTGTTTATCAACCTCAGTAAGTTATGTGTGACGTTCTCAGTTCCTACGGGTCCTTTTATGGTTATTACGGATGTTCGAGGTTCCAAAGGTTGAAGGGCTTCAGAACACGCCACCCCGTATGCCTCTTTGGCATACCGATCTTTTTGACCTGGAGGTTCTGTAGAATCAGCAGATGCAGGAAGGGCTCTCTGACTCCCATGTTCTACCCAAAAGCAGGTCCTCAAATTTCCCAGGAGAAGGGGGCCCTCCCTGGGCCAGGAAGATCAGAACATTCTTAGCGATGCCAGAATGGACCTGTACAGATAACCTACTAAAATAGCCCTAATCTTCCATTCCTTCCCCCCCATATCTCCTCATCCTTGCCCCACAATTTATTGCCCCCACCCCAAACCCCTTTGCCTTGTCACATCCCCACAAGTTCTCATTCTTTGTGTAAAAGACATTTAAGCTTTGGGGCCTAACGGCTTCTTCAGATCTTCATTTTCCTTCTGAAGACTCCACTGTGTACATAAAAATATTCAATACAAGCTGTATGCCTGTCTCCTGCTCGTCTGTCTGTGTCAGTGTAATCCCAAGGCCAGCCTCGAAGCTAAGAGCGTAGAAGGGAACGTGTCCTCTTCTATGAGCTCACCTTGCAAACACACAGCACTGCATTAACGCTCCTTCAGAAGAGTCCTTCTCCCCTGCATATTCCTGAAGCTTCTATTTCCAACAGGGGGTAACCCCAGGGCTCAGTGGTGGACAGGGGTGGGCGGGGAACTTTCCTGGGAAAAGCCTCTCCTCTGACATCTAAATCACGACGTGAATAAGCCTTCAAAGACCCATGTTTAGAACCCTGTCAATCCAGCCAAGTACATGGCAGAATCTCCATAAATATTTGTGGAGAAAATATCTGTCAGTTCATTAGTTTCCCACATGGAAAAATCAGCAGAGGTAAGACTCAGTCTGTGGGGCTGATAAGGCATTTTTGGTTGGCTTTTCTTTGCATTTGGTGCTGACTAAACTGCTCGTTTTAAAGTGCATAAGAATTTATCTGAAGTTACTGACTGTGCACAACTTGCATCTTCAAAGTGATGCAGTGGAATACTACCTGCATTTTTTTTTTACGTTGAAAAAAAAGAGAACAAAAAACTGTATTTCTCTCTCTAAAAAAAAAAAAAAGCAATTCTTCAATAATAAGCCCTAATTTGATACAGAGGTATATATATTTTTAGTCCCCAATATCAACATAACTGAAGGCTTTCCGGTGATAATTTTCTACTTTGACGCATAGAGATACTGTACAAGATGAATTACTCAATGCCGAGTATCCAGCTCAATAGATATTAAACTTCCTTTACAGCGAGCAATATATGAGACATTGGATACTGTGTGATAACGTGAAGGGGAATAACGCCCAGCTCATGCTTATTTGGCACTTTGTGTTTGAAAAGCCCTATTATTTACATTACTTTATTCCATCATTATCAGCACCTTGTGAGCTTCGAAGATTAAGTAGTTTGCCCAGTGGCATCCAGCCAGCAAGCTGCGAAACACTTCGGATTCAATGATTTCCCCCAAAACAACCACCACTGTACATATCCGCTGGGATGGGGCACTCAAAGAGATTTATGTTTCATTCGGTGAAAATTGGTGTCAGGCTGCGGGATCTTCATGGGCAGTGATGTTGAGGATCGGAAGGTTTTACTTTTTGTCACGTGAATCCTCGTGATGAGCTGCCGGCGACTCTCACGTCACCTTTTCTCTGTGTGCTGCACACTTGGGTGAAAACAGTGTTACTGATGCTGTCAGTTGGCTGATCTCTAGGAACCAGGATGAAAGCCCATCACTGAGGCATGAGGCACACACGCTGCCCTTTCAGGACAGAGGGATGCAGAAAGCCAGTGTTTTACACTAAGATATTTGTGATTGTGCCAGGAGCTCAGAGCTATAACTCATTTCCATACAACCCCACGTGTCTTTCTTACAGATGGATGGGCCCAGGCAGCTTGGTCATTGTTTAATATACTGTGTGTAATTTCTTGCCAGGATGAGGGTTGATCGACAGCCAGCAGTTGGGGGAGAGTCCAGGGGGATGGGTGGGCTGCCTGAGCTGACCCCCAGGAGTCTGGGATATCCCCGCAGAGCACCTGGGACAGCAGGCCTGTCACAGAGGGGTTTCTGGGCGAGGATCTGTTCATATGCTCCTGGGGTCAGGTTCTGGGCTTGAAGAAGAGGCTGAAACAAGTGACCCAGCACTGGGGAGGATGCTGGGACCCCCACGCAGATTCCACCTGGGTTCCTTTCCATCCCTGTTCGACCTCTGACAGGTTGGCGTGGTCCCCCAGGGTGTCAGTCGGTGCCCAGCTTTCCCTTGCATGAGGCCTGAGATGCACCCGACCTGCAAGTTCAACACGGATCCCAGGTTGGGAAACACAAGGGGTGACGCCAACAAAGGAGCTTCTGGAGATGCAGCGATGATTTTTAAACAGCAACAAGGAGGGCAGGTCACTCCCTCATTGTCCCTTTGGACCCCTCTTCCTTCCAACTCCTCCCGGTCCTCAGAAAGGGCCATCCTTCTCACCACAGCCCCCAGGGCCCGGGAGGTCGGCAGCCCAGCCCCCTTCCTGTCATCAGCTGCCTGTCCACTATGCTTGCGTGAACAGAGAACTGGAGCAAATCCTGGAAACACGGTCACAGCACAGCCGCCCTGGGCTTCCGCTGGGCTGTATCATGGGTCCCGCCCTCTCTAGGAAACTGGGAAGGGGGAAGGCCAGTTGGAGTCCCCTGAAAACAGGGACAGCGGGAGTCAACTCAGAGCGAAGGCTGCACAGAGAAGAAATGATGGGGTCGATGGCTAAGTACACGATGTGTCACCCCAAATCCTTCGGTGGCAGCCGTGCTTGCCATAACACACATGGCCTGCCCTTAAGAAACTCGGTTTCTTAAATTACTGATGACGTTAGTTTAAAAGAAATTACATAGTCTGTAAAGATAAAACACATGTTCAATTCTTATTTTCTCCTCAAGAACATCTCCAATTACTTAAATTGACTTCCTCTTTGGGTATCTTTGCAATATGTAGATAGGTAGATAATATTCATAATATATACTCATATAATTATAACTATAACTAATTAATAATAACTATAACTAATAAACTATAACTAATTATATAATATATAAGTATAGTTAGTTATATGAAATATAGATTATAATTTATAATATAATAGTATAATTATATGTAATATGTTATATATTATAATAGGTATAAAGTATCAGTATATTGCACATTATTATATATTTCTATATAGTATATAAATTATTATGATATATAATTATATATTCTGTTTATTATGATAATATCTTTATAATACAAATACTATATAACATGTTATATAATAATTTATAATATATGTATGATGTGTATTAAAATATACTATAATATATGTCTACAATAATATACACTATATATCTATTATAATATAGCTTAGACAGTATATTATGTTACATTATACAGTATATCATATATATAATCGTTCACTATTATAATACAACGTATTGTGTATACACCACTGATCATCCCTATGAAGCTGATGGTCTCCGGTCCCTGCACTGGGAGCCCATCTCTTCCTTGCAAGGGTTACTGGTTGCTCTATCTGCTGTTCAAGTCCCTTCCCCACACCCCCAGATGCACTGCCTCACCCCGTGCCTCCCAGCCGGCTTGGAGTCCTGGGGTCTGATTTATTTCACAGCCTCAGAACAGCTTTTGCCTCATCACAGGGCAGGTTCAACTAAGGATGCAAATCTGGCTGAATGTGTTAGACTAATATCCTCCTGATACCAGCTGCCCATCTGGGTCCCGCATCTCCAGTCTTCCTACCCCGTTACCAGTGGTCACCCTTCAATCAATAAATCCAGAAAGACTGTCCAGCTGACGCCAGCTTCATGAGTCAAGTCCTAAGAACCACGAAGAGCTCAACATTAGAAAAATTAATATGCTTTCAATAATCAAGATCTAAACTGTACCCAATCCTGTTTGCCTACTGGCTAAGGCGGACATGAATGTCTCAGTAAAACTAATTCGATGTGAAATAAGAGATTGAACTCATGAGCGTGAAAACTGGCTCAGAGGAAAGCTCTGGAGCCGTGTGTGTCCTGAGCACAAGTCTGTGCACCCGTCGGTCCTCACTGTTCAGCCTAGACGACCCCTCACAGAAGCCACTGCGCCTCTTTCCTAGGAAGACCAACTTCAGGGCAATACTGCCCTTCTGCCCCTGCAAAAGGGTTTCACCTAAAATACCACATTCAGGGGAGCCTCTCCTCTGCTAAAAGGGATGGAGAATTTTACCTAAAGAGTCTATGCTTATAATTCAAATGTCTTATTCTTCTCATAAATGTGTCCAAAAAATCTTACCCTTGATATTGAACTTATTTGAGCAATAGGACCAATAGTGAAAAAAAATGTTTCTCCAAACATTTTTGCTGGGAAATGGGCTGGGGAGAGGGGTTTAGGCTAACTCTACAGGCAGGGAGCAGAGCCCGGGAAGAAGGCAGCTCTAAAAATAGCAGCTAGACTTTCCCTCTTCGTTTAAACCTCACTCACAGGCTGTTAAAATTCCATCGAAGAGACTGACATATTTGTAAAAATTACTATATTTCTCAGCCCTGGGGGAGGCCCTGCCTGAGAAACAGCATGTGGGCTGCCTTTGAAATAAAGCCTCAGACCCAAGCAGGAAGACGCCCTGCACCCCAGGAACCCCGATTCCCTGCGGGGAAGTGCAATTTCCTGTCGCCCAGAGACTCCAGGACACCCAGGGTATGGGGGTTCCCAGGCCGCCAGCGCCATGGGGGCCTCTCACCTCAACATCTAACTATTGTGTTTCTCTTCCTGCATCTGAGTCATCCAGCTTCTTCTCCGGATCCCTGATTTCTGCGCTTCCCTCAGCAGCTTGATCTTGCTGCCTTCCTAGCTGGTCTTGAGAATTCCTGCTATCCCCGCCCTACTCTGGGGGAAAGTGTTTTGACAATTTTAGGCACCTTTTCTGAAGTAGGAGGAAGGAGAAAGCACAGCTCCTGGATGCCCTGTTTCTGGGCTCTGCAACCTTTAACCTTGGATAGAGAAGGGGAGGGGCGGCCATGGACTCCTGATGTGACTGTGACCAGAACAATGCCCAGAATGACTGGACCACCACCTCTGACCAACCGTGGACTCTGACCCACAGGGTGTAAATCCATCCATGCGCACGAGTGAGCACAGGGGATGGTCAGGGACCAGCCAGTTCAATGGGCCTCGTGTGAAGAGGAGAGCAGAGAGGGCCTGACTGAGCTCTGGACACAACTCATTCCAGAAGCACGGGCTCTTAATATCCATTGGCTCCTATTTCTTGAGTTCTCATCAGTTACAGCAGGGGCTTCAGGGATGAACTTATTTACAAAACAGAGTTAAAGCCACAGACGTAGTAAACAAACTTATGGTTACCAGGGGATAAGGAGCGGGGCGGGGGAGGGATAAATTGGGAGATGGGGATTGACATATACACACCCCAATATATAAAATAGATAAGTAATAAGGACCTACTGTGTAGCATAGGAACTCTACTCAATACTCTGTAATGGCCTATATGGGAAAAGAATCTAAAAAAGAGTGGATATATATGTATAACTATTCACTTTATTGTATACCTGAAACTAACACAGCACTGTAAATCAGCTATACTCCAATAAAAACTAAAAGAAAAAGAAAGAAATGGAGACGCCAACTACATGATGGTAGACCAGAAGGCAGAGCAAGCAAAGTGCACAAGTAATGACTGGAAGGAACAGCAAGAACATGGCATACACCAGGGAAACCAAAAACGCCCCATTCTTCCTCGAAATGTAGCTACATGTGGACAGTCCACACACCAGATACGGCTGCCTGATGAAGCATATTAATTATTGAATGATGCAATGAATCCATCGTGCGAATAGCTCGCTAGCTGTGTGATCTCATCTGGGAGGGGTCCCTTACAATCCCTGCTTTCTCTCGCTCCTCACGATTAGGAAGTTAAAAGTGATGAGCTCTAAATTCCCTGATCACATTATGATTCTAGGATTCTAAGGTATTCTGAGCAATAACAATAGAAGTCAAGGTAATTCTCCCTGATCTAATTATGGTGTGATTAGGCGGCAGGGGATGGGAGGGGTTGCTGCTCCTGTGACTCCTGCTCTGGAATGGTTTTGAGTTTGGATTAGCACATTGATTGCCACACATTGTTATTCTGCTAATGGCATTTGGTAAATTGTACGAAACGATGACTCATCGTTTGCCAAAGTCTTTATTCAGAAGAAAAATGCCCATTAAAGTCAACTAAAATTCATAATAAAATCGGTGTTCTGAAGCTTTCCTTTTAGAACAGAACATGTAGGAAATTGAGCCCATTTTGCCTACTTGAATAATTTAGGGATTTTGTTTTGTTGGTTGGGGGTAGCATGTATATATTTACTTGTCAGCTGTGTACATTTATGCTTTGATTTAATTGTAATAATTTTGGAATGTCAAGGTGAAACAGGATTCCATCTGAAAAACTATAACTCTGGAGAAGAAAGAAATATCTTTTCCCCTCTGAGAATCAAATTCAGTTGAGGCTTCGGGGAAGATAAAATTTGTCATAATAAAAGGTGTAAATATTGCTTTAATGATAAAAAATAGATTAGGATGCAATTTTGCCAGAAATATTAGGATAAAATAGGAAATTCCCAGAAGTTTTCTCTTGTGATGATGGCCCCAAACTACTTCATGACCACCCCAAGATTTCTGTTCTCTTTAGTCAGTAAAGCCATTTTGATAGAAAAACCCTAGCGGTACAGTTTGACTTACTCATTAAAAATGCTAGTTTATTCATAATTGTCAAAACTTGGAATCAAGCAAGATGTCTTTCAGCAGGTGAATGGATAAGTAAACTGTGATTTATCCAATGGAATGTTGTTCAGAGCTAAAAAGAAATGAGCTGTCAAGCCATGACAAGACATGGAGAAACTTAGATGTATATTATTGAGAGAAAGAAGCCAGTCTGAAAAATCTATGTACTGTATGATTCCATATATAAGACATTGTGGAAAAGGCAAAACTACAGAGGCAGCAAAAAGATCAGTAGTTGCCAGGGGTTAAAGTAGAGAGAGGGATGCATAGGTGGAGCACAAAGGATTTATAGGGCAGTGAAATGTATAGTGGTGGCTACATGTCAGACATTTGTCCAAACCCATAGAACGTACGAACGACACCAAGAGTGATCCCTAATGTCAACTGTGGACTCTGGGTGAGGATGACGTGTCCTTGTAGGTTCATCAGTTGTAACAGATGGACCATCTGGTGGGGATGTTGATGGTGGGGAGGCTTCTGTTCCTCAGGCTCCTCCCCTGGCTTGGGGCCTAGTGTTAGGAATGTGTTCAAAGAGACGGCTCCAACCCCATATGTAAAATCAATTGATTCTGGTAATGAGAGAATCTGCATTGTCTTAGGATGTAATCTCCAACTGTATTTATTAAATGTACCACAACGTTCTTGAAAATATGTTTGTTTTGTGACAGAAGGAGGTGAGTGGGCCATTTTAATCATAGTCGTCAAGTTTCCTAACCACATTCTTTTCAATTGCCAACTCATCTTGAAATCACCCTATTTGTTTTCAATCCACGAATGGACATCATTCGGAGGTGGGGACACCTCTGGGTGCCCCTCACAGAAGCAGGTCCAGCACTGGCTGGATTGAAGGGCATCTGACTGAAATTATCATGGAAACACAGTAGTGAAGGTAAGGTGTTTTGTTTTGTTTTTTTTATTGCTAGAAATAAGTTTGCTTTTCTGAAACTGTTGCTGAAAAATGGAGAGGAACTTGAAAAGTCTTCCAACGAAGTTCACTTTGGAAACAGCTCTGGGGAAAAAACAAACAAACAAACAAAAACAAAAAACAGCGACAAAAAACCTATCTGAGATTGTTTTACTGTGGTTGTATTGTTAGTCTTTTAATTCCCTATTAAACCTTTTTCCCTGACCTTCCTCTTTCCTTGACTATCCTAACACTTTGTTTATAGAGTACGTTTGGGCTCAGAAAGGGACTTCCCATATTTTTTTTTCCAGTTAAATGCTCATTATTTTCCCCATTTTAAAAGCGAAACACCCAAGGCTCAAAGGTGACAGTTCCCCAAACAGCAGGCAGGTGAGGAAGTGGAGGGAATTCTGAGAATCTCAGTCAAGTATTTGTCAGGAGAATACTTTTTCAGGATCTTTTTGTGAGTCTTCATTCAGCTAAAAAAAAAAACCAGTCTTGTATTTCTTCTAGTCGTAATTCCCGCTTTTTTGGAACATCAGGGTGTGCTGGTTATGCAGGAAATAAAATTCAGCCCTTGCCTGTGGATCCACAGACAAGCAAATGGAGCTACAAAATCTCTCCCTCCATCTATATATATACATATATATCTGTGTATATATACACACATACATACATACATGTAACAGTACACACACACATCTCAGGGCTTTTCAACCTCAACCCTTCTAAGGTCATTTGGGGCCAGGTGACTCTCTGCTGTGGGGACTGTCCTGAACACTGTAGGATGTTTAGCAGCATCCCTGGCCTCTGCCCACCAGGTGCCCAGAGCACCCTCCCTCCCAGTTCCGACAATGAAAAGCATCCCTCGACATTGTCAATATATCCTGGGGTGGGGGGAGGGGGGCAAAACCCTCCCTGATTGATTGAGAACTACTGATACATACACAATTTTTTCAAGAACTATACATAAAATGTAAAAAATGTTTTGTACCCTAAAAATAAATGTAAACTTTCTTTGATTTCTATCACTGAATCAGCGCTTAGAGAATAACAAAGAAATAATAGCAGATCTGAAAACCACTTTGTCATCCCATTTTGTACAGACCACATCACACCATGGTTGGCATTTTGACCAGATCTTCCCAATTCTGAAATCACCGTTTGATCCATATTTCAATAAAATGAAGAGCCCCAAATAGAAAAAAGGAATACTGTTCTACTGTTTATCTTCAGATTTCCTTCCAACTATTTTTGGACCTTCACCGAGTAAACATGACTGCCTTGTGACTCTATTTATTAGTGGACCACTTCTGTCTGGAGACTACGATAGACAGCATCACTTCAATCAAGAGACTTGTGACTGATTTTTAAAATATCACAACCCCGCGTGGTTCCCATCCCTGCAGTGGGCTGACCTGGCGCTGCCAGCGTTGACTAAGCCCTTGTGTGGGGCCTGTGAGGTCGAGAGTGCCCGCAGGTGGTGCTGTTCCCAGGGGAGATTAACCACGGCAGGCACCCTTCTCCCTAGCCCCCGTGGACACCACTGGCCATTTCTTCGCCTCCCCTAAGGCTCGGTCACTGCCTGGGTGCATTCTCCCCCTGAGGTTAGTCAGTCAATCAAATGGTCTCATAAGTGATTCCCACCCGCCCTGGTGTCCACCTAAGTGGTGAAGAAACCATCAAGGTCCAGCCTCGCCATGAAGAATCTCAGCCAAGTTGGCTTTGGACTTTCACACCATCAAATTCCCCCAAAGACAAGGTTTCATTCCAACCAATAGTACTTTCATCCCAAGTACTATTCAAGGGCTGTGATTTTCAGGGCTGCCAAACAAGATATTCTGATGTCTAAAAATAAATAAACGGAAAACGACCAAGCACAACATCCTGGGTTATTTATCAATAACGTCCAAAGCTCTGAGAGGTAACACTTGCCAAGAGTGAGTAGAAACAAAACACTGAGTTTATTCTGAAAATAGGCAGGGTGTGGCTAACAAAATAGGTTCAGGCAGTTAAACTCCGTGACCCAAGGCGGGAGGAAGGTCATCCTACTGTCAGATGATGTAGCTGGTGTCAATGCCCAACAGGTAGGGCGTCCCCGAAGGGCCTGCGGAGCTGCAAGGAGACTGGAGACCCTTGTACTCAGAGCCCAGGGAGCGCAAGGTGAAGGCCGGGAGGCAGCCGAGGGGAACTTTGGCAGAATTGTAATAGATCTGGCTTTTCCTCTGGGAGACTGCTATGCTTATCACAAACCCAAATGCCTTCGGAGGCCAGCCTGACCATGTAAGTCAGTATGAGAAAACTCAAACGTTTCTCTTAATCTAGATTCCGTTTTACCAGTTTGGATAAACAGACATCCAGGAAAGTGGTTCCATGATAACAAAAACGGACACGGCAGCTGATGGGTGATGGTAACCCACGTGGGACTTCAGTGTGGCTGCCACATAGGGTCTGGAGAGGCCGGCCCTTCCCACAGGACAGCCATCACTCAGCCGCACAGTCCGGTGGCCGCGGGAAAGGGAGGCTCCGTGTCAGGCTGGCCTCTGGAGACGCTGCTGTTTGTGATGAGCGTAGCAGTCTCAGGTAAAAAGCCAAACCTATTCAACGCCCCCAGAGTTCCCCTCTGCCACCTCCTCCAAAGAAGCCCAAATGGGATTTCTCCATGTCTAGCCATTAACTCAGAATTCTTTACCCCTCTCCAAGGAAAACATGTCTGTGGGTGAATGTGGCCCTTAGTCCAATGGAGCGAGCCCTCTGAGTCCTCTCCTCAGGTGACACAGGAGAAGCCGGGGTAGGGGGGCTGGACATCACTCCAGCTGCCTCGAAGGCTGCCCGTCAGACCCTGTTTCCTTTGGGTCCAAGTGTGGGACTCTTTCCACTGTGTCCTCAGGTGGTGAATTGAGAGTCTCCTGAACTGTCATTGGGTCTAACCCATCACCTCCAACAAGGAGGCAAAGCTTTGTTCTTTGAGGAGCCTTTCATTTGCCGTAAAGTCCGTGAGTTCTTCAAAACCGCATTGATATCCGTTTCTCCAGGAAGCCTCTCCTGAATAGCTTCACTTCCTTAGAATTTTGAAAATGTGCATCACAGAAGTCCAACTACCGTGTCTGTCTTTATTTCATTCTTACTCTCTAGTTTCACACACACACACACACACACACACGCATACACACCCCTTGCTTCCTCACTAGAGACCACATTCTGCTTCAACTAAAAAGATCCTGCACGTGTGTGTGTGTGTGTGTGTGTGTGTGTGTGTGTGTGCAGTATTTACAATGCCTATGTGACAGTTCAGAGTATAAAAATCCACGTATCAACACTGAGCTGAGGCAATGTGTGCTATATGAACACAGAGACAATGGCACCAGGGTCAGATCCTGCCCTATTAAAAGAGCAAACATTCTTTTCAGAAAAAAAATAATATTGTGAAAGTACTATATGCCATGAAAATGTAAATTTCACTCTGTCTGTAATAGTAACGGGAAATGCATTGCTCGCTTTCACCTAAGACCAAAATGCTTGATGTTCAGAATCGAAATGAGTCACGATTCCTGCCACTGGCTGATGAGATTAAAGGCACTTGTCAGCCCAGGTAGATAAAAAGTAAAAAGTGCAGCTTCCAAGTAACAATCCGGTGTTCTCCAGCCCTGGGAATGACAGAGCCATTTCATAAGTTTTAGAAAATCTGATCACAATCATTCAACCCAGGCCTTCAGGCAACTCTAAATACAGAATTATGATTTTTAAGGAGAATAATTTGGAACAGGTAGGATGATTCTATGCGCCTGGGGAGATCTGAGCCTTCGGGATGTGGTCCGTGTTGTGTTTTCCTCTGGGACATCAGGCAGTGGTTAAGATGTGGCATTGAACTTTCTTTCTGAGCTGCGGAGGTCTGCAGGGACAGACGCACCTCGACTATTTATGTGCATCAGTCCTGGGCCAGCGACCTGGAGACATGGATCACGGAGATCCATTCTTTCGCCACAAATAAGTTACGTGACTTTAGGAAATTACTGAACCGCTTTCTGCCTTCCCCGGCCAATGGGCATCATGCCTGATTCCTGTATCTCCCATAATTGTTGTGGGAAAGATGTCAGTGATATTAGAAATCTTGAACTCATTGATCTTCATTGAATCCTATTTTGGTTTCTTACCCTTGCAGGTGTCGAAACAGCAGAGAAACTATATTTTTATGAATTAAGAAACAAAGCTCCAAAGAAAGACGCATGTGCCTATGAGAGCCAGTGACTGAGGTCAACGGTTTGTTTGGGAGTAATAATTATAATAAATTAGAACATTTAATCATTTAACTGATATCTTTGTGCTCACTTTGGGCTGGACCCTGAACCACACAAAACCACAAGACCTATATTCATTTATATGTAAAAGATAAACACACATAGAGTACACCTGTTAATTGATTATTTGTATATATCATATTTCATCACATTAAAGAAGCCGTTGATTTTAATGTATAGCATTATTTTCCATGCCACACAGATCTTTAAGTAGTCAGCACAGACCCACCTTTGTCAAAATTTCTAAAAAAATCTGAGGGAATTTTTCCTTTTTTTTCTTTTTTTGTTATTTTAGACGAGTGCATTTTTTCTGAATGAGAGAAGTCCCATTTCTGACAGTTTTGATACTTGTTTCAACAAGTGTCTGCTCTACAGAAGTTTCCTCTCTTCGAAACCACTGAAAATAAAATCACTGAGCCAGCCGTGCACTGTGTTGTGGTCTCTCCCCATCTTCCTCCTGAGCTGACTCAGAACCGACTCTATGCTTCTCCTAGACCAGACTGACTGCCTCATTGAACCGTTTTCCCCATCACTTCTCTGGCTCACTTGCCCACGTGTAAGAAAGCTTTTGTTTCTACGTTTGCTAAATCCACACATAGTTATAAATCCAGCTCTGGTGGCTGAAAACAGCTACAAGGTGAGTTGGGGGTGGGGGGAGCAGGGGCTCCAAAAAGCAGCCCCGGAACAGCCCTTCCTGCTATGACCTGAGCTGGGAACAAGCCAACAGTGTGGACCTGGCGATGCCCCACCGTCCGCAGAAAGTGCAGGAGTCATGCCTGATCTCCAGCCTCACATACACTGTAATACGTGCTCTTCGCCAAGTGGCTTCTGACTCTGCAGGCTAGAGACAGGATGAACAGAAGCTGCAGGGGAAAGTGAGGGGAAACCCCGCCAGTGTTGGCTCCACAGAGCGGGTTCCTGTTGCCCCATCAGATGCTCCTTGCTCTCCCTGCAGTGTGACATTTCCAAGAGCAGAGCAAAGTGCACAGAGAGCAGGACCTGGAGCTACTGCTTCAGGAGAGGCTGCCTCTGGGAGCCAGTTTCCATGATTGTTTCCTGAAAACAAAAATAGATGCTCTGGTGCAGCCAAAGATGTTAAGCAGTGACCACAGGCATGACTTCAACACGTAACCCAGCGTGATACCTGAATGTGATGCCAGACGGACACAAGCCCACCCCTCCTGCCAGCACAGAAGGAGAGGAGGAGGGGAAGGAAGGAAGGAAGGAGGGAGGGATGGGACGGAGGGAAGGAAAAAGGGAGGGAGAGAAGGAAGGAAGGGGGGAAGGAAAAAAGAGAAGAGCAAAGAAAGATAAAAAAATAAATGGCACTATATGAATAAAAAATGTAAAAAAGACTAAGGAAACGCCTGAGGTATAACACCCCGTTGCCTTGGCTCATTCTAAAGTGTGCAAATAGGTCACAATTTCTTAACCCCTGTACGCACACTATTCGGCTCACTCCACATTCTTCTTAAATTTCGGTCAAGACAGCTCTCCAAACAGCCTTTCTATTCCCTGCCAATCTGTGCAGAGGTAATCCAGCACCACACCAAGCGTGTATCACCCAGCAGCTGGACGTTCTAGACACTCTGATCACGACAGTCAGAAACTACAGGAGAAACTTGAGGAACGTGTGGCCCCCTCGTGCTCAGGTTTTCTCACTGGGCAGAGCGGAGGCTTGTGTGAAATCAGGTCTGCATGGCACCAGCCCTGAGGACCTGGGAGGCGAGGGGCTCTGCGCAGCACTGGACATGGCACAGGCTCGTGATCGATGGTAAGTGAACGTTTAGGACATTCATGTTTAAAACTGTTAATAATAGACTCCTCTGTATCTGAGCTGTCCAAGGTAGCAGCCGCCAGCTCTATGTAGCTATCTACATTTAGAAAATTAAAGGAAAGTCAACATTTAGTTCCTCAACTAGCCACAGTCAAGGGCTGCACGTGGCTCCCGGGTGCCTCATCAGGCTGGGCAGAGGAAGTTCCCATCATCCCCAAGTTCCTGTGGGACAGCACGGGTTCTGATGCTGACCCTCCAGGTCCCCCGTGCCCGCAGGGCCACCACGGTGCTGTCTGGCTTTGCACTCTCTCTTCTTGCAGAGGGTCATATTTTTTATAACTCATCTCCCTTTCAAGTCTGCTGTTTTAGGATAAGTAAAAAAGCAGCCTGGCGAGGTATCAAGATGCAATCAGGGCTTCCCTCCCCTGGGAACAGGGCAGACCATCTGGGTAGGTTCCTGTCCCAGAAGGTCCTGACTCCCCCACCCACAGCCACCCCTCACCCTAGACTCCTCATTTTTAATTAGTTTATTGTTCTGTTGGAGTTTGGGGTTTGCTTGCTTGCTTGCTTTTTAGAGCTAATATTTTCTGAGATCCTAAGGGTAAGTTCCAGGTCACAAAAGTTGCACTGAAGATTCTGGTATCTCTGAGATTGGGCTGAATCTGTTGTGACTCCACCTTTTACTACAATTTAAATAATTCCCTTAGATCAGCATTCACGTTATTTGAGATCTTTATCTTACATGATTGTCACTCCTGTGAAGTAAGGGATTCCTTCTGACCTTTCTGTCAGTCCCGCTAGAGAATGTATTTTAAGACCCACCTTCTCCTGCCTGTATCACACTTATTTTTAACTTTCAAAGCAGTGTCGCATCCATTATTCAAAGCCTTTTCCTGAAGATCTGGGACAGGCTCTGCTCTGGTTATTGCCTTCAAAAGCTGTAATTTGCTGAGCCCCGAGCAGACCTTTTTTCTGCTTCACTGGTGTTTTTATCCATCACTTCCATTCACTGAATCAGTGTGAGGAATTATTATCACAAAGAATTATTAGTGTGACTGGATGGAGGAATTGATGCCGATCTTGACTTCATGATACCTTGTTTATTCTTCTAATAGCCTCAATTTACATCTCATCTGGTGCTGCTGGGTTAGAGGGGTTTTGTTTCCTTCTTTTATTAGGATTAATTGAGTGGTGAGTGTGTGTGTTTGTTGGTGTGTATGTACTTCAGCTTTCATTCATGGCTTTGCAGGGTAAAATGAACTTAATTGGTCTTGAGGTCTTCCTCCATTTTCTCACCCATAAGAAAAGCTGATTCAACAATATATTTCTATTTGCTTTCATCCCTAAAAATATTTATTATGTTATAAAAGCGGTGACGCATTCACGGAGGCATCTTGGCAGGAGTATTTGAGGGAGATGTTTGCAGGCACGGCATCCTTTTCTCACTTTGCTGTGTGATCTCTGTAGAAAGTCTGTGCCTTGCTGATCCAGGGGCACTGTGCAGACAAAGACCCTTTTCATTAAGTTCACCGAATTCCCAGCGCTTATGGCTCTCACCCTCAACAATAATTATATGTTTGTTTTTGAAATATCCAAAGCAAGAAAATTTCTTCTTCAGTTCTTATTTTAGTTCCTACTTCTATCAAAATGACAGTCATGGAGCAGCCTCTAATAATATAATCTAGTAATTTCCATAAATTTTGTTTGGGAACAAACATATGGCTTTCAATATAGGAGGAAGGATTTTTTTAATGAAAGCTTTAGAAATATAAATAGTTGAAAAGAATTTAAAAAGCACTGTAGACAGAGTTTATACTGATTTAGCCAATAAATGCAACACCACAGGCACACGTACACACACATACACCCGTGTACACACACTCATGCATATGACGGTTTATGAGCAGGGCTCGGGCCTCACAGGAGACTACCTTTTGAGCCACAGGCCTAGAATGAATCCTGCTTCCTCACAGCTCTGTCCTGACCTATTTTACAGGAACCCATGCTGGTAACAGCCATTGTCAGAAAGGCCCCGCAAATTCTGTGTGTTTGCCATTGGCCTGCAGGCAACACACCAGAGTCTGAATAATGGCTCTTTCTCCCACTAGTTTTATTATCGTGGATAAGTGACTTCACCTTGATGAATGTCAGTTTGCTCATCTGTAAAATGGGGATAAAATGGTACTTAGTATGCAGGGTTGTCCTGGGGACTAAATGCAATAAGGCAGCTCCCCAGCATATAGAATTTAAAATGTAAGTGATTGTTACTGTTACACTTATGATTATTTAGTGACAAGTTTTCTAAACCTGAAGGAAAAGAAGGTTCTGTTTGCAATAGTTTGCTAGTTGCACTGTATCTTCTTGGTGTTACTCCTGTGTAGGCTGCTTGTTCTATTTGGCTGATTTCAGGGATTGAGGGGATCGGGAATAAAGTCCTGCATCCAGATTCCTGAAGCTCAAATCACAGCTCCAAAATGTGTTGACTGACAAACTCCAAACTCTCAGCGGATCCACACAGTTGAAATCTGTGTCTTGTTCGCATCATGTCCAAAACAAGAGGTCCTAAATGGCAGGTCACTTCCGTCGGGGCAGTGATTCAGGGACCCACTCCTCCCATGGTTGGTCCCCACAAGTTCACCGCGTGACTGTCAATGCTCCAAGCTCAACTTCATCACATGAACTGAGCAGAAACCATAGGTAGCATCTCTCTTGGATGTTTGTATGGTCCAGACCTGGAAATGGTGTCCATTACCTCTGCTTTCATCCCACGGCTGGGACTCAGCCCCACGGCACATCCAACCACATGAGGTTCTGGGTAAACAGCCATGTGCCTAGAAAGAGGGAAAGTGTTTGTCAATCACCTAACAACATCTTCCAATAGGATGTTCTGGGATGATGGAAACTGTCTGGATCAGTCCCGTTGCCTCTCGCTTCATGTGGCTATTTGAACCCTTGAAGTGTCCCCTGCAACTGAGGTCGGAGGCTTTATCCTTATGGAATATTAATTAACTTTAAATAATCTTTAATATCCACATGTGTCCGGTACTTCCATGTTGGACAGTGTAGGAATCTCTCCCACAGGGCCCTGATCAAGTTACTTCTCTGAGTTTCCTTATCTATGAAGTAGGGAAGAACAAGAGTATGCATTTCAAAAAGTCAGTTGAATTTGGTGAGTGAATACTCAAGTTTTGTAATTACGCTACATTGAAGCCTACTTTCAGGAGTGTTCTCTCTCATCACGTACCCGCCATTCGCAAACCTCCTCATCGGCTACTCCACATGAAGCGCTAAGGTCAAGATTAGCAAACTTTGGAGTCAGAGCTTATTTGACCCCTTGGCTCTCCTATGTATTATATTAGCTGTGCTATCTTGGGCAAATGATACAATTCTCCACGTGCCCATCCATAAGGGGTACTTATGGATAATTCTCACTTATAAGCATTAAACAGGAGTACGTGTATGTCATTCTGCAGAGAGCTTAACTGACAGTTCCCACCCCATATAAGAGCCCCTTAATTGACCCAAATCAAAAGGTCACCTGAATAAACTAATTCCCTGTGAGCAACTGCTTCAACAATTTGCAAATAAAAGCCGATATTGGCTGCTCTGATCTGAATCACTCCATACTGTTGTGTTTTAACATCTGGGAGACCCCATGTTTTCAGCAGGACCCTTTCTTTTTTATTTTTTCCAGAATTTTCCCTCAATTTCCAGCCACATAGCCCATGAGTCACCCATTGAGGAAGGCACAGAATAGCTCTGAATTATTTTTTTCCGCCACACGTGACGCATGCAGCCCCCTTGATCCCTTTCGCACAAGCCAAGGATGCGATTCCCCGCCCAGCCGTACCATTATATGGTGGAACACAGGGTTCTGTCATGAACAGGCTGAGCAGGAAGGTGAAAGAACAGAGTGAAGAGATGCTGTGCTTGTCAAGAGGAGAAGGAGTCCAGAACAAGACAATAATGGACCCAAATACAAGCCGGAGAACAGAGACCCAGACCCAGGCAATGAGATAATTGGCTTTCAGGAAATATTCAGCAGGTCTCTGAAGAGATATTTTGGGAGAAAATCACATCACGCTTCCTGTGGTGGAGTCCCCACTGGTCAGACCACTCCTGCTTCCCTAAGGAGGCAATTTGAGGAGGGGGGGAACGCCTAAACTGTCCACCCCTCATGCTACCATCTAGGCCTCTTGTTCCCAAGAAGGGAGAAGTTACACTATTAATACACAGTTCACGATGACATGAACAAATTCTCCTGTGACCCACTGAAGGCAAGCAGTTTACCCACTCAGAAAGCTTCAGGAGAATGTTTATGATTCTGATGCAAAGAATAACTGTCTTATCATCCGTGATCACTACACATCATTACATGTCATGACTGCATCGGTTCAAGTTATAATTACATGATTACATGTATTTGGGGTAAGTGTGTTCTACAATATAATTTCACTAATAAGGCTGTGTCCAGGTAGTTGTGCTTTAATTTTTATCTTTGGGGTTTTTGTTTCATAATCAGATGACTATCTGAATTGCACTGTTGATTACAAGATGTTCCATATGAAAATCTTTCTTCAACGGTGCATTCTCTGCCACAATAAGTACCTTTTTAAGTACATGCCACGTAAAGAATTCAGTTTGAAATTTGCCATAAGAGCAAAGCAAACCTAGTACTAAGGTTTGGTTCTGAAACACACGTGCCCTCCTTGGTATAAACAGCAAAGAGGAGCTGTGTGGAGCTGGTTTGGTGGGAACCAACCCTCAGAGGACACAATGGTGAGAAGTTTTAAGATAAGGTCATGAGCCAGGTCTTCCATGGCCATTTTTGGGAAGTGAAATCAACATTTCCAACCCAGGAGAGAAAGCAGAAGTCTTTAGTGAAAATTTTCAAGCGTAGAATGAGGTGCATGACTGTGGACTCAGTAAAGCACTTAATGCCGTTTGCAGGTGATTTGATGTCATAGAGGTGCCGAGACATTTGAAAGTGATACAAGCTATTGATTGCAAATGTACTGTAGATCTATACATGTTATTCCTGCTATATGACAAGGTAAGAGAAAGTATAACAAAATAAAGGAAAAGCTACACGATTCCTCTGTGGATGAGACCTTGAAGTCTCATGCCACTTTTTTGGGGGGAGGGGGAGGTGTGAATTAATAACGCCCTGATCTGCCAGTCAGCATCTTCCCATTCAAGGTACCTACTTGGGCCAAGTGCCTCAACTTACCTCAATCTGTAGGCTTCAATCCAGGCCAAGCTGTTGAGCATCTTCACTCTCCTCCAAGAACCCAGTGATCTGTTCAGGTTTTACCACATTCTAATATTGAAACTCGTAAGGACTTCCATACAGTAGTGTCTTAGTCTGTTGGGGCTCCTACAACAAAACACACAGACTGGGGAGCTTATAATCAACATATATTTGTTTCTAAAGTTCTGGAGGCTGAGAGTCCAAGATCAAGGTACCAGCAGATTCAGTTTCTGGTGAGAACCCACCTGCTGGTTCATAGACGGGGTCTTCCTGCTGTGTTCTCACCTGGAGGAAGGGGCAAGGGAGTTCTCTGGGGTCTCCTTTATAAGGACACTAATCCCATCATAGGGGTCCACCCTCATGACCTCATCACCTCTCAAAAACCCCACCTCCTGACACCATTACCTTTGGGGGTTAGGATTCAACACATGAATTGCGGCGGTGGGGGGGACACAGACATTCAGTGCATAGCACTGACACCAACCCCTCCTAAGATATGAACAGGTTTGAATATCGCTTCCTTTACATGGGCAGATGTCGTGAGGTAGGACCTTACGTCAAAGCCCTGCCCACTGTGCGTGACACTTGAAGAGCTGCCTGCTGGGCCTGGACAAGGAGAAGGAACTGGTCATTCATCTATCACGTGTTTACTGAACATCTAAAGATTTAAGAATAAATTAAACTAGGCCTCTTCCTTTGAGGGATTCACTTTCTACAAAGAAAGTTAAGTGTTCACAAAAGAGTTAAAATACCCCAAATTATCAAAAGCTGCAAACCCAGAATATGAACCCCGGCCAGGCTGTCCCCAAAGCCCATGCCCTTTCTTCTCACGTTGCTGCATTTCTGTGACCTTGACCCAGTCCCTAACTCACAGCCCTCACGGCTCCGGACTGTGTCTTCGAGACCCTAAAGCAAGTGGCCTTTGATTTCAATTCTTTAAAGCAGTTTGAGAAGGAGGTACATAATCTAAGCCCATAACCTTCACGCTTATGAAGCAGGGCTCAAAAAGAGATGATTGCATTAAGTCCTACTTCCTACAGCCAGCTTTCAAAGAGCAAACTCTGTAAAATATTTGAAAAGTAGATTTCCTTCACCTACAATGTGGAACACACAGAGAGGAAGTACCAAAGATTCTCTAATTGAGTTTTGCACGTGCGCCCTCCGTCGTGCAGAAGAAAGGGGTGGGGTGGGGGGGAACTTGCAATGACACCAGCCCGTGCTACCCTCTATTAGACAATGAGACTGGAGCCCCTTGCGGCCACTCAGGTCCTTGGTCCACCACTGTCCCCTTTCATAAATCAGGATGTAGAGGGAGCTAATATATAGAAAGTGTTACTTCGGAGGATATTTGTAAGAGCTCAGCAACCAACATAAGGAGACTCTCATAGCTTTCCATCCTGAGATTTTAGATGATCTTTCTACAATATAAAGTCCATCTTAAGAAAATTATGAAGACAGACACTCTGGGATCTTCCCGTTCCTTCTTTCTCTGTCCTCCGCTGCCCAGCTACTCAGGCATTTCACTGACCTCTTCAGAGAACCAGACTCTGGGAAGGGAACCTCGCTCTGCCCGTGAGGAACCCCAGGGCCAGACCTGCCTTCCCTCCCTGCCTGACACTGGCCTTTACACCCCACTTGGTTCTCCCCTTTGGACCACGTCTTTCTAAAGCCAGTCCCCTGTGAAACTGTATTTATCCAGGTATTTTTATTTTTATCCTTTTAATTTATTTTATTGAGCTACAGTTGATTTATAATGTTATGTTAATTTTTGCTGTACAGCAAAGTGATTCCGTTATACACACACACACACACACATATATATATATATATATATATGTTCTTTTTCATATTCCTTTCCCCTATGGTTTATTGCAGGATATTGAATATAGCTCCCGGTGCTATACAATAGGACCTTTTGGTTTATCCATTCTATATATAACAGTTTGCATCTGCTAATCCCAAACTTGCAATCCATCCCTCCCTCAGACCCCCCTGCCCCCCTACCACTGGTATCCATGTATTTTTAAAATGTATTTGTTTATATAGTTGTGTGCTTTTACTCACTTTGTGTCTAGATCCCAAAAGAGTTTGAGGAGATCCACATTCATTTCTTAGTGTCCCATCCCATCAAGTTCCCTTCCCTGCTTTTCAATAATGATATTGACAGTAATAATCACGAGAGCAGAACTGAATTTTTTCCTGGGTGCCTACTCTACGTGAATCATCATACTCACATGATTTTTAACCTTTACTACAACTTGAGAAGACAGGAAGAACTATTCCCGTTTTGCCGATGAGGAAACAAAATAACAACATGAGATCTCTTAAATGTTTAAATGCACAATACAGTGTTGTTAGCCAGCAGTTCTCTAGAATGTTCTCATCTTGCACATCTGAGACTTTATACCCACTGAACAAATTTATCCTCATTTCCCATCCCCCCTAACCTTTGGCAGCCACCATCTACTCTCAGCTTCTATGTGTCTGACTATTTTAGGCTCCACATGTAAGTGGGATCATGCAGGCTATGGTTTTGTAAGTCTATGCACATATTCAAACTCATCAAATTATATGCATTAAATATGTGCAGGTTTTGTATATTAATTATACCTCAATAAAGCTGTTTTTAAAAAAAAAAAAAAAAGAACATAGCACCAGTGTTCTACTCAAAAACTGCTTAGAGAAACACTAAATTGGCCTCATGTTCTAATTCAGCCTTTTTTAAAATAAAGAATTAGTGGTTTTTTTCTTTATTTATTTTTAATTTTTTTTTAAATTTATTTTTGGCTGTGTTGGGTCTTCGTTGCTGTGCATGAGCTTTCTCTAGTTCCGGTGAGCGGGGGTTACTCTTTGTTGAGGTACACGGGCTTCTCATTGTGGTGGCTTCACTTGTTGCAGAGCACGGGCTGTAGGCACGCGGGCTTCCGTAGTTGTGGCGCACAGGCCTACGTGCCCCGCGGCAAGTGGGATCTTCTGGGAACAGGGATCGAACCCATGTCCTCTGCATTGGCAGGCAGATTCTTAACGCACTGCGCCACCAGGAAAGTCCCTAATTCAGTCTTTAGAATAAATGTTTGCTATTGAACGTCAGAAAAACATCAACGTTTCATGATTTTTAAGAGCATTTTATTCTGTATTTGTAAGAGCTCTTTAAAAGCAAATGGTCCAAAATAATTGGGAAAAAATCCACTACAGATAATACTGGTCATATAGAAGATGATCTTGGTACTAAGAGTAAATTCAAGTGGATATTTAGAGTAAATAAATCAAATAATAAAACTGGAAAAAGTGCCAAAGCATTTTTTGCATTTTCATGTACTTTCTTCTTTGCCTGTGAATCTGATAAAATTGAAGGCAGAAACTCCACTTAATTCATCTTTATATCCCAGGGATCACATACAGTGTTTGTTTGAAGTTTTTGTGATATAAGGAATATGAAACCAAGGCTACGTGGTAGTAGGCATATATTGTAGCATAAAAAAGCTTCCTTGATTCTCAAGTCAGAGTAAGCAGTCACTCCTTCCAAGTTAGCCATACTTGGTCATTACTCCATTCAAAAAATATTTTTCTCACCCTGAAAATAAACCCATTCTTTCTGATAAAGAAGACTACTTGAGACATTGTGGTGACTCCCAGGTGGTTCCTGGGTCTGACGTAAACCAGGGTCACAGCCTCTATGCTGGCAGGAGCCCTGCAGACCGATGGATTACTTGGGTGGGCACCATGCAGTGTGATTGGGTGGGCTCAGTGAGACAGTTGGTTGTGATTGTCCAAGACACAGCTTGACACAAAAGGGCTGAATACTTGTAACCATAAGTTCATTCTCTAAATCTGTGAGTCTGTTTCTGTTTTGTTAACAAGTTCATTTGTATCATTTTTGGTTTCTTTAGATTCTGCATATAAGCAAGATTATATGATATACACACTGCTCTATTTAAAATAGGTAACCAACAAGGACCTACTATATAGCACAGGGAATGCTGCTCAATATTCTGTAATAACCTAAATGGGAAAAGAATTTGAAAAAGAAGAGATACATTTACATGCATAACTGAATCACTCTGCTGTACACCTGATGCTAACCCAACATTGTCAATCAACTATGCTTCAATATAAAATAAAAATTCAAAAACAAAAACAAAATCTCTGTTTGGGCCAACAACATGAGTCCGAAAAATGCTGCTGAGCCTGGCCAGACTAGGCTCATGTGACTAAGACATGGGAACTCTGGGGTTCTCCCCACTAATACCTTATGTTTATAAAACATTATCTCCCAGGCTCACTCCCTGGGCAGTTGGCCAGCTCCTCAGGAGCCAGAGATGGTCAGCTGCATTCACAACTCTTAGCTTCTCTTGGTCAGAGGAAAGGAGCTTGCAGCCCAGATCCAAGCTGACAGCATCCACAGAGATGGACCCACTTCCCTCCAGAGCAGCTTAAGCCATAGCCTGCATTGCTGTAAATGCATTGGCGTGAAACTAGGCCATGCCTACATTTCTGTAAATCTTTTTACATTATCCAACAATAAAACAAAATAGACCAACAATGTTTTTAGATGCCATAATTATTAAAACACATTACTTATTCACACCTAATTACCTCAACAGTGAACAAACTGCACTGAGAACAGGCATGAGAACGTTCAGCCCTGAGGGTATTTTCTCAGAATCAGAGAAAACTAAAATAGGAAAAGTTAAGTGAAAATGCCTCCTTGGGCTTCCCTGGTGGCTCAGTGGTTAAGAATCCACCTGCCAATGCAGGGGACATGGGTTTGATCCCTGGTCCAGGAAGATCCCACATGCCGCAGAGCAACTAAACCCATGCACCACAACTACTAAGCCTGCGTGCCACAGCTACTGAAGCTCACGTGCCTAGAGCCCGTGCTCCGCAACAAGAGAAGCCACCGCAATGAGAAGCCCGCGCACCACAACGAAGAGTAGCCCCTGCTTGCCACAACTAGAGAAAGCCCACGCACAGCAACGAAGACCCAATGCAGCTAAAAATAAATAAATAAATAAACTTATTTAAAAAAAGAAAAGAAAATGCCTCCTCCACCAGCAGCATTTTAATACACAAATGATTACATCTAGAACACATGGTTTCACTTTAATAATGATAGGGCTGGGTTTTTTTTTAATTTTTACCATCTAAATCAAAATGCCACATTTAGTGGTAAGTTGCTAACTTTTGCTAATTTCCTAACTGATTACAAGACATTATACATCACTTAATTAAGATTTAGAGAGAAAATTAAAACTGTGAAATCAGATAAAAGCCAAGAATTTTGCTATCTTTTAATATGAGACTCCAATTACAAAGGAGGAATGACTAAAAGAATCAAAGGAGGTTCAATTCCATTTAATTTAGCAAATATTATTTATCTACCATATGCTTACTGTGATGAACACTGCATTGATAAGAAAGAATTAAGAGTCTGTGCACTCATTGGAGTAGCTTATAAAATAGGAGTGGACATTTCTTTTTCAAAACTGCTGAAAAAATAATACAGACTGGAATCCCAAGGTTATGAAGGTTCCCAGGGCAGAGAGAAATAGCAGTCAGCTTGACGATCGATGGGAAGTTAGACTCAGTCCAACATGACAACCGACTGTGAAGGACAAATTCAAAGATGAATAAAATGATTAAGTCTGTATCTTCCACGGGAAAGTCAGGGGCATGAGGAGAAGGTTCTGGAGGAAAAGTTTGGTTTGGGTACAAGCAGGTCAGGCCAGAGTTGATGCAAAAAAGACCATTGGAAGTGTATGCAGTGTGAGCTCAAGGACTCCAAAGCTGGAAATTTCTACTGCAGATAGCTTTTTTGCCTGAAAGCTATCCCAAGGTCAAGGCAAAGAGTTGAAAGAGAGAGAGCAAAGGGCAGTTAAAGCAGAATTTCACAAAACCTTATATTAATGGTGTAGAGAAAGAAAAGCTTAGGAAGTAATAAAAAGGGAGGAAAACCAGAAAAAATGTATTTTGATAGAAGCCTTAGGAAGGAACGATACCCAGAAGGATGCGGGAATCAAATTATGTCTAATAATGTCAAATACTGCAGAAGTTCAAAGACAATGGGATTCACTGGCTTTGGTGAAGGGAAGGTGAGCTTTGATAAGTGATGTTAGCAGCACCACAGGGGAAAACATTAGATATTAAGGGACACAGTAAGAAAAGAATAACCAGTCCTGTTAGGGAGTATGACTCTGAAGAAAGTTTGTTATATTGAATTATTAGTAAGGTGAAAAGAAGGTTTATTTTCCTTTTTTAGGAGAGAGGAGACATACAGAAAAAAAATAAAGTAGGAAAGGGGAGATAGTTGATGGATAAAGATTCTGAAGGTGAAGGAAAGTTCCTAGAGAGAGCATAGGTGGAAAAGAGAAGCCTTCTTTCCCATAAGACAGGAGGCAAGGAAGTGGGGAGGGTGAGCAGACAGGAAAACAGAAAATCTGAAATCAAGATGAACAGTCAGCAACGCTCAAGATTAAGCTTGACTCCGGGAACAGAAGGAATTGAGTTAACATCTTGGAAATATCGGGGTGATGAGACAACAGGGAACAAGGCAGGGGGAGCAAGCAGCTTGAGCAAAATGAAGAGGTTTGCAGGTGCCACTAACGGAAGTGGGCATTTTGTGTTGTTGTTACACCTTAGCAGAGAAACAAATCTTTACAAAGGAAAATCAGGAGATTTTCTCCTTCACTGTCTTATGATGTTGTCCAAGTGTCAGGTGGTGTTGTTGTTGTTTGTTTATTTCATTTTTGTAAGAAACACACAAAACTATTGGAAGTTATAGCATATTCATCCTGGTGTTGTCATGTACCTTTTTTTCATAAAAGTAGGCTTTTTTTTTCATAATCCTGACCTACTAGGACCATAAGCAACCTGAAAGCAAAGCAAGTGTTACTGACTGTTTTGGCTACTCCAAAACAATGAGGATTGAAACATGTATATAATAGGTTTCCTAAACATAGAACTTAATGAAAGAACATTCCTAATATTTGGTCAGTTCTCATTTGGAAACGGTAATCTGAGTCAGAGAGGTCCCAATCAGGTGGCAATGTCCACACTCTCCTCTGTGTTTTGGTCATCATGAGAGGGGTTTGGGGAGAAAGCCGTTTTCTTTTTTGGTTGAGTATAAAATGAAGCATATGTTGTGTTTGAATAAGTCAACTCATTCTCCCAATGAATAGATGTATGGCATGTTTTTATTGCACATAATATGCCTTTGTAATACCTTTTCATAAAACACAGAAGTCCTTGTGGGTAAGGTCATCTGAAGGAGAGAAAGAGAGAGAAGAAAGAGAAAGATAGATTAGATGCCTGCTGTTATTTACCTCTCTTTTTGGAGAAAGAATTAGACTGAAGTTCCAGTCTTCAATCAATAAAGTTGTTGGATAATATTGGGCTGTCACCAATACCTTCATTCTTCCTGAGTCTGCTCTTCCGCACCTCAATCCCACATTCTTTTTCCTAATCTACATATGCCTAACTATGATTTTGCTTGTGATATATCATGTTTGTATGTATTTATTGGCACAATAATGTGTAAAAATAACCCCAGAACTCATTTAGTCTCTACAGATCTGAGTGGCTCTCCTGCAGCCTGTGGGTGTATGATTTGGGTCCTCACTGCAATTCTCTCATGTTTGCTGGACACACAGGATGGTCAGAGCATGTCCTTATGGTGATGACAGAGGTTCAAGAGAGCAAGCCCCACTGTGTACTCACATTTCAAGTCCCTGCTTGTTATCTATCAAGTGAGAGCCCACTGAACAAAGCAAGTTACTTAATCCAGTTCAATGTGAAGAGGGAGCTTTTGTTG
The DNA here is from genome assembly GCF_003676395.1 of Aethalodelphis obliquidens. Taxonomy (NCBI): domain Eukaryota; kingdom Metazoa; phylum Chordata; class Mammalia; order Artiodactyla; family Delphinidae; genus Aethalodelphis; species Aethalodelphis obliquidens. The sequence continues at coordinate 644,464 of NW_020837967.1, read as the reverse complement.
TAGGAACTTCAGGGTCACACACCACAGGGTTTAGATACAGAGAAGAGTGAAGAATTGAGCTGATTATTCCAAACAATAAAGACAACTTCTGATTTTGGAATTCTTACACAAGTATTTACACTTTATCAAATTCCTTTGTCCTTTTCCTTCTTAACTTTTTTTTTCTCCTCAACTTTTAGAATGTAACTGAGAAAGTGATTGGAGAAAAAAATTCCAGAAGAAGAAATTGCAATATTTTCTTTTTATGAGCACTCATCATAGAATACAGCAGGAGGTGCTGAGTATAATAGACCACATTTATTTTTCATTTAATCTATTCAACTTAGAGTCTATATTGTTACTATATTAAGTTTTTAGAGGCTAATTTTTATCTACTTTTCATAATCTAAGATATTTTAGCAATCCCTACTCATATATTAATTGTTATTTCATTTAGCAGGATGGTGAAATCAGTAACATCTAACTCATTTCAGATTATAATATTAAATGAGGCATAAATTTGGAATTCAAGACAATGTATTTTTTTAATTCTCATATAACAAATAGTCTGTTTGAAATAATGGAAAGGGAATGGATTTATGGAAATAAATGAAATGGAATAGAATAATGGAAAGAATGGATTTAAGTGGATGTAAGTGAAATAATGGATTAAGTGAAATTGAGTTAAGTGGGACACGTTATTTTAGCAAATTAATAAGCAGTCATTTTCTACACACTATGAATTACCCACACCACCACTCTCTCTCATGTTGAAGCAAAGTGCTGACAAATTACTTCTGATGAGGAAAACAATCATGAAACAAAATAACACTCTACTTCAGGTAACGCATGGGCTCAAAACTGGAAACTAGAAACATTAATAATCTGTCAATTAATCCTCCTTTTTTCTTCATGACCTATATTCTTGGCTAGTTACAAATATTAGTCACCAAAACAATTCCTTGCACACATAATTTAGATTTAAAGGAGTGTTCTGTGAAAGCGTAAGAATAGAGAAATCATTCCTAATTTAGCCAAACCTGGAGAGTATACACCAATCCCCTAAAGTCCACTCAGAAATAAGTCAGTGTAGCCACTGACTGCAACTAATCTACTCAGGATTGCCACATGGAGGGTGGTTAAATAAATGAGGCTATATCCAAGCCATGAGTGTTATAAGGACAGTAAAATGTATGGATATCACTTTTACATATATGCTCACAAACGTGTGAAACAAAACAGACAATGGTAAATAATGCATGGGGAAAATTTCAGAATATTACCATCGATAACGTATTTGTATATGTGTGTATCAAAAAGAGGCAGATACACCGCAGTTAATTGAACACATGAAAATGAATGTAAATGATTGTCTACCAGGCATCAGGATGTTAACTAAGTCACTGGAAAGGAAAGAATCCACCACAGGCTCACGGAGGTAGCAAGTACAGCGGCAGCCGCCACTGCCTCGGCTTCCAGGGAAAGACAGAGGGAATTATTAAATCTCCAACGCTCGGTGGAGGGGCCCTGAGGGGTGGGCGGCACTGTTGAAACACTACTAGCGTCCCTGAGATTCGACGGGGGCTCCCAGTGGGGACAAGACCCTGATCCTGAAGAGAAGACCCCACGTGGCTGGTGCTGGTTTCCTTTTTTTTTTTTTTTTTTTGCGGTACGCGGTCCTCACTGTTGTGGCCTCTCCCGTTGCGGAGCACAGGCTCCGGACGCGCAGGTTCAGCGGCCATGGCTCACGGGCCCAGCCGCTCCGCGGCATGTGGGATCTTCCCGGACCGGGGCACGAACCCGTGTCCCCTGCATCGGCAGGCGGACTCTCAACCACTGCGCCACCAGGGAAGGCCTGATGTTTCTTTCTGTTGTTGTTTTTGTTGTAATAGTTGCTTTTTTTATGGAAGTATCACTGATTTACAATACGATATTAGTTTCAGGTGTACCACATAGTGATTCAATAGCTTTGTAGTTTATACTCCCTTTAGAGTCGTTATAAAATACTGGCTATATTCCCTGTGTTGCACACTATATCCTTGTAGCTTATTTATATCTGGTAGTTTGTACCCCTTAATCCCCTACCCCTATGTTTACCCCTCCCCTCTTGCCTCTCCCCACTGGTAACCACTGGTGTGTTCTCTATATCTGTATGTCTATTTCTGTTTTGTTATATTCATTCCTTTATTTTATTTTCTAGATTCCATATATAAGCAATAACATACAGCGTTTGTCTTTCTCTGTCTGAAATTATTTCACTAAGCATAGTACACTCCATGTCCATCCATGTTGTTCCAAATGACAGGATTTCGTTTTTTCATGGCTGAGTAGTATTCCATTATATATATATATATATACATCATCTTTATCCATTCATCTATTGGTGGACTCTTAGGTTGCTTCCAGATCTTTGCTATTGTCAATAATGCTGCTGTGAACATTGGGGTACATGTATCTTTCCAAATTAGTATTTTTCTTTTCTTTGAATATATACCCCGGAGTGGAATTGCTGGATCATATGGCAACTCTATTTTTGTTTTTTTTAAAGGAACGTCAGTACTATTTTCCACTGCTCTCCATAGTGGCTGCACCAATTTACATTCCCACCAACAGTGTAGGAGGGTTCCCTTTTCTCCACATCCTCACCAACATTTGTTATTTGTGGTCTTTTTGATTTTTGATTTTGTGGTCCATTCTGACAGGTGTAAGGTGATATCTCATTGTGGTTTGATTTGCATTTCCCTGATGATTAGTGACATTGAGCATCTTTTCATGTGCCTGTTGGCCATCTGTGGGTCTTCTTTAGAAAAATGTCTATTCAGGTCTTCTGTCTGTTTTTTGTTTAGGTTGTTTGCTTTTTTGATGTTGAGTTGTATGAGCTGTTTATATATTTTGGATATTAACCCCTTATCAGTCGTATCATTTGAAAATATTTTCTCCCATTCAGTAGGTTGTCTTTTCATTTTGTCGATGGTTTCCTTTGCTGTGAAAATAATTTTAAATTTAATTAGGTTCCATTTGTTTATTTTAGCTTTTGTTTCCTTTGCCTGAGGAGACAGATCCAAAAAAATATTGCTGCAATTTATGTCAGAGTGTTCCACCTATGTTTTCTTCTAGGAGTTTCATGGTTTCCAGGCTTACATTTATGTCTTTAATTCATTTTGAGTTTCTATTTGTGTATGGTGTTAGAGAATGTTCTAATTTCATTCTTTTGCATGTAGCTGTCCAGTTTTCCCAGTACCACTTATTGAAGAGGCTGTCTTGCCTCCTTTGTCATAGATTAATTGACCACAAGCGTGTGTGTTTATTTCTAGGCTTTCTTTCCTGTTCCATTGATCTTTGTGTCTGTTTTTGTGCCAGTACCATGCTGTTGTAATGACTGTAGCTTTGTGGGATAGTCTGAAGTCAGGGTGTGAGGCTAGACCACATTGACTCCATTCTGTCAGCTTCATCTCAGGTCCCTAGTCCTACCCCCTCCCCTCTCTGCATGACTGAACTTTGGCCCACTCACAAGGAATGTGCCCAAGCCAGATAATTCCTATCAGCTTTCACCCTGGCCTTCATCTGATATGAAACCTGGAAAAGCGTCTTTGCTGATGCAGATGGGTGGTGGTCATGAGACCCATGTGGGGAGGGAAACCCCCTTCCCATCCGTGCAGAGGTGCTTCTCACTTGGAAGTCAGATTCTATTTTTAGCTTTGGCCCCTTGAAGTCCACTTCTCAGCCGTGCCTGGTGCCTAGGGCAGCTGGGAAAGTCTCTGGATCATCCATCCTCAGGTCCTTCCTGCCTGTGTGTAAGTTTCCCACAATAAGCTTCATGATCGCACTTTATGGAATTGCCCACTTTGTTTTTTGGTCTCTAAAGACCTTCTCAGTTCGGTTGGATATTAGTCAATATGTCTGCCTCTCAACACGGGGCACGTGATCTGGGAAAGCTCAGTGCAGCCTATCCTGCAAGTGTTGGCAAAGCAGCAAACTGAGTCCCGCTGTTCCTGCAGAAAGGAACTGCCCCTGCCCAGGGGAAGAAGCAGCGCTGGGTGGCAATCTGGGGAGAAGCTGACAGAAGCCCCCAGGAGGCAAAGGATGAAGGAGCCCCTTTCAACCCATCCCCTTCCACACCCCCTGCAGGCAGACCTCACGGTGCAACCAGCTAGCCAAGCAGGATGGGGTTCACAGAGCCCAGGCCCACATCACTGAGCAGTGGACAGTGGACAGCTTGAAGCTGAGGGGCACCAGCTGCACACCTGACACAGGTAGATGTCACCTTTCATGCCCATACTCAGGTGCCTTGTTCTGGGCACACAGCAGGATCGCTCTTCCCCTCCTTCGGGATGAATCTTGGGGTCCCGCCTCCCATCCCGCCCCACAGACCTTCTAGGTGGGCCCATGCACCTTCTTCATTGAGACAGAGAACTTCCCTGAAGTTTACCCCCCAGATCCATCGCCCCTCCCTGAATGAGAGGCCCTCCTCTGAGCCACCACAGCAATCTGATCAGTAACTAGCACTGCAGCGTGGAAGCCTCCTGAGCTGTGCTTCTCCCCCCTGGACCAAATCCCCCTAAGGATGGAGCCATGGCTTCTGCTTCTGCAGCCGAGCCCTCGGCACAGGGCGACCGCAAACATCAGTACATGGATCTTTGGTACCAAAGCTGCGTGAGACAAGAGTCGAGAATAAAGAAGGGAACATCAAAGGTGATTATGGGAAAAGAGAGGTAAAGAAGTAAAAATGACAGGGACACAAATACCTATGAGGGAAGAAACAACTGAGGGATGGGTCTGGAGGAGTAAGTGTCTGAAAGTACAACAATTACATTTAAAAGGCACATTCATATCCTCTGCCCAAGAATGTCATGAGGAGTGGGCACCATTACCTTAAATATTAATCTCCCCTGGGAAGAGGGACAAGCACATTTACTAAGACATTTAGAATTGTGCTGGAGAAGCAATTTTTAAAAATTCCACTGGGAGCTGTAATTTATTGGCAACAATATCAACTCGACAAAATGTTTCCAGTTCTAATTTCATAGGGCCGGATGAAGTTCTTATTTTTATTCTCTATGTTATGTGTGTGTGTGTGTGTGTGTGTGTGTGTGTGTGTATTTAACTACTATCTTCTGAACTTTAAAGAGAGCTAAAAATTGGGAAAGAAGTGGTAGATATCCTTGAGAAAATATACATGATTTTAGAAATTTTGGTTCTTACATCACAAATGAAATATTGAAGACCAATAAGGTTAACCAAAAACTAACTTCATTCATAAAATCTGTCTTAAGGAAGAACCTTACTTTATTGACCCATTTATTTCCTTGTGAGTGTTTACTGCAAGTTCATCTGGATTCAGTGTTGGGTTCGGATGGGCAGGACCTGCTGGGAACCCCCTCTCTGTTTGCTTCCCACCTGCTTCCATTCAATATGTATACTTTTATCTGAAAGTTGGAATCAAAATACCTGCTCTGCTTACTTCACAGAGGTTTAGCAAGGAAGGAATGGATGATTACGTCCAAAAAATTAAACGAATCTCCCAGGACACAGACCGATTTTATATGGTGGTAGAAGAAAGACACTAAAACATTTACGTGACAGATAAAATCTAATATATGATTAAATGCTCAAAAGAGCGATACATACAGAAAGTGCCAGAAGGTTTCAGAAAATGGGGGGACGCCAGTATAGATGAGGGGATACAGCTCCCTAATGACTCACTTATTCCCTCAAAATGTATTTTTATTGCTAACTCACATCCTTCATGCGACATCTTCACCCTGTTCTCATTTGTTCTGTCCCCAGAGGAACCGCTGAGGCGAAGTCATCCTTCAAGCTCCCTGCCTTTTGGGTTCAGGATCCAGCACTGAACAAGGAAACCGAGTTCTCAGCTGGCATGCCCCACTAGCCTCGGATCTTATCTTGGGAGGGTTTCTGCTCTTTGCCACTCCTAAGATTTCTCAGACTGCTCTGTGCAAACCACTCTGCAGACTCCAGGAAGCCGTTCTGTCACACGCCTTCACGATCACCGCCCCTCATCCTCTGCAAAGCCTTTGAAATCCCCACGCCAATCTCACCGTGTCCATCCTAACCGCCTTGCTTCCAGTGCTAAGCTCTCTGGAAAGAAAACACACACTCACATCACAACCACTTTACTTCACAGGCTTGACAGTTCTTTCCAGTTTTCCTAAGGGTATCACATGATACTCTAAATACTTTTACTTTTTCCCAATGGAATAGCATTCATTGACATGTTTAAGGTGCAATGACCTTCATCAATAACTAAGCCAATTTACCATTTGTGTTCCAAGGTGTCCCCTCCAACCTCCTTGTGCTTTTAAATAACGGAACTTTCCTTGTGCTTTTGATTTAAGATGACCAGCCATTGCCATGATTTAATTCATTGCTATGGAATTAGGATCAATAAAATAAGAAAGAGAGTTTAAAATAATTTTTTTCTCATAAGTATGTTGTCCTGTAATCCCCAAATCCACGGATGGGGGCTGGGTGATGTCCTTGGGGGACATTGAAGGAGATGAGAGTGAAATGGCTACGAGATTCTGAATGTGTCCACAGGCTCGGTTGTGGTTTGAAAGAGGCCTGACGTCAGAGTTCCTGCATCTTCCCTTCCTTTCCAGGGCAGTTTTGCACCCACCTTCCCTCAAGGGCCTGGTCCCAAGGTCCCTCCTCTCCACCACTGGTCCACGCTCCTCTGAGCTGTGATGACACTCGTGTCCTTGCTCCTGACTTCCTCATGAAGGTCTTAGCCTTGACTGAGGCAGGGAACTGCATGCATATCTTCAAATGTGTACACATCTGCTCTTACCAACAACCGCAGTCCAAGGAGGGCAGGGAGGACACTGCGCATCTTTCCCCCTGAGTCTGAGACTCAACTGTGTGTCCATAGATGCCCCACAAGAACAGGGTGGGGGCTGGCGGTGGGGAAAATGCTACGATGGACAACCAGACAAGAGACAATGCTCACCTGTACCCAGGACTGTGCATTTACTCCTTCATTCTCTGTTAATACACATCTTAGAATTGTTCTGAGCGTTAAATGGGTTGATACACGTACATCACTTCACCCGGTACCCAGCCACTCTCAGCAGATGTTAGTGATTCCTAGGACTGTGGGCTGCTTGAAGGCTGACGACACGGACACCAAGAACAATATCCCACCCCAACTGGGAGCTCAGAAAAGACTTTTTCAGTGTAATAGTGTTGACGGGTGGTGAAAATGCCACAAAAACTGTAAATGTTTGATTTTAGAATTAAAGACTGATCAGATTCTATTGAAGCAAATGGCAGGGGACATTCCACTTTGTTTGTAATAAAATTTTGATGCAAATGCACTAGTAGTAATCACAGCGAACTATTGCAGGGCCTCAAGACCAAAGGGAATGTATAACCGGGAATAAAAGAAACAAGGAAATGTTCTGAATGGCAGCTCTTGAAAAGCAAAATTTCTATTTTCGAGGGTATAACACACACACCTGGGTCCTTTTTGGCACTCGCGTTATGGCGTCTGGGTCATGCTTTGTTTGAGGTATTTGTTTTGGGGATCAGGGGAGTGGCTGATGTAAGGGAAGAAGCACATTCCTCTGTAGGGTGTCTTCCACAACACCCATCACTTCCAACACCAGGGTGAGTATTACAGGTGAAGCAATTCTGTAACACCAGCTGGGGGTCCTACAATTAACTCATCTCTGACTCCATCTACCTGGAGGTAACGTCTGACCCCATGGGTTACAGGCTCAGGCCCACAAGGCTATCCTCTATCTCCTGCCACTGCTGACATCAGTCACACATCACCTGCGCTTCTGACCGACCTGACCATCTAGAGATCGGGGGTTCCCATAACACCCTCCTCAGGTTAGATAATGTACTAGAAGGATCACAGAACTCGGGGAAACAGTTCACTCCCTAGATCACCGTTTATTCTAAAAGGTTACAAACTCAAGAACAACCAGATAGAAGAGATGCACAGGGCAAGGTGTTGGGAAAGGGTGCAAGCTTCCACACTCTCTCCAGCCCCCACTCTTCCCAAATCTCCACATGTTCACCAGTCTCAAAGCTCTTGAAACCTCATTCTTCCAGGTTTTTACAGAGCCTTTTTATGGAGGCGGAGCTAGGAAGCTGAGCTGGACACCCCTGATTGTCAATGAGCCATGGTCTGAAAATTGCACTACCCTGATCAGGTCAATGCTCCCTACTGATTTATAACTATGGGGTGATAATTCAGGGGTGAAGGGGTTCCACCCTGAAATATGTGGGATTGGCATACTGATTTTTTTGAACTGAGGGTATTTGCAGATGCAAGAAGGGCTCTCTGACCTCCCATGTTCTACCTAAAAGCAGGTCATCAAATTCCCATGAGAAGGGGGCCCTCCCTGGGCCAAGAGGAGCAGGACATTCTTACCGATGCCAGAATGGACCTGTACAAACAACTTACTAAAATAGCCCTAATCTTCCATTTGTCCCCCCCGACCCTACATCTCCTAGTCACTGTCCCACAATTTACCACCCACAACCCAAACTTCTTTTTCCTTTGTCTCTTCAGTCTCCAAAATTTCTCATTCTTTGTTAAAATGGTATATAATTTGTCAGGCCTATCTGCTTCTCTGGGTTTTTATTTCTTATATATGAAGGCCCCCTTGTACACACAGAAAATTAACATTGAATAAAACATGAATGTTCTTCTCCTATCAATCTGTCTTTTTTTGGTTTAATTTTCAGGCCCAGCCACAGAACCTAAGAGGGTGGAGGAAAGCCTTTCCTCCACTATAGTTCCAAGGACAAACTCATCTGACCATCAAACACTGTGATGATGGACACCCACCAGGATTCAGAAATACTTCTGTCATACTGATGTTTCTTTTAAAAGCATCCATCAATGATTGGTCCCTAGAGACCTTTCGTTTCCTGATTGCCATACCTTATGCACTATTTTTTTTTTTTTTTTTTTTTTTTTTTTTTT
>NW_020837967.1:597299-635426 GCF_003676395.1 Aethalodelphis obliquidens | reverse complement strand
GGGGCATGAACCCGTGTCCCCTGCATCGGCAGGCGGACTCTCAACCACTGCGCCACCAGGGAAGCCCCCTTATGCACTTATTTTAATTTGCTTAAGCAGGTGTTATGATTATAAATTGGCTCTTGATTATCCGCAGAGGTGTTATCTTCCAATATTTTCTGAAAATAACTAAGCAGTAGAGATAACTAAATTGTTTATTTTCCTTCATTTTACTCTGCATGTTCTCTTACTTTTCTAGTTCCTACAGCCAACAGGGAAGGGGGGATTTTATAAGCTGAAATTCACGATTACTCCCCCATCCCTTGGAAAAGGGGCAGAATAAACTTGGGAGGCAAGCGAGCTCGAGGGCAGCTTTGCTCGAGGTGAGGGGCATGTGAGCATCGAGGAGGCTCAGAGCAGGATGAATTCCCAGCAGGGGCACGCGGCTTCCCAGCAACTCTGGGTCCAGCTCCATGCTGGGGGTTCACAGCTGTTAGTTTATTGTGCGATGCCTTTCCAGCACCCATCAAAGTCACCTTGCAGCATTGAACGACGTTTGAGGATTCTTTATTCCACTGTCTCCTCAATAGCATAAACACAGAGGTAGTTTGAACAATTCCTAGTGCTAAGGGGGCAGCCTGAGAGCCATCGGCTGGGATTTCATGTCTTCCTCTGGCAAATGCTCAGGGCAGGTAAAGACGGACATCACGACTAGCACCTTTACTGCTGGGGGGCCTGCCTTAGTCCATCTGGGCTGTTATAACAAAATACCACAGACAGGGCAGTTGAACAACAGACATATATTCCTCACAGCTCTGGAGTCTCAAAGTCCAAGATCAAGTCCCCAGCAGATGCAGTGTCTGGTGAGAACCCTCTTCCTGCTTCATAGACAAGGTCTTCTCTCTATGTCCTCACCTGGGTCAGGGGGCTCTCTGGGGTCTCTTCTATAAGGACACTGATCCCATCATGTGGGCTCCACCCTCGTGAGCTCACAAAGCCTCACCTCCTGACATCATCACATTGGGGGTTAGGATCCAGCATTTGAATTTTGTGGGGACACAACGGCTTATGACAGGCCACGTGACACACAGGGCCTGAAAGGGAGCCCTGGGAAGGCCCCTCATGAGAGAAAGAGACAAGAGGTGTAAAGTCAGCACAGCCAGGGCTCTCAGGGACGGGGGTCCCCCAGACAACCTAGAGAGGAAGCAAGGACGGGGACCACCTGAGAGGCCGGCTGGGGCCTTGGAGGCTCAGCCCTATCCTTCTAGTCCATCATTCCTGTGACTGGCCTCTTATTTCCAGAAACGTGCTCACCTTTTTCTCTCTCTGGGGTCAGGCTGATCCACTGCAGGGCTGCAAGCGCAGGAGGCCCACAGGCAGGGTGTTCAAACCATGAAAACCCCCCACCTGTAGGGGAACGAGGACAGAGGGAAGGGAGGCCTTGGGGGCCTCATCCTGGCAGCGGGAAGACTGAGGTCACAGCTTCCGCCAGGGCCTGCGGGCACATTCTCAGTGAGGGCATCCCACTGTGACCTGGTCTCCAGGGCATCCCCATGACCCCCGGCTGAGCAATTCTGCCCCATTCTGGTAACCTGTGGAGTTACCCACTCCCTCACAGGATGCCCTGGGCAAAGCCCAGTCCTCCGGGGAATAGAGACCGATTGCTGCCTAACAGAGGGTGATGGAAGAGAAGCTGGGTGGTAGGCTGTGTGTGGGCGATTTCTTTGCTGGCCTGTGTGTGTGTGTGGTGGGGGGGGGCGGGTTCTGAAGGTTAGAGGAGAGAAGAGGTGGAAGAAAGAGAGAGAGAGAGAGACAGAGACAGACAGAGAGAGACAGCAAGAGAAAAAGCCAGCACCCACCAGGGCGGGCAATGGTACTTTAAAACACACAGATGCCCGAATTTAATTTTAGTTAGTGAAGACGATGAATTTCTCACAGTTTCTGAGATGGAGTCAAGGGCCATCTTACTGGGATGTCAAATAAGAATGACGTCACAGGCTGGGGGATTGATGGTCATTTGGATTATATTAAAATTTATATCATGCACTTATTAGAATGACCAGAACCTGACAATACTGAATGCATTTGGTACATCCCAAGTAACAAGTCATTGAAGACCTACGGCAGAAGGGAGGAGGGGAGGAAGGGGGGATGGGAGGGAGAGGGGGAGGAGGGGGCAGAGGACACCCTACAACCTGCCCCCAAGGACTCAGGGGTATAAGTCAGCCTTGAGTAGCCCCACCCAGAGGGCAGGGTTTGGGCTTCCATGTCTGGCCTCAGGAAAGAGAATTTCAAAGAACTCAGCTCCCTGCCGTACAGCCCCCTGGGGTGGGGGAGGGTGGGGGGACCCCAGGAGAAGAGTCCTGGGCACGGACTGTAAAGACAGCTTGGAGCTGAGACTGGGATTTCATTTTCTGATGATTTCACTGCATTCATTTTTTAAGTTTATCTTGTGGAATTGAACAGATTCTAGAGAATATCAGTAAATCTTTATTTTTAAAGAATTATTATATAATCACCTGATATGTCAAATGTGGGAAATAAAAGGGTGGTTATTTTATCATAATAAGTTTTATTACAACCTTTAATTAGCAATTATTGTAAAAGTTGAACAGCATGTGGACTTGATTTTGCTAATGATTTAAGGAAAGTAGAGATATTAGGTACACAATAGAAGAGTTGAGCTAGAATTTAAATGTATCACGAGAGACCTATACATTGGGATCAAATAAAACAGGAACAGTTACATAAAAATAAACATACAATTCTCTCAGAGACAGCACCAAGAAAATGATTGAAACCATATACCCTGGAGCAGGACCACCCTTATCTTCATGTCTGCTCCTGGATTCCTACTAACTGGGGGACCTTCATGTAAGAAGGGAGATAATAGTACCTATCCCAGGGCTGTCGTTGTTTATGCTGGGGATTAAATGAGATAGTCGATAAAAAGTGCTTAGAATACACGTGCACATTCAAGAAATGCGTCTCAGCAAATAAGCCATCTCTGCCGTGTAGGTGAAAGAGGCCAGGGTTAGCGTGCTCTTATCAGTGGGGTAACGTTGTAACTACAGTCACATGTGGCAGAGTTATTGTTTATAAGGCAGACCACTTATGATGTCAGACACTGAGATCGGAAGTTTATACCTTACATCTTCTAATACTCACTATAGCTTGAAAATCAGGTACTATTGTCTACTCATTTCTGCCAACAGAGACTCAGAAAAGTTGTCATCCAACAAATGGATAAAATAGAATTTGAAGCTGAATTTAATATCTTTAGATGGAAATTGAAAATTGATTCTTATCCAAGGAGGGAAATCATGAAACCAGGGCATCCTCAAGAAACTCTGGCATAATCATATACACAAACAAACCACAATGAAATTCTGATCACAGTTGCCATGAGAACCCTTTTTGTCAGAAGAACTGTGATGCATAGAACAAGGGTAAAGGGGTGAAGACTTATAATGTCCATGTGAACCTTGGATTTTAATCGTTCTGTAGCTTTCTCTGCAGCTACCAGAAGGTAAATATTGTTAAATAGGAATTTAAATGTTGAAGGGGGTGTTAAAGCAATCTACCTATTCTACTGAAATTCTCAAGTGAAAATATTGAAAAAAAGACCCAGTGAGGGGAAACGCGAATAGTCTAAGTCTGGGCACCTGGTTCATATTAATTTCAGTAGCAGGAGAAGAACATCAATTACACACTTACATGGACTTAACATTATGAGTGTGGAACACAGGGAGACCGAGCATGACTTACTTCAGTGGACTCATGTGACCTCAGCACCAGCGCCTCCCGCTCAAGCAGGGGGGCTGCCAGGATACAGAAAACCCTGCTCACGAGATTGGTGCTCAAGGCAGATGACTGCTAATGCACGAGGTATATCCCAAATGAACAAGTCCTGGAAAAATGTCTACATCTGCCATTCGGACGCCAGTGTCGGGGTGTGTGTGAGTGTGTGTGTGTGTGTGTGTGTGTGTGTGTGTGAGTTTTAATCTCCAACACCATTTCAGTGTCCTACGATTCAACTCCATTCTGACCCCATCTGCCTGGAGACAGCATCAGATCCCACAGGTCAAGGACTCAGTCCCACAAGGGCTCCATCTCCCCTGCACTTCAGGTGCCAACCCCAAATCCAGGTTGTCACCTGTGCTTCTGACCCACCGGCCATAGATCGGAGGTTCCCAGGACCCTCTCCTTGATTAGATTAATTTGCGAGAGTGACTCACAGAACTCAGGGAGACAGTTTACGTGCTAGATTAACCGTTTATCATAAAAGGATATAACTCAGGAGCAGGTAGAGGGAAGAGATGCTTAGGGCAAGGTGTGGGGAAAGAGTTGGAGCTTCCGCGCTCTCCAGGTGCACCATCCTCCCCAAATCTCCACGTGTTCACCATCCTGGAAGCTCTCCAAACCCTCTCCTCTTGGGGTTTCATGGAGGCATCATTACACAGGCGTGATTGATTAAATCACTGGCCATAGAGGAGTGAACTCAATCTCCAGCCCCTCTCCCCTCCCTAGATGAAGGTCGGGGGTTGACCTGAAAGTTCCAGCCCTCTAGTCACGTGGTTGGTTCTCCTGGTGACCAGCTTCCCAAAAATCACCTGAGGAACAAAAGACACCTTTGCTACTCCCATCAATTAGGAAATTCCAAAGGTTTTAGGGGCTCTGTGCCAGAAATGGGAGGAGGACCAAATGTATATTTCTTATTATGGATCATAATATCACAGCATTGTCAGTCAAAGGCTTTGAGCCGTGGTGAGAAGAGTACCTGCCCAGTGCCCGCCCAGTACCAGAATGAAAGTGAGGGAGTGCAGGCAGTGGGAAACACAGGCTAGGAAGGTTACCTTCGTGTTAGTGGTGCAGCCGAGTCTCTCCAACCCTCGGTCTCCCACTGGATGAAGGAGCTTCCCAGAGGGTGAACAAGATAACATATGCGTGCTCAACACAGCATCAGAAACACAGTAAGTCCTCAGGATATAGTAAGTATATGGTCATTAAAATATCTGCCACCATATGGCAATTTCCTTATTTTATGTTATCCTATCTTTTCACTGTCCTACTTTTCACACTATGAATCTGATATCTAACCAAAGATAGCAAGTTCCAATGTATATATTTTATAGTTTGGTCCTCTATTTCCACATTGTCTAAAACACCCACAGCATATAGAAGTGTTCCGTAAGTCCTGGGTGAATTAACAAGATTTTCATGTTAATAGTATTAGCATTTCTTATATATTTTCTTTGTGCTGGGCCCCGTGCTAAGTGTTTTACATGTTCAAACTCATTTAATCTCCACTAACAGTACTCTATGAATGAAATACATTTCTTGATGTGCTGCAAGGATGCTGCTTTTGTTGCCATAGTAACAAAGGTCTGGAAATACAAATCCAATTTTAGAAGGCATAATCACTGTTTTGCTCCTCTTTTCTGTCACAGTTTTAAAATTCCCTTAAAGGTATTCATATGAAGATAGCTGCAGCAGGAGACCTGCCCCAAGGAGATTTTTGTCACTTATGTTACTGTTTCCTACAAATGAAAGAGGATGTTCTAGAATCTAGACCCTCAAAATCCATGTAGGACACCCCTTCATGAACTGAGACACACTGGCCTCAGAGGTTCTTGGAACATGCTCAAGACATATGAAACCAAAGGCAGAAAGTTGGTGTGTATTTAGGGAGCTTGGCTTTAATTCAATTGTTAAATGAAAACATTAGTTTTATCCTGTAATCGACATGATATATCATGGAGCAGTCAGTGTTTGCAGGAGTGTTTAATATAACTTTTGAGCTTGAAGAGGCTGCCATGGACGTGCAGACTTCCATGGTTTCTGCCCAGGATCTCTGAGAGCCCAGAATGGGTCACAGGAATCTCTGGAACTCAGGCAGCCTCCGTGTCTAAAAAGCAATCGTGTCTAAAAATAGGGACAGTCTCACCTGTACCCTTTACAATGTTGCATCTGCTGGAGCTTATAATAAAGCACAGACGGTTGTTCAAGGCAGAATGAAAGCATGAATGCCGTTTTGTAAAAAAACTGCTGAAGACATATACAAATACATATACAAATTTATAGAAATATATATGTATGTGCTACAGATTTCTAGGTTTCAAAAGGTTATTGAAAGTTAAAATACACTACTTTTTTTTTTTTACATTTTTGTTTTGGTAAAATATACATCGTAAAATTTACCATTTTAACGATTTTTAAGTGTTCATTTCAATAGTGTTAAATACATTCACATGTTGTGGAACCATCACCACCATTCATCTCCAGAAATTCCTCATCTCCCCAAAGTGAAACCCAATACCCACAACACACACAGACACACGCAGACACACACACACACACACAGATGGATTCTGAGGCATTGAAGACGTTCTCGTGGAAATGCGTGTCATGTGAAACTTATCAGAATAAGGAAGTGACTTTGACTTTATTAACTTACTGAGGCTTATTATGTGACCACAAGTCAGTAGGTATCAAGCTTGAAATGTGAATAAATACTGCATGACTAGGGGAAAAAAAGAAAAGAAAAGGCAGCTGTGTCTAAAAGAAGACAGAAAAGGAAGTGGGTAGAGCTGCTTAAGATAACAGCTTCCAACATGAATGTGGTCCAGGCTTGGGGTTCATGTGTTAATCTTGGGCTCAAAATGAGTTACGTGGAGTAACTGTTATCATTACTGTTATTATTCTATGTTCTAGTCTTCTCATATCTCACTTGCCTCCACAGGCTGATCTTGTCACTTTGTGGACGATGCTTTAAGTGGAGAGAAGATGGAAACACCCCAACAGTGGGTCTGTATCATGGCAGCCGTGACCACAGATGGACACCACCCAGATGGGGGCCCAGCATTGATCCAGTATTTGTCAAAGGCAGCAGTGTGGAGAACTGGGTCTAAAAAATCATAGAACTAAATTCAGTATATATTTGTGAAGGAGAATAACTTTGATTCTAGGACTAGCTTTTCTAATTCTTTTTTCTCTCCCAAGTAGATGGACTTTTGCCTTGTCAGAGCCTTTTCATTCATTACAGATTCATTGCTCTATCTCCTCTGGAGGATAGTCTGCCAGAGTTAGAAAGAAGTAACTTGTGTTACCAAGTATTGCTATTTTAATAAGATTATGGCCAGGAGAATATTAAAGCTAAGCTAAGAACAAGAAAAAATTGATTTAACATTTGCAACATAATTTTTTTAGTTTGCAAAATCTATTGTTGTATTCCTTATTTGGACAAGTAAACGTTTTGAATAATGTGTGTTTGTTACCCTATGCTCCTAATAAAAGCCTTATATTCTGGCATACATTTATGTGTAAAGGCCCAATACAAAGCAAAGATCTATAGAACTGTTTCATCTTTGGTGTACAAGTTCCCTAGTACAGTACCTCATTTACAAAAATGGTCCAAAAACATTGCCAAATGAAATAATCAGAAAATAACGGTTTTGGTCCAGTTAAACTAAATTCTGCAAAGGATTTTTAAAATCCCATCAATGTAGCATTCTCTAAATTTAAAGCATGATTTACACTGTTTATATTACTTAAGTAGTAAAACAAGAAACAAGAAGTTGAACTGAGCTGACTCATCAAATTAAGTTCTTTGTTTTTAATAAAAACGTATGAAAGACAAAAGAGTGGACATCTATAGGTTTACTAGCACCAAATAACTGCTTGCTAATATTTGGGGCATATTTCTTTTTAGTCTTTTTTATACATATTCTACATAGTAATTAAAATACTGTGCTTTTTTACCTACATGAGCACATTTCACATTGTTTGAGACTTCATGTTTTAATGGAACTTTGCTATTTTATTGTCTAGATGTGTCAAGCTGTAATCATTCATTTTTACATAGTTGACAATTTAGATCATTCCCTTTATTTTTATTACTATTATAAATACAGTGTGATAAAGATTTTGGTATACATCTAATTTTTCTACATGGGTTGAGAGTATTATCTTAGAAAGATTCCCCAACATAAGAATTCCGAATCAAAGGCTATGAAGATTTAAGATTCTTGTCAATTTGCTTTCTCAAGTAAATAAGGCTCCCACCAGCAATATATCTGAGCACTCATTTTCAAATTGTAAAGTTTAAAGGTTAAAAAAGTACCATTACTTTTTAATATGAGTCTTTTGAGCAATCATTATGGTTAATTTGATGTGTCAACTTGACTGGGCCACAGGGTGCCTGGATATTAGGTCAGGCATGATTCCAGGTGTTTCTGTGAGGGTGTTTTTGGATAATTTTAATATGTGAATCAGTAGACAGAGCCAAGCAGATTGCCCTTCCTAATGTGGGTGGGCCTCATCTGATCAGTTGAACAGAACAAAAAGCTGACCCTCGTCTGAGTGAGAGGGAATTCCTCCTGCCTGACAGCCTTTGAACTGGGACATTGGCTGCTTCCTGCCTTCAGACTTGAACTGAAACCTCAACTCTCCTTGGGTCTGGAGCCTGAGGGCCTTTGAACAGGAACTACACCATCAGCCCTCCTGGGTCAGCAGCTTAGAGACTCACCCTGTAGATCGTAGGATTTGCCAGCCTCCATAATCACATGAACTGATTCCTTATAATAAATCTATCAATGATCTATCTGTCTATATGCCTGTTTATCTAATATAAATATGCAAACACACACACACACACACACACAAACACACACACATCCACACACCTTGGTTCTGTTTCTCTGGAGAACCCTAAGTCAACAACTCTGAACAGTTTCTGCATGTTGGCTGACTAGTTGTATTTCCTTGCTTTTGAATGATCTGCTCATGTCCTGTGGCTGTGTCTATATCAGAGCATTCTTATCGATGGCTATGAACTAAATTCTACACATTTTTATAGTGTTTGTAAGTAACCCTTTAACTGTTCTCACCAACACACCTCACTAAAATCCCATAAGTAAAACTTAAAGAAATACTGATTCAGAAAAAAAAAATGTATAACTGGGGTATATAGAAAGTGATTCTTCTTCCTCTGGGTCAAAAAAGAAAAAGTTTTTAAAAAGGAAAGAAAAAGGGAAAGCAGGCTCTGTGGTTCATCCCCCATGAATTAGAGGCTCTTTCGGATTTGCTTCATGGCCAGATCCCAGAGACGGGACACAGGTTCCCTAGCAACGCATTAGACTTCCAACATCAGAGAGTGCTTTGATAGAAACCTGGTTAGTTTTTATTTGTATTAGAGAGATTTTGTCCCTAAAAATACTAACTCGAAAGCCATTGTCAAGAGGAGCAAATGTATTAATATCAGAATCTCAGACAGCTAGAACAGATCATTAAGGTAAATATATAAAGAAAAAGAACAGATATTTCCTTTTCTAAATCATCTGAAGGAGGTCAGCTGTAGGCACTAGAAGAGAGGCTGGTTCAGGGCAGGAGGCCCACCCCAAGCTCCTATCCAGGTGGACCTCCAGCCTGCTGACCATCCACCTCTTGCAACATCAGTTCCTCCCAACTCCAGGTTCTGGGACATAGAGACAACAACATGTTGCAGTAGCTGTTTTTCAGTCACCACTGTTCCCTGCTTAGCACTTTCCTGTCCATCACTGGTCAGTTCATGGACAAGTTGACAAGAGGCTTCTGCCAGCCGTTGACTCTTTTCTAAACCTTGGAAGCTGAGGGAGAAGTAAACCAACTCTGCAACCAGGCAAGAACAGTTTCTAACTGCTGTGGTTCTTGAGGATTAATTTAGCTGCTTCTGGTTTCCTAGGCAGAATTTCCTTGAAACACTAAACTGACCTCCATGTGTACATCCATCAGTTCCTGGCCCCCCTCCTGTTGTTCTCTGGTGCTGACCACAAGGCTTGCGTGTCAGAGATGCACTCAACCCAGGACCCCTGCAGCCAGAGCACTTCCCCAGGGTCTCTCCCTGCCGTTAACTAGATTAGAAAAAGACATCACCCCCATACAGAAGGCTCGAAATCCACCATCCAAACTAAACATCTCAGCATAATCGGCTGCCTAATGTTCACTTAAACAAAAATAAAAAACTGGAATTAGGAAAGCCGAAAGGAAATGGAATTCTAAAACCCACCTGGCCCACAACTAGCTACAGTAGGTGCATCTTTTGTTCTTTTTTCTTGAGACTAAAATTCAAACTATTATTATTTCCCCACACTTAATGGTTTCAGTTTAATCAATGGTTGTAAATATTTTAACAGACAGAAAAGAGGTTTCTTCCTAATAGGAACTCATTCAAAATATAGGATAGTAATTAAAGAAAACCAGTGTTTATAGCCTTATAATCTCCCTATTAAAATGAGCTTTGTACAGAAAAAAATGTGTATCGTAAATGGTGACTATGGTCTGGGGACAGGAGTCTCCATTTTAAGCTAAATATAAATAATTCATATGTTTCCCATAATAGCACAAGCTATCCTGGATGTTTGATATAAATTCATAGCACAAAGAAAATGATAATGTTACCCAAAGACAGTCATTAAAATATTTCTAGTTTCCATTTTCTACCACAAAAATGCTGGTAATTATTTAGAGCAAGAGTTTTGGGGTTTTTTTGTTTTGTGTTTTTTTTCTGAGATGACTTTAACAAAACCACTTCCTTGAAAGATGCATGATGAAGGGCAGGCCACTGCTCATTGCAAAACACATCTATGTAAAATTGCTAAAGAATCTATCCTCACTTTTCATTTCTTTTTGAAAGTACATCTTGTGCTATGATGGTCACTGGAAAGTACTTGCAAATTTTCAGGAGGACATTTTGTGTGGAACATTACTTTAGGTAGAACATTGTTTTCGGTAGAAAAAAATTACAATTAAAGCCTAATAAAAAGGCCTCAAATATCTTCTTATTACATGGTACAGACATCTGTACCATGTCTGCTTCCAAAAAAAGATTTGGGGTTGGCTTAGCAAACATAGATAGAATGCAAGCAAAGACAATTAACAGAAGACTCAAAGGATTGGGTCAAGCAGCTGATTTTCCTGACTTCTTCAGGAAAACTAATTCTAAAGCTTATAACCTCTCTGAGCCACACCTGCCTGATAATGGCAGGCTATATAGTAGGAAGAAGCTGGGGTGGGACCACGAGCCTCAGGAAACTCCATACGTTTGCCATGGGCTTTAAACACCCATCAGCAAAAGCCTAAGAATTATGGGCAGACAAGAGGAGATGAAAATGTCCCAGACAAACAAGTCAGTAGAACAGAGATGTGGATTTATCCTGTGCTGTGTGCAGTTTCATCCTCTTTTGTGTATTTGATCCCACTATTCACAACCATCACCCTCCATGACCACGTGGGAAGATTTGGTAGAATCAACAGGAAATGGTAATCAACCAGACATGGAGAATAAAGGGAAGTGAGGAATTAAGAATAGTTGTAAGTCTGGAGTTTAACACTAGAGCAATGGTGGGGCTGTTCACTGGGGGAGAGAGCACTAGAGGAGTGCTGCTTTTCTGTTTATTTACTTACTTATTTGCTTGAATGTTTCTCTTTTGCCCAAACTAAACTTGCACAGTATCTTAACCCAGCAAATATTTCAAGTATGTGGCAGATTCGGGAGTCTGGAGCTCATGAGAGAAGTCCTAACTAAAAAAAACAACAATTTCCTTGCAGAATGATGCTTTTCAGAGCCGTACATCTGAATGAGGATGAAGAAAAGGGGATCAAGAATCTATCTTCCTGACATTTGGCGTTTGAGAAGATAAGGCAGAGCCAGCAAAATAGACTAAGAAGAAGTAGCCAATAAAGTAGTAGAAAAATTAGGAAATAAAAATGGAAATATATGGTCAACTGTGTCAAATGCTCCTGAAAGTTTAAATAAAATAAGTCCAGAGAAGTGAACATTGGATTTAGCAACATGGAGAACATTGTTGGCCTAGGGAGAGCACTTTCCTGCGGAGTCATAGGAAGAGAAACCCCCAGCAAGCCTAAGTGCTAAATGTAATATGTGGAAAAGAAGATGAAGGCATGATATCTCTATCTATCCATCATCCATCCATCATTCTGTTTGTCCATCCATCCATCCATCCACCCATCCATCCATCTAACTATCCATCTACTCATCCATCCAACCATCCATCCATCAGTCTACTCATCCATGTTTCAGGAGAAAGTACTGGCTTAGAGAGACAGTGATGTCTAGTCTCCTATTAGGCAAAGGTTGTTTGAAGTAATGGTTTCATGCCCAAGTTGATATGTCTGATAAGGAGTAAAAACTCAAGAAAGAGATTAGGCTGGATATAATGATATAGGAGATGGTCAAGTCCATGAGAGTAGGTGGAACCACTGAGGGAAAGACTTGGAAGAGAGGAGAGGTTCGTGGGGGAAGCCAAGTGGTCATATATAGATGCAGAGTAATGAAAGAAGCCAAAGGGTAAAGATAAGCTTTCATCAGAGATCTAATTCAGGGACCAGGCTGAAAAACTGCCAGAGTACATTTCAGAGGTTATTTCAGCAAATGCAAGTCAAGCTGCAGTAGGCAAGAAGTGAAAGTATCCCCCCCATTGTGACTTGTTACTGAGAAAGAATCATCACAGGAATCATCCAGGTCACACCCCGAGCCCTTCCACAAGCCACGCGCACCAAACGTGGTCGTCCTCTCTGTCTGAGACTGAGCAGGTGGGGTGGAGAGAGCTTCTGAGACCTCCAGCAGCATGACAGCCCCTCAGGAGGGCTGACCTGCCTTCCTTCTGATAAATGAGAAGCTATTCTCCTGAAAGATCATCAAAGCATGAGACGAAAAACACCTGGAGGGTTACATCAGGTGTCTCCATGGTTTTCCTCTAAGAAAGGCTGTGAAGCTTGGAAGAGGTACTAAAGCGAAGAAAAATGGGGTGTGAGAATTGGGGGAAATAAAATATCTTGGAATATGCTTTAAGTAATTCAAAAGTGTCCATGAATACTTTTTACTCTTCATGCAAGTTCTTCTTTTGTGTGGGTTGGAAATGAAAAATTGATTGGATTCCATGCAGTGAACAATCATCTAGTTACCTTATCCACATGGAACCTTTCCGTGGGCTCTGGAACCCAAGATCCATCCAACGTGTTCTGGTAAGAGCTCCCAGGATCACAGCTGATGCTTCGAGGGAAACAAGTGGCTGGCTGGCTGGTCTACTGAACGAGTCCATAGCAGGAGACCCTCGTACCAGCCATCCAGGCCAGGCCCCCTCTCCCTCCCCCAGCCCACGGGCAGCCCTTCTAACCCCTTCCTCTAGGCTCTCTGAGCAGTCCTCTCTCTGGGAAACTCTGGGGCACCTGGCACAGTGGACTTCTGGTGTTTAGGGCTTGGGAAACAAAAGTCAATGCAATTCAAGACTTTTATCAGTGTTTGTGTCCCTACTATTCTCATTTCTCAATGGGGTCAATGGACACGGGCTTGGGGTCAATGGGGTCAATTGACCCAATGGGGTCAATGGTCTTGGTCTTGCGTGAGGAAGAGTGAGGGCACAAATGAAAAAATCACTAGTTCATATCTCAAAAGATATTGTACCACCGCATAACATATCCCAATTTCAACATCCCTCCAGCTGAAAGTGATGTTGTCTTCTCTTTGCACGACAACCAGCTTGGTGAGGTCAGTTCCCTGACCTCTTCACATGACTTATCCTCAGCCACCTCCACGGTTTCCTATCACCCCCGCTAACAGAACCTTCTCCAATCTCATTCTGCCACACTGTGTCTCATTAAAAACTGTTAGATGATGGTCCCTAGACATTTCTCTGGAGAAATATCATTTTAGGCAAATAAACCTTCCCCCAAAATGTCGGCTAAATAAGCACAAACAACTGAAAAGTCACTGGGATATATAGGTCAGTAAGCAAATTACAACTGAAAAAAAAATTCAATGAGAAGTTTTCCTATTCAGAAATAATGCTAGTGTTCAAAAGGATGCCTGGGAGTCCTTTTTCTAAATCAGACTTGCTTTGTAAAGTAACTTAGATGATATGAGTGAAAAGTGTGCTCATTAGCAGAACCTAAATCAAGGCCGATGTAATTATTCGGGTACCAGCTCTGAACACCCAGCACTGCCTTGATAAGCATCTCTGTTAACCGAAAATGGAGGGGCTTACAGTGAAATGACTTTTAGCTGTAGAAATCTGTGACTTTTATAACTAGATAAGAAAGATTACATTTAATTAGTTTTATCATAAAATGGAAGAACCATGTCCTGATTCCCTTAGATACTAAGGCAGCCAGTTTCAAAGAAAATGAACTAGGATTACCACGCCCAAATCCATATGCAGCTTTCTAAGATGTTTTTCTCAACACATAACATTCCTGTCCATCTTTCTAGCTAGCTAACTAGCCCTCAGTAATGACTTGGATATATTTTGATAAAAATTACCTGATATAACTACACAAATAAATATATTTGTGGTCTGAAAACTCTGACATGAGTTCTTTAAAATAATGGCCACATTTTAGAACCTGAGAATTAAATGATAAATAAGATTGAAAATTGACATAATACTTGAAAGAGTTTTTTTTTCTATTTTAACTTACATCTTTATTAATAATACAGAATGTATTTTGTATTGAAGTATAGCTGATTTACAATATTATGTTAGTTTCAGGCGTACAGCATTTTTGCAGATTATACTCTGTTATAGGTTATTACAAGATAATGGCTATACTTCCCTGTGCTATACAGTATGTCTTTGTTGCTTACCTATTTTATACACAGTAGTTTGTACCTGTTAATTCTGTACCCCTATTTTGTCCTCTCCCCTTCCATCTCCCCTTTGGTAACCACAAGTTTGTTTTCTATATCTGTGAGTCATACAGAATGTATTTAGTCAATGCTATTTGATTTCTTAGAACTAGAGCAACCGGAAATTTTTTTAACATAATAAGATTTCCTTGTTTTTGAGAAACAAAACAGACATCATACATATTGCTAACCCCAAGCTGTAATCTGCTAGCGGAATGATTATGCAGATTGCTTTATTAATATTTTGTTTCCATGGATTCTCTTTCTTTTTTTTTCTTGATTTACTAAAGGAGGGATTGGGACTTAAGGTTTTGCCCCAGTATATCTGACAGTTCTTTCCATGAGTTTGGTTTTGTTTTAATTCTGTTTTGTTTTGTGTTGCTTTTCATAAAGAAAAAAGTAAATGAAACTTTCTAGACAGGGCTTTCTTCCTTTCACTGAAATAGAAAATGCTTGTACTGATCTTTTGGAAATTTCCCTTTCATTATCCATTATGCAACAAGCCACCAAAAGTGAAAGTTCCAGGAAAGTTTGCAAACACGGTCCCTGGGATTCGGCACTCCCGGCACATGGGATGGGTGGGTTGGAGTGCAGTGAGGGCTTGTAATTTACACTGTATCCAGAGGAAGTGGGTTTGCTTATCTCTGATTTTCTCTGTGCCTTTTTCTTAGCATAACTTGAGCTTTAAGCAAACCACATTTCCATACTGTATAAAATCTCATTTGAAAGAGACATTTAGTCATTTGGGAATACTGATTGGCCTTAGCATCTCCACCTACTTCCAACTCCCTCTCTTCTAATATCAGAGTGGGCTGAGATTCACAACGGAGCAAAACTACACCTGAAAGTGGTGACAAATAGCAAACATATTGTCTAGTCTTTCTAAAAACTAAAAAATTTTTTAAAAATTCAAATTAAGTTAAAAAAATAAAAAGGTTTGGCTTTTTCCACTATAACTTAATGCCCTTCTATATTCTAGGATGAAAAAGCACATAGTTTAGAGATCTTTTTTTATTTTCTTTGATCAGCTATTTCAGACTTGTCCAAATTAGTTTATTTCCATTAATCATTTTCTATGATGGGGCCGACTCAGATGCCTGGAATACGGCCTATTTAGACTCACTCCCACATCTCCCCTTGGGGGCCACATGGGTGGTAAGTCCCTGATTCCATCACCTGGCACAGCTGGACCCAATTTCTCCAGGAAGGCTTCCTCACTGACTTTTTATTTTATTTCCAGGTAACAAATATTCATATGGGGTTGGAGGGGCTTTTGTGTGTCCTGACCTGCAGTTTGTATTGTGCTCCATGAAAATCAAACCAGTCATTTACTGAAATGAAGCCTGAGGTGAAATCTACATTCCCCACAGAGGAAGTGGTAAGTTTTACGTCACCCTGTGGGAGGCCCTGTAGGGCTCCTGCATATGTAGGAGGTTCAGAAAGCTCAGCATGGTGTCCAGTAGACTCCAGAGGGTCAAAAGGGACTATTTGTGTTTGAATTTGTTACTAACAAAAATCATTGTCATTAAAATACTGGTAATGTCCTTTTGTGATGACCCAGGCGAAAAAGTGTTAAAGCCGAGAACAGCCATATTCTTCCAACATAAACTTAAAATTTTCAAACAAAGTCATAGCCACAATCAAATGTTGAATATTTATTGACCAAACCTTTTAAAAAAATCTTCAATTTACCATTTACATTCTTCTTCCACAGCCAAGCAAACGACAGAAGACATGGAATCCTAGATGGATGGTAATAAAACCATTCTTGGGATCAAAGTCATATTAAATAAGTCCAGAAGCAAGACGTGCCACGCATAAATGTGTCACATTCAGTTGATCATTAGGAAAGTGCTGAAAATATTATCTCTTCACCTTAAAGAAATAATGGGAAGACATAAAATTCACTTGAACCTTTTAACCTTAGTCAAGATCTGACACAAAATTCCAAATTAAGGGCAAGCTGATGTTTTTTTCTAGCTTATAAAACCACCAACAAGCATCACAAAGCTTGGAAGCTAATTTCATGCTCATACTTGTAGGCCAAATGTCTGGATGTCAGGGGTGGACCAAGGATGCAGAGGGTGGAGGGAGCAATGTGACCTGGGTACAGGCAGTAAGGGCCGTAGTGTCTCTGGGGAATTAAAAACAGTAAGAAAACCAGCTAAGGGTCTGTCTACTTTCCATTTCCCCATGAGCTGGCATTGCACACAACATCAGTGATCAATCTCGGTCCTAGAGAGACCACTGCCATCTAACACATCACCCACCCTCCAAGTCCCTGACTACATCTGACTCCTGCTGTAAAAGCCTCATGACAGGAGGGAATTCCAAACGTTTTTTGAAACATTCACCCTCATCATCACTTGCTGACAATCTTCAGTAGCTTACCTAAGCATAGAAACTCTCTCTTAGAGCAAACAAACATAAAATAATATCAGATCATGGTTATTCAATGTGTTGATAGTCATTCCCCACTGTAGTTCAGCCTTGGGTAACACAGTGTCTAAAGGACTGAAGTAGTCATTGAAGCAGGCATCTCCAGAATGCAAGGGACACCCTACCATCATGTAATTGTATACATTCAGTATTGGAGTGGATGTGTTTTGGAATATGTGATTTGAAACATTGCCACGGCTCTCTTCTTGGTTTCATTGTTGAAAATAACTTCAGATGGACTTCAACCACCAAGGTTAAAGGACCTGGTACATTCCATGATCAGCACTGTTGAAATCTGCTAACTTAAGGCAGGCCATGAACATTTTTGAAGTGCTATCTTTTTTTCAGTTAATTTATCCACTGTAATAGGTGCCAACACACACCCTTGCAGTTGCAATGTGAAAAATGAAAGAAAGATGCAATATTCCAGGCACGTCACTGGGGCCCCATGAGAAGGCAGATGAAGGAAACATATCAAAAAGGAAGTGCGTTTCCGGTCAACCTCTACAGAGAGCACAGGATGGAATGTATACAGTTGGTTTATACACGCACACAGTCAGTGCTTAGTATTTATGCACGTATACAGTTGGTGTTTAATCTATGTATATAACCAGCAGTGCTTAATGTATATTCATGTATACAGTTGGTACTTAATATGTATACATGCATAAAGTCAGAGCTTTACCTGCAAACACTTATAGCCAGGACAGACCACACGTAAAACATATATAAAACTAGAGATGTGGACTAGTCTGTGGAGAACAGCCAGCCGTTGTTGTTTTTGCTGTTGAGAAACAGGAGAAACAAGAGAGAGGAGATAAAACCAGGGATGGACCAAGCAGGTAGAATAACTCTCATACTTGACCCTACACTGCAGAAGCTGCCTCATCCCTGTCAACTCTCCACATGCTGAATGCACTATGAACTTGACTCATCATTCTTTCATGCAAACGATTTAAGGAACACTGGCCAAGTGTCAGGCAGAAAGAGCCGAGGCCGAGCAAAATACACACACCCAGTCCCTGAGGTCACAAATGGGCCCACAGGGAGCACTGATCCCCGTGGTTTAAAGCCCCAGGTAACATAAAGTGGCAAACTCAAATTATCGAAGGCTGTTTAACACACATGGTTTCTCAGACTGAGGGATGTTCTGTCCCAGTTATGCTCCAACCATACGGCAAAGGACAAACTCAGATTTTATTTGATTGCTTACTTGTGCTAAACATTCTTGGTCTGGTAATTTTCTAAATCACAATAAAAATGAATGACTAGAAAAATGAAATTACAATAAAGCATACAAAATGCAAGCCAAACTTTTTATTATTAGAGTCGGTGACAAACGGTCACTCTGTGAAAGGAGTATAAAACTTTTTGAAAGCTAAGTCTCTACTGCTGTGCTTAGTGCATCATAGACCAGTTTCACAGACTCCGCCGATGACCACTGGTCCACACGTCACAGCCGTAGTAGCCCTGCTCTAGACTCTGTATTGGGATCTGGGCAAAGATGAAGAAATGTAGGCAGAATTAGACTTCCTGGAGGAAGGTTCAAAACTGATTGGCTCTAATTTGCAGCAACATGGATGGACCTAGAGATTATCATACTAAGTGAAGTAAATCAGAGAAAGATAAATATCATATGATATCATTTTTGTGTGGAATCTAAAATATGATACAAATGAAGTTATCTACAAGATAGAAACAGACTCACAGACCTAGAGAACAGATTTCTGGCTGCCAAGAAGCAGGGAGGGGGAGTGGGGGAGGGAAGAAAGATTAGGAGTTTGGGATTAGCAGATGCAAACTAGTATATATAGGATGGATAACAACAAGGTCCTACTGTATAGCACAGGGAACTATATTCAATATCCTGTGATAAGCCATATGGAAAAGAATATGAAAAAAATGGGACTTCCCTGGTGGTGCAGTGGTTAAGAATCCCTCTGCCAGGGGCTTCCCTGGTGGCACAGTGGTTAAGAATCTGCCTGCCAATGCAGGGGACACAGGTTCAAGCCCTGGTCTGGGAAGATCCCATATGCCACGGAACAACTAAGCTTGTGCACCACAACTACTGAGCCTGCGCTCTAGAGCCCACGAGCCACAACTACTGAACCCACGTGCCACAACTACTGAGCCTGCACTCTAGAGCCCGTGAGCCGCAACTACTGAGCCTGCATGCCACGACTACTGAAGCCTGTGTGCTTAGAGCCCATGCTCCACAACACAAGAAGCCACTGCAATGAGAAACCCACGCACCTCAACCAAGAGTAGCCCCCGCTCGCCACAACTAGAGAAAGCCTGCACACAGTAATGAAGACCCAATGCAGCCAAAAATAAATTAATTAATTAAAATAAATTTTAAAAAGAATATGAAAAAGAATACTTTTGTACAGCAGAAATTAACACAATATTGTAAGTCAACTATACTTCAATAAGACTTTAAAAAAAACATTTTTATAGAAACTATGAAATAAATAAAGGATCATGGTTCTAATCCTGAAAAAAAAAAAAAACTAGTTGGCTCTAAACCAAAAGAGGATTGATTGGTGGATCAATGCAATCCCCAGGGAGGGGAAGGAGGGATGCTCTGGTCTTGGTGCACCTGGAGAGTACAGGACAGACCAAAAATCCATTTGATGCCAGATTCTTGACTGATCCTCCTCCGGTAGCAGGTGTAAGTGATTTCAAACATGTTAGGGAAGTTTGGAGAAGTCTGAGGACTTCAGCTATTGACAGATGTTCCCAGGGAGGCCCCAGAGGGCAGCTCACGTTGGAGTTGACCTCAGAGGTCCTAGTGGTTAAGTGGGTCAGGCTTCACTAGGGCCACTGCTCTGCTCACTCAGATGCCAAGTTTCCAAAATAGAGAAATAGTGTTTTTACTTGGGACAAGGACTGAGAGGTGATAACAGTGAACATTTAACTGAAGATACTGAACCACCTGAAAGAATTCAAAATTATGAATACAAAGTTGGGTATGAAAGGGAATATTTAGGATAAGTAAAGAAATCACAGCAAATTTAATTTTTTAAGTTGATTAATACTAAAAAATGTCCCCAAACTCCAGAAAACCAATCTATTATTTTTATTAAAGGACTACCTGACACATGTTTCCAATTCTACTTCTCATACCTTTTTAGTTAAATGTTCTTTGATCATTTCTTCATGTGCTGATGAATTATACACATTTTTCTCTACAGAAAATAGATAATGTAGTCTTTCCTCCAGCAAAGCTGATCAGAAATTGCTTATTATCGGTAGGTGTGAAAGTTTCTTTCTTCTTCATAATTTGCTGCTCGTGATGCCATGTAAATTATTAGGACAGTTCTCAAATTTGGAAAAGATCAAGTTTTATTCACACGTGATCTCCCTAGTTTTGAAGGATTTTCCATATTCTAGCTGTTGGTTCTGTTGACATCAAATTAGTTTCTATTTCTCTGCTCTTGGTTTTGATGCTGGGCACCAAAGAGCATATTTCCATAGCAATATGCCCTCTGGTCCTACAACCCTGTGCTCTGTGTCAGTGAATGGGCACCGTGAGGGGAAAGGGGATCCACGAGCCCCTCCCACACAGGGTTCACAGAAGTGACAAGCCCCACATCATATACCAATGATGGTGTCTCCAGTGGGACTTCCACTCAGCAGATCCTCAAAATGCAGGTGACCACTTACTAGTAAACATGAGGGAAGTACGATGGCAAGGAAAACAGAGTGGACTGAAGTCGTGGTCAAAATGTACTAGCTTTGCAAATTTCATATGGAAGCCAGTGCAACTCTGTGACCTTTCCAATCATCTTATTTATTTGCTTTTCTTTGCATTGTGTTGGCTAAGGATAAAGTAACTTGAAATATTAATCGTGATGATCTTTGTTCCTTAATTTAGGAAATGTAGTGTTTGCCATTAAGATTTGACTATTACTTTAATAGAGAGCAAACTACTGGTTTCCATCTGGGGGGAGGGGAGGTGACATAGGGGTGGGGAAAGAAAGGGAGGAACAAACTATTGGGTATAAGATAGGCTACAGGGATGTATTGTATAGCACGGGGAATATAGCTAATATTTTCTAATAACTATAAGTGGAAAGTAACCTTTAAAATTGTATTAAAAAATTTTTAATTAAAAAAGAAGCCAGTCATTCATAAATCAATCAATCAATAAATGAATAGGAAAAAAAAGTTCATCAGATATGGGTGCCGGATTTTACAAACATGATTGGTCATGAAATCATGCTATTGCAAAACAATGAATACCTTCCTGTGGCCCTTCTGAGTAGTTTTATGGAAATCAGGTCAAGAGATGCATTTCTAGAAGCTTCTAGCACCAGGCATGCAGTCATGTTGATACATCCCCACACAATTCTCTTATTCCCCGGAGAATCCAGGCATTTATCGTCATGTTCCTACACTTCAGGAACATGAAATGGTACTGAGCTCCTTTCTGTCAGAGCCTAAAGGAAAGGTTAAGACCTAGGATCTAACATAGTTGCCTCTTCTGTCTTCAAAGCAACGGGATCCTTGCAAGGACCAGCACTTACCATTGCATGGGGCTCCTGGATCACATGCCCTGATCAGGATGTCCTTCATCCTTAGTCTTCTCTATGTCACTTACGTTCTTACAGACCTAGGCAATAGCAGCTTAGCTTTCCAGAAGCCGAAGATTATGGTGAAAAGCAAAGAGGCCGTTAGGATTAATGAAATCGGTAAAAAATGGGCCAGAAGGATGAACACTATTTTTAGTTGTGTTTGATCTCGCAAAATAGTGAGAAAAAAATCAGAGAAAGAAAAAGCAAATTGTGTAATTTTGTCTTTGAATAGTTCAGCTTAAGACTGTAGTGGGTACTAACGTTATGTCAAATCACTCAGCACTCAAAACAACGAGAAAAAATTCTCCTCTTACTGATACACAGCCCACGTGGTTTCAAGTGAGTAAATGGCATTTCTGATACACAGGGAGCAGAGTTCTGAGGTCCACTCAAAAGAATCTGCGGCTTGAAAACTCCTGGGTCACCTAGCTGCCATCAGTGACCTATTGAACCAAATGGGCCAGCTGGTCCAGACAGGAGGGGGTGATTCTACTGGTCTGAGAACTCCGTGTGCTTGTGTAAATGCAGCAAGAAACACGGGTCATGGGCCAGCAATGGGCAGAGCAAGCACTACTGTCTGGATCAATGCCCGTGCCCTCGCCAAAGCCTCTGGTGGGGGCTGGTGGGCTTATTTGATCTCTGTATTTTTTCTAAAATTGATTCCCCAGTTTGCTGCCAAAGGCAGAATGTTCAGAGTCTCATTATTCATGTGAATACTTCATTCCACACTTCTCTGAAGATCAGTGCTTTGAGCTGTTGATGGGATGTCTTCTAAGATGAGTTAAATCTGGAGGCTTAAGACCATGGTCAAACAGTTCAAAACACACTGGCTTATCAGCTTTGTTTGTACATCGTCCTTCACAGCTTCGAAAATCCAGGCTGGCTCTAACTGGCTCATCTTACTAACCAAGTCAGAAAACTTTGGGGGCTTTCATGTATCAAGACTGTTTTCTGTGAGGCTGTGGGGACTTGATTAGCACCAGCTATGTCTTCTTCTCCTAGACCTTCTGATCCATCTCCTGTACGTCCTGAAATCGTTTAGACAACATACCTGAGTTTGACATCCTTTCCCTGTTGAGCAGTTGGAGTGATGATTATGAGCTACAAGGTTCTAGATACATATATATCTGTGCCAAAGGTATTATTATACTCTGCAGGATGCAGCCCTTTGCAAAGCCCTTTATCATGATCTCATTACTGTATTTTCTTTGGTTATCACATTCATTTTTATCTTCTCAATACCGATCATTTCAAAAACAGTGTCTGAAGTCTTTCTGTATTTTAGTACAACTATTAACTGTTTCCAAATATGAGAAGTCAATTGTTTCCAAATCCAAAGCTCAGGTTGTGATATTCAGGAACAATGTGCCAATAGTTATTATTATGTTGCACATTAGTATATCAGATACACAGCTGAAAATGCTTCCTAGGTTCACCGGGAATTTCCATTTCTTCTATTTCTTCTTACGTGTCCATGATGAAGGTGCTAGGTTAAGGCATTGCTTGTTCTAAAGTGAGATGGCTGTTTCCTGGGCTGCCATGAGTTGAGATGACTCTGGCTGGGAGCATGCCTGCCGGCCACTGTTTCTGATGTGGTAATGACAATTGTAACTGACAATAAGATACTAAGTCCCACTCGTGCAGTACCTGCGGGATGGGTGCTGTGTTGTGCTGGCCAGATCTCCCCTTGGGATGGACACACCCATTCCCCATCCCCCAGGAGTGTGGGCAGCTGAGTCCCTCCCCAGGAATAGCTCTGACCCTCAGGAGTCATCTCACCCAAGGTTCATGTCGCTGCCTGGGGACAGCTGGATCTGATGACAGTTCCAAGAAGGTAGCAGAGGCCCGGCACCTGGCCTCAACTCACGAGACTCTGTGGGGCCCCAGCTCCTGGCGGGGCTACTACCGAGGCCTCGGCTGTATCAGAGTCTAGCTTCTCCCTCGACGAGTCCTGCTTCTTCACTCCCTCACATATATGATTCTTGAGAGCAAGCTCACCCCCAAAATCCCCATCTCAGAGTGCTTCCGGGAGCCTGCTCATTCCAGGACCCTGCTGGCCACACTACGTGCATAGCCTTCCGAACGCAGCTACATCTCATAGATGTTACAGGTCAAGATAGAAGTGATTAGATCCCTTTCACAGACAAGAGAAATGAGACTCAAATAGCGTACCAAACTAACATCAGGGTAGGGGTTCAAACCGAGGAAACACGTATCCACAGTTTGCAGTCCTTCTGCCATGTCCTAGCAATGCCCACTTCAGTCTCCAGGAGACCCTTCAGAATCTTTCTGACATTTATCAATCACAAAAATCACTTATGGTTCCCAGAGAATTGTTGTATTCAAATATTGACAACCGGCTTAAAGAAATAAATAATATTCATCGACAGCCACAGAGTGGTAGATCTCTAATTTTCCCGTTTTAACGAATCTCCTATAAAATGTATGGAAGAGTTATCAGATTGCTCTGTAAGATCTTAGCACCCAAAGAGTGCGGTTCCGAAGCCCTAAGATGCCTACTGCTTGAGAGGCCAGCATGGCAGGGAGCCAGTGGGTCTTGGATCAGTCAGCATGACTACTTCCAAGGTGTTGGTGCCTGGCTCCCAGCCAAGCTTCCTAAACTCCACGTGTCTGGATTTTCTAACGGGAACAGTAATATCATCTACCCTTCGGTGCCACTGTAGGGATTAAATTAAATATATGTTGATCTTTTATTAGCGTTCCATACATGCTTTTTAAAACCATTGATTCAAATTTATAAAGAGTAAGACCCATGACTGATCATAACAATTTCTGCTGTCAGTAAAAATTAAAATGTTGAAGTATGCTGTGGTGAGTCCTAAAAATGCCCTCAAAAATTTCACTCAATCAGAAAGCCATCAGAAGGCAGAAGTCCCTCAGACGGGGGACCCAGCTAGCCTCTTTTGAACCACACAGATCAGAGAGAACTCTGATCAGGATGCCCTCCTCGTAAACAAGGGCATGTCAATAAAGAGTAGGAATCAACTCTGGATGTGTCCGCTACAGAAAATGACTTCTGCTCCAGCAGAAGTAAAATAATAGCTCATGCCCGATGATTTAAATAGTCTTCCCGGGCTTCCCTGGTGGCGCAGTGGTTGAGAGTCCGCCTGCCGATGCAGGGGACACGGCTTCGTGCCCCGGTCCGGGAAGATCCCACATGCCCGGAGCGGCTGGGACCGTGAGCCATGGCCGCTGAGCCTGCGCGTCCGGAGCCTGTGCTCCGCAACGGGAGAGGCCACAACAGTGAGAGGCCTGCGTACTGCAAAAAATAAAAAATGAATAAATAAATAAATAGTCTTCTCTTTTGAACAATCCTCAATAATATCTCACAAGTACATGGACGTACAGGTGTGGAGGTGGATCAGAAACTCACGGTGGGGGGGGCAGGGAAGCTGGGGAGAAATCAGACAGGCTGTGCATTTATGATTTGTTCCTGATTCACAATACTTGTCTGGAGCAGGGGATATTCTTAGATCCTTTTCTTGAAGTGGAAGAAAAAGACTGAGAAATCTCCTAGAAATAATTTTAGGTAACCACAACTATTTTAATCTCAACGTTCATGAGCTAATGTTTAATTTAAGGAGAAAAAAATGAAAACAGCATTTTTAAAAAAGGAAATGTCAGTTGTATGTTTTGATTTTTTAAAATTCTCTCTCCAGAGGCAAGATTTGCTTAGTCACAGAAGCCAGAGATGTCTTCTTGGAAGGAATTTAAATCTGCAGCAGAACATCATTGAGGAAAGCTAAATCCATTGTCATATGAAAATGAAATCTACAGCGATAAAACTATACTTAACTTTTAAGAAATGGAAACCAGATGCAACCTAGCCAAATGCCATCTGTAAAATCTTTGTGGCATAAAAGGGTGCTCTGGATGTTTCAGCCCAGGGATGGAAACGTTCTGTGGAATTCCAGATGGCCTCAGGTTCATAGGGCAGCATCTGGGAGGAGATGACCCCCACATGAATCTGGAAGGTCTCCGACAATGGGCAGGGGTCAGGACAGGAGCGTTCGTGCCCGGGGAGGGGCCCACCTCCTCAGGCTTCTGCCCCAGGTCTGCACCACTTTAAGAAATTGTAAGTCACCTCTCTAGGGAGAGGAGACCCAATGACAAACGTAGCCCAGTATTCCCTACAGAGGCCACACAGATTCGCTGCACACACACCCAACAGGGGAGCCTGGTCCAGCATCTGCAGTCGGAGCACCATGGAGACCTTCCCTCCATCCTCAGGGTCCGCACGCTGTGAAACCGCACCTCTTAGTACCGTTCCTCCTCTCACTTCCTCTCTCCTTTCCTGGGGACATGGGTCCTCCAGACTTCTCTTGTTTGCTGTTGTGTGTGTGTTTTAAAGACGCAGAGGAGATGGAAATGGAGATAAAAGTGTGGGGAAAAGAGTTTCTGATTGTTTTTCTTTGGTATTCAGTCGCCACCTCAAGTGCTGCAGAATTCTCAAAAACGGAGCAGCATTGTCAGAGGCAAAGGATGTATCTGCCTTTGAGGCATCCTGTACTAGATAAACAGAACCTGGGAACAATATGTCTGAATTTCAAACACGGCCTTTCTCTTCTTCACACAAGAGATCAGTTAGACACTTAGCACTTGGTGCAAAAATTAAGAAAATTAAAATTTCTAGAATCTCCTTTCAAGTTTCCGTATGACCCAAGATACCTAACTGCGCATTCCCCAAACACTCCTGAGCATCTAAATATCTAATATCTTTACTAAAAAAAAAAAAAAAAAAAAAAGTTAGTGCTGCCAATAATGATGAACTTGCTGATTTTTTAAGTTCACAAATTTGGACTATAATTATTATTTATGATTTTTTTTAATTAAGACAAAGATCGGCAGCATTACTCATCAGATTTAGATGGCAGTGAGATTTTAGTTCTGGCATCGCTAGCTTACAAAAGAGTATCACAGACAAATTCTCTGTTCTCAGTTTCTTTATGTTTTACTCTTCATTATATATGTTTTTTTCTTACAGGTGTAACATCAACAACTTCCTGAAGATAGTCCAAAAAGTTAAAAAGGAGTATGATTTCACAATGAGACTATATTTAAGAAATACAAACGTTATCTTGCTGTTTTGGTTTCTTCCCCGTAGCTTAATTATATACCACAAATCTTTTGCATAAGCAGCTTGTTAACTAAATACGTAGAGATCAACCCCACACAAAGACATGCCTCAATGTGTGTTTTCTTAATCTGTCTCGCCAGAGAGTACATGTTGTAGTGAAATGTTGTGGTCCTTGACTACGAGCAGAACAGCCTCATGTCAATAAAGCAGCATGTTTACTTTTTGGAAAGGTGAACATATATTTCCTTTGGGGTGGGGGGGGGTTCTGCCATCTCCGTGAGGCAGCCAGTGTGAGTTCTCTGTCCACCTACATTCAATTCCCCATGAAATTGTATCTACTCTGCCTCTTTCTCAAGCTTCAGTAGGTGCAGAAGTGGCTTCTGAAGACGGACACAGTTAGTTTTCACCGTGTGAATGGAATGTCCTTTGCCCTGCAATATTTGTTTAGAAGGCAGGGGTATTTTCAGAGGTTTTACCACAGGGCAACCTTAGTGCATTCTGAGTTGAGAGTGCAATTCTTGGAGGGACAACCACAACATATCTGGCTTAAATTGTGTCAGAGAGAACTTTTTAATAAAAATTGCATGCATTTAGAGTGTCCAACATGATTTAATATATGTACGCAAAGTTAAATGATGACTACAGTCAAGCTAATTAACCCACTGTCTCCTCACATGTTTACCATTGTGTGTGTGTGTATGTGTGTGTGTGTGTGTGTGTATGATGAAAGCACCTGAAATCTAGACTCTTGGCAAATTGCAGTATTGAGTATGGTGCTATTAATTATAGTCACCACCCTGTACATTAGATCTTAGGACTTACTCCTCCTACGTAACTGGGATTCTGTACCCTGCAACCAACATCTCCCCATTCCCCCCACCTCCTTACCTCTGTAGGATCTAGCAATCCCCCCTGCTAGGTATATACCCAGAGGAAATGAAATTAGTGTCTCAAAGAGATATCTGCACCCCCCTGTTCATTGCAGTTTTAGTCACAATAGCCAAGATGTGGAAGCAACCTCTAAAAGTCCATCAGTGGATGAATGGATTAAGCAGATGTGGTGTACACACACGGGAATATGATTTAGCCCTAAAAAGATTGAAATCCTGCCATTTTCCATACAAGCACAAACCTGGAGGATATTACACCACGTGAAATAAGCCAGACACAGAACAAAAAAATACGACATGGTCTCACTTTCATGTGGAATCTTTAAAAGTCAGTCACATAGAAGCAGAGAGCAGAACGGTGTTTTTCAGGTGTTTAGTTTTGATCACTAGCTGCCAAGGGGGAGGATCTCATGTTTGTTTACTGTTTATAAGTCACTTCGAACATTTGGAGTTGCCTGTATGTTCAGAGAATTTTGACTGGGGAGTCTACTCATTTTTTTGCTTTGGTATAACTTTTTTTTAAAACTAGAATACACTCCCGAGATAAATAAAACCTCTGTACCCTGATGGAAATTTGGGCCAAAGATGAAGTATAGCTACAGGAATTTAATCGTGAGTCCTTTGAAGGGGCTTTAGGAAGGAAAGGCACAACTCATACTTTATAAGCTTTGAATAAATTCACCCCTTCAAAATAATTTAAGGTTAAAACCCTCCTGCATCACCCCATCTCAACCAGATACAGAGTGAGCTGGGGAAATGTCTGAACTAAAGACAAGTTACATCCTCATGTCGGGGAAGTCATCGGTATTGTCCTTCTGCGTCCAGCATATTTCACTCAGCATAACACCCTCTAGGTCCATCCACGTTGTCACAAATAGGAGGATTGTTTTAAGGATGAATAATATTCCATAGTATAATATATACATCTATCAAAACATCAAGTTGTACACATTCAATATATATAATTTCTATTTGTTAATTATAACTCAATAAAGCTGTGGAGAAAAGATAAACAATAAAAAGACCAAGTTGCAAAGCCACTGGTCTCACCAGTGCTCTGGCGACATCCCCCCCTCCCCAGAGCACCAACCAGGAAACATTCATTTGGATTCCAAGTTTTCAGTGCAGACCAAGGTTGCAGTGAACCATTTTACAATACTATCTAAGAAAAGGTTCAGAACCCTATCGAGATGTCGCTATGTAGAGACGTTCATTGAATTTCAGTGGAAATGCTGAATGGCTCTTGGTTAAATTTGAGCAGAAGAGAGGGAAATACATGAAGCTTATTCATGTCCCAACAGACACTTTGCCACACATTCAGGTGACATTTTTCAAGTGGCTGGTAAGTAAATCGTCACAACTAATAAAGTATACTAGCAGAGAAGTCCTCTGTGAGCTAGAAATGAAAATAACCAACAAAGGCCTTATCCCTCCAGCGTTTGCCCACCAGACCCTCCCCAGGAAGGAGGCTGGAGCCCCTGGCCGGGCAGGAGCACAGAGAAGGCAGCTGCTCTGGGCTACAGTCCCCACTGCCCAGCATCAGGTGAGGGGAGAAGCCCCTCTCCACTGACCCCAGCCCAACACTCCCACCTCTACTCCCTGAAAACACTCCCCAAAGGCAGCAGGACTGCAAAGGCTCCACCTGGAATCCCTGGCTCAGGTCTGTTCATCTTCCTTGTCTCACAGGGTGCATAGCCAGCTGCAGGTAGCACAGCCCTGGCTACTTCCGAGCAACAGCGTGAGACGTCGGATTTTGCTAAATGAGTCAGAACTGATCTCCTGAATAAGAGCTTCCCAGTGGGGAGGGTGGCTTCAGAAGGCAGCAGGACACTGTTACCTGGGCCACTGACTAGCGGTCTGTGAGGGGTCGTCCTTTCTCTTACCTCTGCTTTCAAGATAAACCTGAGCATCCCTAAGCCTCCTTGTACCTCTATGTGTTATGAACTGTAACAAAATGTGGTTTGCACAGAAAGGGAATTTGCTGCAATAAATATTCACCCACACTTTTTTTTTTTTTTTTTTTTTTTGAGGTACGCGGGCCTCTCACTGTTGTGGCCTCTCCCGTTGCAGAGCACCGGCTCCAGACGCACAGGCTCCGGACACGCAGGCTCAGGGGCCATGGCCCATGGACCCAGCTGCTCTGCGGCATGTGGGATCTTCCCGGATCGGGGCACGAACCCGTGTCCCCTGCATCGGCAGGCGGACTCTCAACCACTGCACCACCAGGGAAGCCCTCATCCACACTTTTGATTACTTTTGTGGGAGGAGGTTATGACTCACAGTAGTCAAAACTTGGAAGCAACCAAGATGTCCTTCAGTCAGTAAATAGATAAACCGCAGTCCATCAGATAATGGAATATTATTCAGCATTAAAAAGAAATGAGCTATCGGAGACTTCTCTTGTGGTCCAGTGGTAAAGAATCTGCCTTCCAAAGCAGGGAACGTGGATTCGATCCCTGGTCAGGGAACTAAGATCCCACAGGCTGCGGGGCAACTAAGCCCACGCACCTCAACTAGAGAGAGAAAAAACCTGCATGCCACAACTAGAGAGAAGCCCGTGCACCATGACAAAGAGCCCACGCCACAATGAAAGATCCTGCATGCCTCAACGAAGACCCCGCATGCCGTAACTGAGACCCAAGGCAGTCCTGAAAAATAAATAAATAAATAAATAAATAAATAAATGAGCTATCAAGCCAAGAAAAGACTTAGAAGAAACTTAAAGGCCTATTACTAAGTGAAAGAAACCAATCTGAAAATATTACATTGTGTATGATTCCAACTCTATGACATTCTGGAAAAGGCAAAAGTGTGGAGACAGTAGAAAGATCAGTGGTTGCCAGGGAAGGGATATATGGGTGGAGCACGGAGGATTTTTAGGGCAGTGAAACTACTATGTATGATACTGTAATGAAGGATACATGTCATTTTACATTTGTTCAAACCCACAGACTATATGACACAAAGAGTGACCCCAAATGTCAACGGTGGACCTTGGGTGAGGATGACGTGTCCATAATTGAAACAATAAATGCACATACACTCATTCATGTGTATGTTTATAATTTCCACCTAGTCAAAAGGTTCATCACTGGTGAAATGTACCATCTGGGGAGTGATGTTGGAGACTGGGCATGTGACAGGTACCGAAGGGAGAAATTGGGAAATCTCTGTACCTTCCTCTTGATTTTATTGTAAGCCTGAAACTGCTCCAGAAAAATTGTCTTTAAAAATAAAAATAGGGCTTCCCTGGTGGCGCAGTGGTTGAGAGTCCACCTGCCGATGCAGGGGACGTGGGTTCGTGCCCCGGTCCGGGAAGATCCCACATGCTGCAGAGCGGCTGGGCCTGCGAGCCATGGCCACTGAGCCTGCGCGTCCGGAGCCTGTGCTCCGCAACAGGAGAGGCCACAACAGTGAGAGGCCCACGTACTGCAAAAAATAAAAATAAAAGCATGGGAAAAATAAATTCTAAATCTCAATACAGAAGTTATACTGAGTTCCTGAGAACAGATAATGCTGTGGAAAGTACTTCATGAGAGGGAATTCATTAGACCTGTGCTGTAGATCTTTTAATAATTTCTAAGGGAAGATGAAGCTACCTGGTTTGGACATTAAAATGAAGAAAGTATTAACTGTCTGGAATAGCTTTAACTTGGGGAAAATCTGAGACTACATCTCTGATAATATACGTTTCACATATTATGGGGTTATCGTTCAGTCTATCCCAATTCAGGTACCAATAACTAGTGATTTCTAAAAGCAAAGCGTGAATTAACCAGCTCTAGTTGAAAGAGGGCAGTCACTCAGGGAGAAGGGCTTTTTTCTACATGTCCTTGAGCCGTTGACTGAGGCACATTTGTGTCCATTTCTGTATTCATAAAGTCGAAAATAAAACATACTTCTAAAATTACTGAAGGACCCCCGATAGAAAGGTGAAGAGGTCCACTGGCATCTTTATGGAGCAGTACAACAGGGGATTAAAGACTACAGAGAGAAAGGGCACTGCTGGGGAATAGATGGTTTCAAATGCAGCAGCAAATTATATCTAAATTTAAAATTAAATGTAAAGTCCTTCTGTCAGACCCTCCTAAAAGCCATTGCCTTGGGTATTTGAACCTCGAGGGCACATTCATTTTGAGAGTATATAAATTTTTTTAAAAGATACAGTTCTTTATAAATTATTGGTTGTACACTTTAAAATGTTGCCACTTAAGCTCAGTGGGTTAAGTGATGGGACATGAAACCTTGGGAAGAATGTGGGTTAGTTACTGTCAAGGTGTCAAAGGTCATGTTGGAAGATCTACTAGATTTTTACTTTAAAGGTGAGACAGCGAGGTCATGGAGTTGGCCCCTAACTGGGGTGAAATCTTTTAAATTTACATGTCCATAAAGTGGACCACTGTCTCAGAATCGGAAATATAGGGGTAAATATATGAGTTAGTTAATTTAACTTTCAAATTTTTGATGCATACCCTTTACTTTGAAAGGAATAATATGATTTAAGTGACTTTTATTTTAAAATGTTTAACCATTTCCCTACTCTTGAGCATATCAGGCTTGCAAACTTAGTAAATATGACTTTTTTAATGTGTGCATTTTTCAATTTTTTTTTTACTTAATTTTTATTGGAGTATAGTTGCTTTGCAGTGTTCTGTTAGTTTCTGCTGTACAGCAAAGTGAATCAGCTATACTTATACATATATCCCCTCTCTTTTGGATTTCCTTCCCATTTAGGTCACCACAGAGCATTGAGTAGAGTTCCCTGTGCTCTACAGTAGGTTCTCATTAGTTATCTCTTTTACACATAGTGTATATGTATCAATCCCAATCTCCCAATTCATCCCACCCGCTTCTTCCTCCCTTGGTATCCATGTTTGTTCTCTACGTGTATGTCTATTTCTGCTTTGCAAGTAAGTTCATCTGTGTCATTTTTCTAGATTCCACATGTAAGTGATATTATATGATATTTGCTTTTCTCTTTCTGACTTACTTCACTCTGTATGACAGTCTCCGCCCATCCATGTCTCTGCAAATGGCGTGATTTGTCCTGCAGTCATAGGTAACCAGGACAGATCTGGGTGCCTGGCAGCAGGGTGCTGCCATAACAAACACCTAAAAATGCACACTGGCTTTGGGACAGTGGAGGATAGATGCTACAAGGGCTTTGAGAAGAATTCTGGCAAAATCTTGAAAAGCCTTCATGTGCGAGGAAACGAGAACATGAAGAGCTCAGGAGAGTGTTGGTGGACATCCAAGGTCTGGAGGGAGCTGTCTGTGTAGCTTAAAGAAAACAGAGAAAAGTGTTACAAAAACTTGAGGAAAGGGGACTCTGATGATGGTGGAGCAGAAAGTCCAGCATGTCTTCTGTTGCCTGAGATGATGTGAAACTGGAAAAAAGTGCTGCATTAGTCAGTGCAGACTTTCATAGCAGAACCCCGAGTCAGGCGGCTTACACAACAGACATTTACTTCTTACAGCTCTGGGGGCTGGAAGTCCAAGATCAGGGTGCCGGCAGGGTTGGTTCCTGGTGAGACTTCTCTTCCTGGCTTGCAGACGGTCCCCTTCTCACACTGTCCTTGGATGGCCTTTCTTCTGTGAGTGGAGAGAGAAATGGGGTAGAGGGAGACCTCTTTGGTGTCTCTTCCTCCTACTGGATCACAGCCCCACCGTTGTGACCTGATTGAACCTGAATTACCTCCCTAAAGGCCCCGTCTCTAAGTCCAGTCACATGGGGAGTTAGGGCTCCAGCATATGGATTTGGGGGGACACAAGTCAGTTCATAACATGCATCTAATGAGCTCTATGATCTAGCTAAGGAGAATCCCAGTCAAAATATTAAAACATCCAATGGCATTTATTCGTTGCCTGTGATAATATGCAAAATGAAATAAATATGCTCAAGAATAAACTCTTAACTATAAAGCATCCAGGATTAATTGGGTTTGTAATTAAAAGATTTCCTCTTTCCAGCCTCTCCAGAAGAGAAAAAAGGTCCTATGCACCTAGTCTTTATAACCTACAGCAGGATAGGATATTCCGGGAATGGGACCTGTGTTTTAGCCAATTGGAATGGACTGGCCTTGAGTCTGGAAATACTCAGGTGGGTTCCAAGATCAATATTCTGATCCAATGGTTGATATTATTTGTGCATGTTGAGTTCATCTTCTGAGAAGTTTGGCTTTTTTTATTACAAAAAGTCATCTTTTTTCCATAAGTATTTTAGTATCTTTTACAAGAATGGTTATTGAACTCCTCTGACCAAAGCTTTATTGCTAATTTGGCCCCTATGGCACAGTCAGTAGGAATCTGACAAGTCAGCCTTCCAAACATGTCACATGAATAATACCCAGTCCCTCTCACCAATTTGGTTAGTTTCAACTCTCATGTGGGTGCAACTGGATTCAAGTATTATTTTTATCCTAGAAAAAGCGATGACAGGGTAATTCATCAACACTAACGATGATAATTAGAATAAGCTCCACCGTATGTGGTAACAGAGCTAGAGTTTACTGGATTCTTGTGGAACAGAGACTAATCTAAGCACTTAACTGATTCCATTCTCAGAACCACCTAGGAGCCTCGCACATTTTATTATCCACGTTTGACAGAAAAGTAAGCTGAGGCACAGAATTTTCAACTTGACAAAGTTTAGAAAGCTAGGAGGTAGTTCAGCCAGGATTCCAAACCAAATACTCTCAAGGCTCGGGATATTCAGTTTAAGAATATAAGATTCTCAGGGAGGTAGATAATTATTTCCACCCAGTGTCACTAGCTTAAGCTTATATAACCCCTTTCATATGAAAAACAGGAGACATTTCAATCCTGCTTTGTAGCCATGTTACTTTATCAATGGATTTATGAGCATCTACCACATTTCATCATAAACTCTTGTTTATGTGTGATTCTCATTGAAATGTTAGCTATGTCAGCATTGAGACCTACTTAAGATGAATACCGTAAGCAGGTAACATAGTGTAACAGGGAAGAGCCAATTTTGACTCCATGTTAGATCTGATTCTTTGACTTTAACCTTTGCTTTTCATTGCTTTTGTTATTACAATCATACATAATAGCCTGCCTCAGGAAACCCCGCCCACCTGTGGATGGCTGCAAGAAAGAAGAAATTAATGAATCCCCTCCCCGAGGCTGGCCATTCCAGGAGATGTTTTGCAAGACTGATGGCCCTTCTTACCTTACTTCCTCCCCGCCTCCCCCTCTCTATTCTGCCTATTTACTATACTTCGCTGTCTGATTCTATAAAAGAAACTGGCATGCAGACCCCGATAAGATGGTTTTTTGGAGTCAGTAGTCTGCCATCTTCTTGGTCTGCCGGCTTGCTTTCCAAATAAAGTGGTCTTCCTTGCCTCAACAGCTCGTCTCCTGATTTATTGTGCTGTCGTGTAGCGAGCAGAGTGAGCTTGGACTTGGTAACAATAGTGCCTGAGATACTTACAGTATTTTCATTAATTCAGAGTAAAAAACAAATGAGTTAGGCTAATAACTGTAGGTTAATGTGGGCATCAGGGTAGGACACCCCAGAATGAAATCTGCAAGCTGTTTATTGTGATGCAGTGGAGCTGTCTAACCACCTCTGCCTCAGCATCCTTCCGGGGGCCTGGCAATACCACATCCCTTCTTGGTGCTTGGCCAGGCTAAGCCAGGCTAACGTTTTGGGTGCTTTTGCAATAAAACTCAAGACTGGTAAAGAGAAGGAACTTATTTTTAGAAAAAAAACCTTACAGGAGCTAGGATGCCAGTGGCCACCCTGTAAGATGTTGCCTTGTGTCCTCCGACTCTCCATCCCCCAGCAGAACCATCCAAAACAGAGTTAGTAAACCCGGCCACAACTGGCGGAGAAATCTATGGGGAAGCAGAGACGAGATCCCGGGGCAAAGAGATTCTAGGGGCTCAGGAACAAAGACGAGGTCAAGGAGTGAAGGCTGGGGT
This sequence comes from Aethalodelphis obliquidens, assembly GCF_003676395.1. Classification (NCBI taxonomy): domain Eukaryota; kingdom Metazoa; phylum Chordata; class Mammalia; order Artiodactyla; family Delphinidae; genus Aethalodelphis; species Aethalodelphis obliquidens. The sequence continues at coordinate 599,813 of NW_020837967.1, read as the reverse complement.
CTGCAGGGATCTAGAGGCAGCTTCAGGGGTGGTGTGAAGGGAGCCTCTCCTGCAGCATCCCCTGTGGACACTACCTGTACCAGCAGATACAACCACAAGAAGTGAAGGACTCCCTGCAGTGCGTTTTGCTGGTATTTTCTTTTCTTTTTTTTTTTAATTTATTTACTTTATTTGTTTACTTTTGGCTGCGTTGGGTCTTTGTTGCTGTGCGCGGGCTTCGCATTGCGGTGGCTTCTCTTGTTGCAGAGCACAGGCTCTAGGTGCCCGGGCTTCAGGAGCTGTGGCTCGCGGGCTCCAGAGCTCAGGCTCAGTAGCTGTGGCACACAGGCTTAGCTGCTCCGCGGCATGTGGGATCTTCCTGGACCAGGGCTCGAACCCGTGTCCCCTGCATTGGCAGGCGGATTCTTAACCACTGTACCACCAGGGGAGTCCTGTTAGGTATTTTCTAGTAAACAACATCATTCCCTGCTCCACAGAGACCTTTCCTGGGGAGGTTACTCTCAATCAGGTGATGGGGAGTTCACCACCTGGGTTTCGTGGTAAAGCTGCATTTTTACTCCTTCCATTTGTAAAAGTTTGTCCTCTCCCTTTTGTTCCTAAGTTCCCAAAATATAAGCTCACAGAGTTACTTTCAAAGTCTATAGGAGAAGCAGGAGCCTTTGCCTTTCTCTGTCTGACTCACTCATCTTTTCCCCTTACCTGCATTTCCTCATCTTGCTCCCACCCCATCCCGAGCCCTCCAGGATTTGTGAAAGCCTCACCTTTAGCTTCCTGTAAGAATTAAAAAGCAAGGCCAGGAGGACTCATGCGGGATCACATTCAGGGCGGTTCAGAAAACCGCATGCACAGCTAATGAGATATCGCAGCCCCGCAGGGGCTCAGGGCCATGGGCCAGAGCCACGCACCGCAGAGCTGGCTTCAGGGGGAGCTGCAGTGGTGACAGCAAACGCCTCCTACGGTGAACGGCTGCAGGGATGAAAGAAGCCTTTCCTGCCTGGCCTAGATTCCAGATGTCTCTGTTCAAACCAGAATGCTATGGCCTGGCAGGCAGCTAGCACTTTTTCTCTTTTAAGAAATAAAAATGGATCCAGTGAAAGGGGGAATCCAAAAATAGGAAGCAGTCATCTAATCAGAAAGATATCCCACCAGCCTGGTGGGGTTCATGTATGTACAGCGCGCTTACAATGTTTTCTTAAAAAAAAAAGGAAAAAGAAAAAGGTTCTTTTATTTTGTGTTTGGTTCATTTGTTCAGAAGACCCCCCTCCTAAAGCCTTAAAAAGAGATAGCACTTTGTGTGTCTGAGATCTTTTAAAAATCACCCTGTATTATTTGAGAGAAAAATCAGCTGGAAACTTTTTCTGCAAAACGGTGTTTAATTTTATACTCCGGGCTGCAGCATCAGCAATTAATAAAGTCACCAGCACTAGATAAAGAAAGACATGATAAACCAATTTACTTTACAGAGAGTCCAAATGCAGGTTAAATTTGCAGAACTGTTCCTTAAACTGCCAAAGGGCCTTTCGGCATTTAAGATGTTTTTCTAATGGGTTTTCCTTACTCAGAGTATAATCTTTATGGCAAAGTTCCCTGCGTGTTTATTCCCTGAGTTGCATTCCTCTCTCAGGATAGTGTGGAATGAAAGTCCTGCACAGTTGACACTTGACTTGGAAGATGTTACCGGCAAATCCCTCCACTCATAAAAAGAGCCCTTGCCATGTGCCAAGCACCGTGTGAGCCCTTTACACGTATTACCTGATTCATCCTTCACAACCAGCCAAGAGCAGGTCCCTTGGCTAGCATCCCGGCTTTACAGATGAGGAAACTGAGACAGAGAAAGCTTCTGTCCCTCCCTGCGGACCCAGAGCCAGAGGAGGCAGGGTGAGGATTCTCACTCAGGGGGTCTCTGCAGGGAGACCCACACCCCCCGCCCACCCTGTTTCCTCCTTCATTATGGTCAAGGTCTTTCCTCCCCCTTATGGCCAAACCCTCTGCCTCTCTCCACCCTGTATTCCACAAAGAAGCCAAATAACTCTCAAAAAGAAATCCTGCACTTCAGCCTCTGAATGTCTTCTACATGGTAAGCTCCATATGGACAGGAATTTTACCTCCCTTTGTTCTAATTGATCTCTGCCACTTTCCTGGTACGAAGATGCTTAATAAGCATTTGTTAATAAATTGATGGAGGAGGTGCTGTCTTTGCCTTCCAGATCTAGTCCTTAACCTAGTTCACCTTGCAAGTAAGTACATTTGATTTAAATACTCATTCTTAGAGATGTGAAAAAGAAAGTTTATTTTATTTTGGGGAGAGGGGTATATAGCTGTAAAGTGATTTTTTTAAAGGCTAGATTTCTGCAAAGGTGACAGAAAGCTGGGTAAACAAGACCTTTGAGGTTTATAAATTTATCTTTTTTAATGAAATGAAAGAAGTTTTGCTTGAAGCTATACGTCCCTCCTTTTTTTTTTTTTTTTTTTTTTTTTTTTGCGGTACGCGGGCCTCTCACTGTTGTGGCCTCT
>NW_020837967.1:474090-597199 GCF_003676395.1 Aethalodelphis obliquidens | reverse complement strand
TCTGTGTCTAACATCTGAAGTTTGGTCTACACTGGAGTGTTTTCATCGTTTTTTGACCGTAATGTACAATAAAGGTGGAGGGAAAAAAAGAACAAACAAACAAAAAAAAGAATAAAAGTAAAAAATGAAAGGAAGGAAGGAAGGAAGGAAAAAAGGAAGGAAAATCTTCAAGTTACCATATATAAAAGGAATACCAAGATGACATATAATTGTTCCCTCCAGCCCCCATCCTTGTCCTTAGATACTTAGAACATTGCCAGCATATTTTCATAAAAATTTTCTTTTATTGGAAGCCATATTCCCTATATTTTCTATTTTATTCCACCCTACTCGGTTACATTATATTCCATGATATTTTCATCTATTACATTCTACTCCATTCTACTTTAAAACACTGCTTTACAACCTACTAAATTAAATTACCAATATAGCGTGTCTTTTTCAAAAGTCTACAAGATGCTGAAATTGACGTTTTCAAAGTAGAACTAACTCAGACAAAACAAAACCAAAAAACATGGTCACATTGGTTTGCAGCCACTGTGGAAATCAGGCAGCCTCCTTTTAATTGGCTGCATTTCCACTCTTTAGCAACTTGTTTTGTCGATATGCCTTTTCATCCCCAGAGATATGAACTACAATGATTGTAAAGGCTTTGCATAAATCTCCTGAGTAAACACAGAAGAAATATTTTCCAAAGTTTTTCCAAAGTTCAGTATTAATCAGGTATGCACATCCGAAGCACGTGGTTGCAGACACCTGCTCAGTGAGGAGAGGCCCCTTTGCAGTCAAGAGCTGTTTGGAAACGTTAAGCTAAATTATACACGGTTTAAAAGTCCTGAAATGAACAAAACACTGCACAGAGCAATTGCCAGTGAAAACCACACATCCATCTACTCAGCTCTATGACTCAGATACTCACGGAAACCTCCAGTAAACTCTGTACTGTTAAGAGATGGGGCATCCTGGTGACTCAATCGGTTAATAAAAGGAATTAGTCCATACGCGTAAGTCTAGACACATTCATTTACTATTTACCTGGGGGTATCTAGAGAAATCAACTGAATGTTTAACTTTAAAATCAGTTGTTATAGCTACGACTGTAAACAACAGTTTGACTACTGGCTGGAGAATAGGTTGAGATCATCTGTTTAACTAGCAAGGTCTGTTAACAAGTCACAAGTCGAGGGGAACAGTCTCCCATTAGCTGATTTCCAGGGACTGTCAGAGTATTTACAACTTAAACATCTGCCCAAGGAATGACTGAATGCGTGATTTGAGCGTTCTTAGAGTTTTTAATTAGATATCAAGAGAGATGAATCCAAAATTCTTACAATTCTAAGACCCAGTAGCAACTATGATAAAAGTTTTTTCCTACACTCATATTTTTTCTGGACCATTTCTAACAGGGTCCATGGGCCTCTTAATATCTAATAACTTCCCTCTGTGACTCAAAAAGCATCTTCCAACAGGTCAGCTTCATAGGTCCTGGGGCCGCTCACAGATCTCTGTCCTTCCTGGAATCTTGTACACAAACTCGAAAAAATTCTTTTCCATTATTTTTCCCATTATATTGTTCATTATTTTTGTCCATAGGCCTAGCACCTTCTTCACATCACTTATTCTCTTCTCTGTAGAGACTGATGATTGGCCCTTAATTTCTCTTTTCCTGATGTTCCATAGAAACAGAACCCCTGGACTTTATCTTGACAAATGACTGCTCAGAATAGATCCTCTATTTTGAAGCTAAATGTGAAGAAAAGTGTCATGTGACAGTTTCCAGGAGTGTTCCTTAAAAATCTGTCTTTTCTGCTTTCTTTTTGAATCTCCATTTATCCTGCTAATTGGAACCTACATGGTATAATGGGTGCTCCAACTGCCTTTTTGGACCATGAGGATGAGGGCTACACCTCAGGGATGGCAGAGTCTAGATGTCTCAAGACTTCATGGAACTGAGATGCCCAGCTAGGTCTGGGTCACCTACCTCCAGGTTTTTTTTTTTTTTTTTTTTTTTGCGCTACACGGGCCTCTCACTGCTGTGGTCTCTCCCGTTGCAGAGCACAGGCTCCGGACACACAGGCCCAGCGACCATGGCTCACGGGCCCAGCCGCTCCGCAGCACGTGGGATCCTCCCAGACCGGGGCACGAACCCGCATCCCCTGCATCGGCAGGCGGACTCCCAACCACTGCGCCACCAGGGAAGCCCTACCTCCAGGTTTTTATGTGTGGAACACTTCCAGCATGCCAGCATCTGGGGCCATAAGAGGAAGGTTTGAGGGTGGTTCAAAATGCAACTGGGGTTCCCTAGGCCTCAGGCAGTGCATGGGGTGGGGAGTGCCAAGGGCAGCTCTAGGAACCAAAACATGAAAGGCAGCTGTCAACTGTGTTCAGTCCATTCCACACACATGTTAAATACAGCAAATTTTACACAGTGTTGGGATTGGGGCCTTGGATTTATTTTTTTCTCTTTAATTTTCTTTTTTCTTCCACTGCTATTTAAAATTTATTGACACGCATTCACTCTATTTTTACAAACACGTTTATTATGTGCCTCCTCCTTGTGAATGCATTGTTACATCTATCTTTAGCATCTAAGCTTTCAAGTTAGCCTTTGGCCTTTTTATCTCTGTGAACTCTTTCAAAGTCAACATTAAAATAGAGAGCATCAGTTAATCATATTGTCTCTTTTATTGACCCTGCATTGATGTATGAAATCTTTCCAGATGAACGGTAACATTTTGTTTTATTAGAGATTAACTTCCACTACTGTTTTCAGAGAACTTTCTGACTTCTTTCCCCAGGAACTTGCTTTTAAATCAGCCCTCAAGACTTCAAACTGCGAGCCTCTCAGCAAAGGGCATGTGAAACAGCATCTGAGTTGCTGCCGCCAGAGTAACAGCTCCATTTGATGTCGTCTTGTTACTGGATGAGCACATCAAAGGTCTCCCAACGCCTGCCAGCCTAGGACCCATGAGCAGAATCATCCTGGGAGAAACAGTGGGGAGACAGAGAAATTGCGCCTGGTTGAAAACATGGGCAAGGAAATCTCCTTCGTGGAGTAACAGTGGCATCTGTTAGCCGTGCTTCTGGATTCTGGGGACTCGTTCTATCTTGACACTCACCCATCTTGACCACACCTCCTAACTTCCACTGGGGTTGCAAGGCATTTTGTTTTTTAATGACAGCAAAAAAGAAAAGCACAAGAGAGAAAGTGTGCTCTAATATTTTTAACAATTTCGTATTTTAAAGATGGAGTGGTTACATGTTTTTGTTGAAAGGACGGTGATGGAGACACTAAATTTCGTGCACGAGTGGAGGTCTGACAAAGCATTTCTTTGACACATTGGCACCTGCTGTGTCCTCGACCAGTGTCAGGGCTTCCACGAGATGCTCTCAACACTTAAGATACCTCCCCAATTAACTCCACAGACCCCTAGAGCCAGAGAGATGATAAAGTTGCCTTACGGTTTCCCTCATTTTGCAGACAAGGAATCTGGGCTCCAGGCCAGCAGGGGATAAGGCCAGAGTTGGGCGCCACATGCTCCTGCAGTGACGGGTGCCATGAGATCCTGGGCTTGGCTTCATTCCTCCTCCGGCTCCTCCTGTTCAGGTGGCAGTTCTCCCAACACCCAGCTCTCCTGGGTCCCAGGCAGTGACTTCCAGAATCTGTCATTAGGATATGAACCCTGAACCTTCAACACACTGTAGGGACACAAGTCTGGCCGTGATAAAAGGGGGCCTATCTCCTCACAGGCTCCCCAGAAAGTCAGCTCCCTCTGTCACTGCGACCTCGGGCTCAAGGGAAGTCAGTATGATTTCACAGTAGTTCTGGTCAAGCCACAGCTCACCAGGCTCCATAGGTCAGTTCCTCTCTACTTTATTATATTTTATTTTACTTTATTATATTATATTTTACTTTATTTTATTTTGTTTACTTTGTTGTTATTTTTTTTTTCTGGTCACACGGCTTGCATGGTCTTGGTTCCTTGGCGATGGATTGAACCCAGGCCCTCGGCAGTGAAAGCACCAAGTCCTAACCACTGGACCACCAGGGAATTCCCTACTTTGTTTTATATTTTATTTTATTTTACATTCTTTTGTTTTATTTATTTAGTTTGTTTTATGTTTTATTTTACTTTACATTTTTACTGTATTTTACTTTATTATATTTTATTTTACTTTATTTTGTTTTATTTTATTGTATTTCACTTCATTTTGTTTTATTTTATTGTATTTTGCTTTATTTTGTTCTATTTTATTGTATTTTATTTTGTTTTATTTTATTGTATTTTACTTTTGTTTTATTTACTTTATTTTTTTATTTTATCTGACTTTACTATTTTACTTTAAACACTGTTGGAACCCCTCTCACCACAGGCACACAAAGCGACCTATTTCCTCTGTGTGTCTGTCTCCCTACAGGTAGGTCCTGGTCTGGGCTCTGACTCCCACCCAGGAGGGTCACTGCAGCTGGACAGGACTCTGTTTCACAGGAGAGAATGTTCTGCAGTTAAGTGATAACTGAATAAATCAAGCCAAAGCCCAAAATAGCAAACCTGCCTTTTCAAGGAAAAGAAACAAATCGTGTAGATGCGTCTTCCCCGCGGATCCGCCATGCGCTGCAGACCTGGCTTCCTGAGATGCAGTGAGAGGTGACGTGTCAGTGTGTGTGTGTGGGTGGGGCAGGGGCGAACACAGGTCTTCAGGCGTGGATGGAACAGGGCGCAGCCTGGAAGTGTGCTCTGGCCGCTGTCCAGCTGCTAGAAGGGGCAGCAGGGCCAGATGAGTAGGATGCTAGGGGCGATGGGCAGAAACAGCAGGACCCAAGATCCAGGACCCAGGACCTGGGACCCAAGACCTGGGACCCAAGACCAAGCAAGGCAAGGACCCCAGACACAGGGCCAGGGAGGATTCAGGAGCGGGGTGCATGGGCCTCCGCTGCTTTCAGACCCCACAGAATGCTCCAGCCCAGAGGAGCCAATGCAGAGCCTGAGGCAGGAAGGCAGGAGGCTGCAGACATCAGACTGAGACTCCTGGGAATGTGGAGCTGCCTATTCTCGTGACTGTAAACTGACCTGTTGTCCACTGTGACCAGAATAATCTAGAGAAATGGAGAGAGATGAGCAGTCAGAGCACTGGAGCCTGGCCACCTAGACAAAGCCTTCCGCAGCTCTGTAGAGGGCTGGTGACTGCTAAGCCCCCAGGGCCTCTGACCCCTCACCTGTGAGCCCGGGTCCCTCACCTGTGAGCTCAATCCCTCACCTGTGAGCTCAGGTCCCTCACCTGTGAGCCCGGGTCCCTCACCTGTGAGCCCAGGTCCCTCACCTGTGAAGTTGGGTAACAGCAGATGCAGCACCACCTCACAGGATGGAGTCAGGATGCAATGGGTCAACACGTGGAGAGCTGGGACACAGCAAGTGTTCACTAAATAGCCGCGAGACGACAGACAGATGTGTGGGTCTGAGGATGACAAGAGGAGAATCCCTGGGAAGGCACAAACCACAGCATATTTACTAAGTGCCTGTCAGTGGTGACATGAAACCCTGTCTCCCAAATAAAAGTGGAGGTTTGGGGTTTTTCCACCTCACGTCAAGGCCAGAAAACAGGCTGGAAACTTGCTAAGCCATCATGGTCATCGCCACTGCACGTGCAGCTGTGAAGGGCTGAGTCAGGCGGTGATGAACCACAATCCGGAAGAGGGCTGTCCAGCATGGGCACGGTCGAGGTGTGGGTGGGCAGCCGCTGGATGGAGGGCAGGTGAGTAACAACTTCAGAGCAGGTTGAATTAACCTGCGGCTGGGAAGATGGACTCCTGGCCAAGATTGACCCATGTCCGTTTCATACACACTATGATATCACTCAAATCTCTTCCACACTCGCTTTTTATTAAATGACATCTGTGGGTCACAGTCTATGTGCCACAACGTGGTGGCCCTGAGGGATGGTGTGAAGAGTTGGGACCCCAGATCCAGGACAGCAAGAGAGCGCCTCTATTGACCACCATGGCTGTGACTGAAGTCGCTCTCCCCTTCCAGTGTCTGAAAGCCTCTGCTCCCTTCTGCTCTGATTGAGTCAGAACCACCCAAGAGAAACAACCACGCATGAAGCAATGCAGATCATCCTACACCTAAGATGGAAGTCCTGGGTCCTGGGTCACAGATTTCTGGTCCTGGGTCCTAAGTTTCAGGTCCCGGGTCCTAGATCCTGGGTCCTGCAACACAGATCCTGGGTCATGGGTCCTGGATCCTGTGTCCTGGGTCCTTTCCTTTCTTTCTGGCAATTAGGGGTCCTCAAGGCAAATGACTTTTCCCAAGTCCCCAGAAGCTGGGACTCTCTCCCTTTTCATGAAAAGGAGACTACTCTCTCCCTTCTCAAAGAGAAGAGCCACCTCATGGCACTGCCCCAGGGGCCTAGTTCTTACTTTATCCTCCCCCTGAGGGCTGCCTGGGACCCCAGGGTCCCACGTGTGCAGTAACATGACAACGCTCACCACCAGCACCACAGGTATGGAATCGGGATCCCGCAAGGTCGACCTGAATGAATGCTGCTGAACTGATTTGAAAGGAAAATGTTTGATTCTTTCCCTTATACCTTGATCAGTGTACTGTGGACACAGCCACCTGTGTCTTGAACTTTTCTCCCTCCCCCCACCCTACCCCCCAGCATTAGCGGTTAAGTGGAGGGGAGCTCTGGAAAAGCCGCCTTGTAGTGATAAGCAGTGACTTGGAGCACGGGGCTACTCAGCAGTGATGGCAAAGGGAATCCATAAATGCCTCAGCGAGCCTAATGGGATTTTAGCGATCAAATATCATCATTTGTATACTTTCCGCATCATTGTAGGAACCCTTGAGAGCTTGCTTCTCTCCCGTTCTGTTCCTGTTAGAATTTTTTTCTTAGAGTAAATTTACATCAGTCCCACTTGTGCCGTGGCCCAGGTTGTGTCTGCACTTTCATTATAAACCGTGTTTACTGAAGGTTTACAACTTGGCTGCAAAAACCAGCTGGCACAAAAACTGGAAACTTGGCATGAACTGTTTGGCATAAACATTGCCCGGAAGCAGTTTTTCTATCTAAATCTGAGAAAAACAGGCTAGGTCATTTTCAAGTTATTTGTGTTATTCATGCATAAATAAAATGAAGCCTGACAGCTTCAAAGCTTTGTTTGCTTTGCACTCCTCAAAAAAAAAATCAAAAAATAGATGCGATCCAAGAAAAGTAACATTTGGTAAACAAATACTCCATGATGGACTGTAAAAAAAAAATGAGGAGAAAAAAAGTGGGCTGGAGTACATGAAACAGAAAGGGAAAATGGAAGTGTTTCAAAAGTCACTTTGTGTCAGAAGAAGATAGGAGATATATTATTAGATGATATGGCTTCTGGAGCCCATCTAGAGATTCCCAGGGACTCCAAATTAAAAGTGTAAACAAACGAAAGACAGGCTTTCACATAAAACAAAATTCTGTTAAAAACTGAGGCACAGGCCTTCCCTGGTGGCGCAATGGTTAAGAATCCACCTGCCAATGCAGGGGACAGGGGTTCGAGCCCTGGTCCAGGAAGATTCCACATGCCACGGAGCACTTAAGCCCGCGAGCCACAACTACTGAAGCCCGCGTGCCTAGAGCCCGTGCTCTGTGACAGGAGAAGCCACCGCAATGACAAGCCCACGCACCACAACGAAGAGTAGCCCCGGCTTGCCGCAACTAGAGAAAGACCGTGCACAGCAACAAAGATCCAACAGAGCCAAAAATAAGTAAAATAAAATAAATAAATTTAAAAAATAAAAAAACTGAGGCACAGTGCCACCCAGAACTCAAGGTAACTAAATCTACGATAGTCACTCAAGAAACAAATGATTTTTAAATGTGTTTTCTAAGAGCAGTGGGCTATTTTAAAAAAATGGAGTAGATGGTAGAAAGAAGAAGATGTGAATGGTACATTAAAATGTGTTGATTTGGGAACTTCCCTGGTAGTCCAATGGTTAAGACTCTGCGCTCCCACTATAGGGGGCACGGGTTCAATTCTTTGTGAGGAAACTAAGACCCCTCAAGCCTTCAGCACGGCTGAAAAAAAAAGTGTTGGTCTTAAAAAACTAATGTCTATTGTTTGATGTCCAATGTCAATGTCTGGGGTCCCTTCACCCATCTACATGCTATCCAAAAAATTTTAAATTCAGTTTGTGAGCTTTGAATTCCAGCACCAGCACCAGCTCTCTTCAAGGGGAACGTGCTCGTCTCACCCTCTCTCCAAAGAAAGCCCTCCTGGCAAATTTAAAAGTCAGCCTTGATGTCAAATGATTCCTGACAGCGCTTGCATTGAGTTCTGTGCAGCGTGGGCAGAATGAACTTTCACTCTCACTGTCCTATCAAGGGGAGAAATACAACTAAGCCAATTCAAACAGAAAGTAAAAAATAAGTCAGAGAGGAAAGAATGCAGATCAGGGAAGAGGACAGTGAACCACGGGGCCCAGTCTGGGATGAGGGTTCTTTGGGGTGTCCCTGAGCGCAAGGAAGGTTTGCTTTGAGTGGGTATAACTTTCACATGGGTTTTTAGCAGCTGTTACTCCTAGGATCAGATGCAGGAAAATCCAGACGGTTGTCCTTGGTAAGAAAATTCGTTTTAGGCAGACTGCGAGCAGAGATAGAATTCTATGGTTAGATAGGGGAAGAGTTTTGACTTTACCCGAAGACACCGTTTGGCCATCACCTGACCTGTAGGATCAGTGTAGTTCAATCCCACACGCTCATTGAAGCTACGGACACTCCTGGGCCACACCCCAACGCTATTGGTCCCGAGAACCATCAAATTAGCCAGAGAAGCTCCAAGCTCAGTGTCACTTTCTTCTAGAGCAGACGCTCCTGGAGTTTTCTACTTCAGAAAGAGTCCATGAAATCGTTCACTTCCCCTAATATCTAGATCGTTCCCATAACAATGCTGTGGTATCAAGGGTTCCAACTCATCCCACGATTTGCAAACCAGTTTTTACTCCATGGAGAGCTCGCCTTCCGCACTGAGGAGATGAAGACGTACGAATAAACACATAGAATCTCCCAACTGACAAAACTTTCAATAAGAAGACTTTAAAAGACCCAGGGAGTGTTATCTGGGCCCCAGAGGCCAGAAACGAAACAAATTCCCAGCCAGCAATAGGCCTCACGGAGACGAGAGGGTGAGGCCCCAAGTGTTTTCTCAGAATTCACCATTATTTCCCGGTGTTCTTTAAAGAAGCATAGTTGGCCTAACCTGACTGATTCTACAGTTAATTTCTTGAGGTCTGGGATGTATTTATTTCTGTATTCTCCATCCCCAGCCCAGCTCCTTACACCCACCAGAGCGTCAGTGAATAACTGCAGTGGAGAAGCAGTCAGCTGGGATTGATGCTGTGATTTGGTGAGTGTTTATACTTACAGACAGAGAGAGTGGTCTTTTGGTTTTGTTAAGACTGGAGGAAATGTCTGGAGTTTGCACCATCCACATGCAGGCGTGATTGTTTTGAAGTGTGTGTACCCCGTATGCACAAAGCTGGGGCTGACTGAAGAGGGACTGACTGCAGACCACGTTCAGAGAGCACTGACTGCTTCTAGAGCAGTACGCTCTTCAGCTGAGTCTTCTAAACCTCTGGGAGCCAACAGCTGGAGAAGCTACCTTTCGACCTTGGATTTGGGCAATTAAATGATTAGTGATGGAAACTCCAGGAGAAGTAAGTGTAGGTGTGGACTAATCTTGTGAGAAATTTCTATATTTTCGTATCCAGGGATGCCGTGGGGAAAGGGTCTGGGAGCGTGAGAGGAAGCAGGGAGGCAGTGCAAGCGTGTGGAGGTGGTCCAGGCAAGACCCGATGGGGCCTGGGAGATGGGAACACTGTGGGTCAGAGTCAGGATGATCTTGCTGGTGGAGTAGCTGGGTGCTGGGAGAAAGGGGGTCCGGCCTAATTCCTCCAGGCGCCAGCCATTGCAGGGACTGCTTCCTATATTTCATCCAGGTAGGTATGAATAGCTTCATTTTGTGGCTGACACAATCGAGGCTCCGATAGGTTAAGTCATGAGCCCAAAGTCATGATCTTGCAAGTGCAGAGGCAAAAATAACCCAGTTCTTTCTGAAAGCGAAACTCCAGCCCTTCCCACTTTGCTGTTTCTTCTTTTCTGCATTGTCAGTTCGGTTCCAAGAACTCACACTGGCACTTCACCTTCACTTTCACTTCCAAGGACACACTACACGATGTTGAGGAAGCATGAAGAAAAGGACCACGAGGTTCCCTTTGGAGCCTGGACGCTGGGCTGTCCTAATCGCTGACACAGCGAGTGTTTCCCATACTCGGATTTCAAGTGTAGACAAGGAACATACATTTAGGCAACAGCAAAGGGGCAAAGGACTGCACCCCAGCCCTAGAGTGGACGGTAAGCAGATGAGGCCACACATGCTGTTCTCATAGGTGCCCTGCTCTGGCCCCCTCCGGTCTGCTGTGGAGATGAAGAGGGCCACAGACCCCATCAGATCGTGCTGAACTTCACTTCTTGACTCCAACTATGCTGGATTAAAAATATCATGCTTGGGCTTCCCTGGTGGCGCAGTGGTTGAGAGTCCGCCTGCCCACGCAGGGGACGTGGGTTCGTGCCCCGGTCCGGGAAGATCCCACATGCCACGGAGTGGCTAGGCCCATGAGCCATGGCCACTGAGCCTGCGCGTCCGGAGCCTGTGCTCCGCAATGGGAGAGGCCACAGCAGTGAAAGGCCCGCGTACCGAAAAAAAACAAACAAAAAAACCCTCTGTTAACTTTCTCAGAAAGCCTCACCTGAATTCTGTGGTTCCCTCACCTGTTCATTTCTGTCTCAGTTCGCTCTAGCTGCTGTGACAAATACCACAGACCAGCCCTTATAAACACAGACATTGATTTCTTACAGTTCTGGAGGCTGGAAGTCCAAGATCAAGGTGGCAGCAGATTTGGTATCTGATGAGGACCCACTGCCTCGTTCACAGACGGCATCTTCTCTCTGTGTCCTCACCTGGAAGAAGGGGTGAGGGGCTCTCTGGGGTCTGCATTATAAGGGCACTGATCCCATCATGGGAGCTCCACCCTCATGACCTCATTACCTCCTGACACCATCACCTTGGGGATCAGGAATCAACACAAGAATTTGGTGGGGGGGGGGACACAGACACTCAGTCTATAGCAGTATGTCTATGTCAGTCCCCCCAGAGTGAAAGCTCTGAGGAGCGCAGGACCACCGAACACCTCCAGAGGGTGTTATTCCCCAGAAGCCTAGGAGAGCAGTGCCCTATGGGAGTGTGAAGGCCTGCTGGCCCCTTTCCTTAGTCCCTGGTGCAGTCTGGTTGCAACAAAGCTACTGGACATATTCAAGGATTGAACTGATTACAAAATAATTCCATTCTTGTGCTATATAATCACAATACCGTCTGGCTTAGTGAGAACAGGGTGGTTTAGGAGAAGTTACATGTGGGCTGTCGAGTTTGTTGGTGGCTCCAGCACAGGGCTTGGTAGCCCCGCCTCACAGACACACAGAGACCAGTGACAGGGAATATGGGTGGTTTAGGTGTGCGTTCCGGCTGGATAGCATTTTAATGGCTTTATAAATTGCTTTATCCCCTTTTTGTAAGAGCATTACTAATGTGAAGAGGTCAATTACATTTTTAGTTATGTTTTATTGCATTTTAGGGGGAAATTATAACTTACAGTCGTATTTGCAAAGTTGGGTGTTTTCAAAGGTTGGGGACAACATGACTCAGAGATGTGAAGGTGACACAGGACTCAGATGCTCTACATGCTATCGCGGGAAGAGCTTCCAGCCTGCTGCGCATTTTTATCTAATCCCGGACTCCCAGACTCACCTTCCGCACAGGCAGCCTGTGGGCAGGGGCTGCAGGGGTAAAGGTGCGATGGCGTCAGCTCAGCCCTGCGATGCTCTGGGGCCTCCCAGCAAGGAGGGGTTGGGGCTGCAGGAGTGACCCACAGGCAGGACCTCTTCCCTGCATCACAGGATACAGGACATGAGAGGGTCACACGCTCAGCGGGCACCAGGTTCCAAAGGGCCCAGTCTTCGAACACCTTGGTCTCATTTCTCAGCAGAAGAGTCGAATCTAACTTTTAGGGAGTATCTACCACATTCAGGTCACTGTTCCACTCACCAGGCACTTCGCATTTACACTTATGCATCCTCCCCCTGGTCTGAGGGCATTATTTCTCTTTAAAGATCAGAAACCTCTAGCTTACAGCATGGAGTAAACTCCCCCCTACCCCACACACCGAGAACAGCTGGTGAGACAAGACGTAAACCCAGGCCTGTAATTATCTGTGAGATGATGACGTCGAGGATGATAATGGACATTTACTGAGCGCTTGCTGTATACATATGACACGTAAATTGCAACGACGACTGTATGAAGTAGTACGATTATTACCCCAACTGTCCAGGTGAGGAAACTGGAGGGTCCAGGGCCCAGAATCACCAGTGTTAGTAGGTGATGTTGTCCAATTAAAGCCCACTCTCCACGCAGCCCCTGGGAGCAGACATCCCCAGAGCCACGGCACTGCCCCAACATCACACCAGGGCCCAAACGCTTGGAGGCTCCTGGGGGAGCACAGCTGGGTCTTCTCTGATCCGGGGTCAGATTTTCTATGCACTGAACGCCTGCACACAAAGGAAGTCCAGGAAACCACCTTTCAAAGCTAAGAGGGGGGATGCTGTGGGTGGAGAGCTAGTTCATCCTCCCTTCCCTGCAAGCTGGTGGAACAGAGAGGAATGAATAAGGTTGGTGGTATTTTCTTCAGAAAAATGCCTGGTGAGTCAATCTGCCTGCCCTGTCTCACTGCCCTCCAACCACACCTCGTGCAGTGCCCAGGCAGCCCTGCATTCCCACCTCAATCTCCTTTACTCTGCTCCCTTTGAGCCCTGATGCTGTCCTTGGCTGTTACAAATACCAAAAGGATACTAAGCCTTCGGAGCTCAGTCCAAATGCTGCAGATCTGGGATCATTCCTGAGCCTCCCCTGGAAGGACATCTTCCTTTAGCCCCCAAGGCATTGCACTGGCCCTTCTGTGCTTGTTCACTCTCACTGTCACCCAGTTTTTTTGTCTCCCACCACTTTTCCCTGCCCCTTGGATGTAGGTCATTGTTTACGTGTCTTTCCTTCTCTTGGACTGTGGATCCCCTGGTGCAAAGAGCACATCTTACTCGTCTCATTCCTCAGTGTGCCTTGAATGATAGCACAGAAATGTGTTCCATGAATGTTTGCCGAGGACGATGAAATGAAGTGTGGGAGAAGCCATTCTCTCTAGGACGGAGCAAACGTGTCTTTCCTGCCCCAAGAAGGAGGTATGTTTGTACAACTCCTTCAACATGAATTAATGGAATTGTAATTCAGAGTTAAGACATGTCTTCCTAGAGAGATCAATCACGTCAAAGCCTTGTTTTTGAATCTAGCAGGGCACAGCTTTTGCCTAAGGAGAGGCAAACTCCCCAAAAAGGAGCATCCAAGCAACTTCATTTTATTGATCTTGGATGTCACTACTGCAAAAACATTACAGCTCTCTGAAGGTTCCAATGGTGGTTAGCTTTTTTTAGCAATAAAGTATCGTTAAATTAAGGTGTATACATTGGTTTTTTAGACATAATGCTATTGCACACTTAATAGACTACTGTCTAGTGTAAAAAAAACCTTTTATGTGCACTGGGAAATGAAAAACTTTGTGGGACTCACTTTATTGCAACCTTTGTTTTATTGCTGTGCTCTAGAACCAGACCGCAATATCTCTGAGGTCACTTGTATGTATATCCTAATTTTTTTGATATACCTTCTACTCTCCCTCTCTTTCTCTTTCTCCTCATCCCAGCTCTTTCCTGCCCAGAACATCCTGTACCACTCACGATCCTGTCCTGTGAGGTCACTTGGAAGGAAGTAGGGTTTCTACATTGATGTGGAAATCTACAGGCTACAAAAAGCCCTTTATTTTGAGGGCTAGCTAGACATTTGCCACGTTATAATGTACAGTTGCTGTTTTTCTGCTGGTATCCTTTTCCCTCCTTAGACTAACCTCTTCGAGAATTCCCATGTCTTATCTTTGCATCACCCAGAGTAGAGTGACTATTCAGTCAATAGATGGATAAATTGCATTCATAGATTTTCAATGTCTCTGTGATGTATCTTTTCAATATGTAAACAACGTATAAGTTGCATATGGAATCCATTATAGTCAAGTTTACAGTTTCAAATGGAAATAATTTAAGTATGAAGACATGTAAGTATGTATTTAGGAATCCTTTCTTTTGCTGTTGTTTCCTTTGGTGGTTTCCTTTTAACCTTTCATACATAATAATTGCTTAGTCTCTGCGTAGGATGAGACTTTGTATGCTTATCTATACCTTTCTATTTTTATCATGAATCCCACTGTAAACTCATTGCAAAACACAAAGGAATCAGGGCCAAAATGAGGCAGAATTCTGTTAAATTGGGGATAAGTGGATAATAGGAACCCAAGACCAAAATGCACTTCATGAGTTATTGTACTTATAGTGAATGATCCTCGGGCAGAGCATGGAGTGCCGGGCACAGAGCAAGCTGTCCTCCGATGGGCAGTTACAACCAGGCATTGCTGGATTTAAAATATTACATTAAGCGTATGTGTGTGTGTGTGTGTGTGTGTGTGTAAATGTGTACACACATGCTGATATGTGCATTTATTTTTTCTGGAAAAATAATCAAGAAAGAGGAAAGAATAAACAGTTGTTACTTTTTTGGGTGAAGAAAACTGAATAAAGAGAAAGCTTATTTTATAGCTGTCCACTCTGCTTTAACGTTCCACATGAAGGTCATTTATTTCTCATTGCTAAAAATGTCAGCAGAAGTTTTCCTGGTGATAGAATCAATACCCACTTTTTTCTATATACATCTCGATATTAAAAATAAAAACAAGTTATTTTAAAAAAACTAAGTTATGGCAATTTTGGACTTAGATCAATAGATAGGTATATCAAGGCAGAGAGGTTGCTTTCACGTTCCCTATATTTCTGAAAGTTTAAACCAGTAAGTTAGCACTTTGGTTGTACTTTCTAGATTGGCATCGCTATGATTCTCACTAACTTGAAGACATCTCGTTCTGTGGAGAGCAGACTCCCCTTCCTGACGGTCTGAGCTGGAGGCGGATGGACTTGAGTCCTCAACGAGGGGGGCCGTGATGCCCTCTAAGTTTTCAGTGTGATTAGTCGGGTCCCACTGCTTATGGGAATCACAGGGAGGGCAAGACACTTTGCTAGGTTTCCGGCACCTTTATTACCAGGTCATGTTACGGTTTGTGTGATAAACGCACAAAAACGTGTAAGCATTTCCGCCGTCATTCTGCACACCTACCAGCTGACACAAGTGTGAAGGAGACAGGATGCCCAGAATACCACCTGGTCCCCCCGGAGGCCTCTGCAAGTCAGCAGCAAGGAGGCTTTCCCAGCTATGTTCCCCTCTTACCCAGTTTAAGAGTGAAGACTGGGAGACACTCAGGAAAAAGCAGTTGTTGATGTGCTGTCTTGTTAGGAAACCCCCGCCTGCTGTTCACCTCATCTATGCTCCCAGCACTGAAAGGTCTGAGAATTTTCATCTGTTTCCAATGCCCCAAATGTACCATGTCACATCGTGTCCTTCCTCAAATGAAGGTCTGCACCGGAGGGAGGGATGGCTGGGAGTTTAGTTGTCTTGGAAACATGTTATCTCTTTGAAAATATAATACAGTGTTTGAGGCAGTGATGGCAACATCTTGTATTTTTCATGTCCCTCAACTTAAATTTTCTAGTGAAGCGTCTCCTCTTCTGTGAATCCTCAGCTGTGCGGCTCACCTGGATACCACATTCTAGAAAGTGAAGGGTCTCCTTGGGCCTAGACTCCTTCTTCTTTAAAAGGAACGGTTTGTGTGTGGAGTGGCTTCTCCCCTGTTTACTGCCATTCAAGACAGGATGGCTTCCCTCAGCTGTAAGGATAGGCCATGAGCCAGGGTGTTCATTCAAGACACACTTATACATCACCAAGTCAGCATCCAACCCTCACTGGGCTAATATGAGCCCTCAGATGGGTGGGGATTGGTAAAGAAGCAGGAAATATCTCTTTCCCAGATCCTGGAATTCTAAGGAGATCATCCTTTGTGTCAGATGGAGAAAACATGTCTTAAAAAAAGCCAGCATTAAATGAAGCAGAATTGCAGGATAAAAATGGAGAAACAGAGTTGCAGTGACATGCTAGAGCTCCAGGACCCGGCTGTACTAAGCGCTACCCACCCTGGACCTTGCACGTCACACGAGCCCATGTGTTCCCTTCAGTTTCATACAGACTGGGCACATTTCCTCATGGTAGCTCTAAGACTCCTGACAAGCGCCCTATGAATTTTTTCAAACCATATGTTGTAGAAATCACATGAAAATAAGAAACTCAGGCTATTTTTACAAAGGGTTGTTATCAATCATGCAAACTGCCTACTATCCACTTATCACTTCTTCCATTCATAATACAGAAAATGAATACCCTATTTTCGGAATAACTTTGAGTTCTTATAGGGTTCTTCTAATTAAATCATTATTCAGTTTAATTGAAGTACCACAAGCACATTGATTTGTCAAGAAGTCAGTTCCCATTATTATAGTATTAATTTTTTAATCAGACTGATAATCTGGGCAATTAGCTTCTTTCTTTTTTGGCAGCGCTGTGCAGCTTACGTGATCTCAGTTCCCTGACCAGGGATTGAACGTGGGACACGGCAGTGAAAGCACCAAATCCTAACCACTAGACTGCCAGGGAACTCCCACGATTGGCTTCTTAAAAGCAAAAATAGAAAGTAAGTCCCTGAATTTCTGGGTTGAAGCTACCATGTTGACTGTTAATCGCAGGTGGCATCTATCCACTTGGACTCATGACTTCTAGAATCTTAGGTGCCTAGTTCAGGAGTACTTCATCGGCATGCAGAGACGGACGAGTTTGCTCCACAGAAAAAGGGACACTTTCTACCCAGCCCCAGCGTATCCCTGTCGAGAGCAATGCCAGATGATGTGTCGCCAGGAAGCATCCTTTTGATGGGAGTGGGGTGTAGGCAAGGACAGTAAAGTTCTCATGAAGCTGCCAATGAAACGGATGTGAGGGCTCAAAAGCAGAGCGTTATGTTAGCAGAGAAAAGGAAGACCTTACCTAGATAAGAGGGAAAGATCGTGGTAAGCAGGTGGCAGCCCAGTTAAAAATAAAATTAAAAGAGGGACTTCCCTGGCCGTCCAGTGGTTAGGATTCCTCGCTTCCACAGCAGGGGGCGCGGGTTCCATCCCTGGTAGGGGAACTAAGATCCCACGTGTGGTGTGGCCAAAAAAAAAATTTAATAAAATTAATTAATTAATTAATTAAATTAAAAGGGATTAGAGGTAGATTTCCTTTATGGATATACTTGGACATTTTGTCTATCAAAGCACAATTACCCCGACAAATAATTCACACGTGTTTCTATAGATGTAACCCAGATGCCAAGGGCAGGAAGGTGGACTGAGGGAAGAGGACATGTTTACATGTGAAATAGAGTTGGTATGTAGAGTGGACTGTCCGATACAGAGGGAAAAAAAGGAAGAGAATGCGTAGCGATCTCCTTAATACTGTTGCAACTGCAGTCTCAGATAATGTTTTTGAAAATATTTTAGCAGTTTTGCTATTAAGACAGAGAAAAATACTGCTACATGCAATCCTGTTTGAGTGGAATTAAGCCCCCCTTTATAAACACAATTCATTATACCAAATCCTGGGCTTCCCTGGTGGCACAGTGGTTGAGAGTCCGCCTGCCGATGCAGGGGACACAGGTTCGTGCCCCGGTCCGGGAAGATCCCACATGCCGCGGAGCGGCTGGGCCCGTGAGCCATGGCCGCTGAGCCTGCACGTCCGGAGCCTGTGCTCCGCAATGGGAGAGGCCACAGCAGTGAGAGGCCCGCGTACCGCAAAAAAACAAACAAACAAACAAAAACATTATACCAAATCCCATGCTCAGAACTTCTTTGACACAAGAAGCCATCAGTGAACCGGGAGCTGTCACCAACTTCCCATCTTCTGGTAAAGCCAGTTAGTTTGTTCTAACACAGTATGTCCTTCCAGCAAAATATAAAATACATACACTCTTCAGAGTTCAAGAATTGCATGATTTATGCACAGCGTTTCAAAAGAGAAACTTTAATAACACTTCCAATTAGTAAATATTTTGCTTTTCCTAACTCGTTCCTAGAAGGACTGAGTTATGGATCATTCCCCAAACACTTTTTCCCATTCCTTTATCCAGTTGCTGGGAACCACGTCTATTCAGAAAGTCCCTGCTGTGCATGTATGCAGAGCAGATAGAACCGAGTTATTACAAGCGCTGTTTGCATATGCTGTGTGTAGCTCCATTCTGGCAGTCTAATAATAGCAGAGTTTCAGAAGCTTAGGTATATTCTTGGAGTGACCCAATTCACTCAATCACTCCCCAGATACAATGCGAGGCTATTGAAGGGTCTGGGACCCTGGCGGATTTGAAGCCTTTGTCCGAATTTCAGGATGTCTTTGTCCCAATAACAATGGGTGACATCCCACATAATGCGGGGCCATTTGTACAACTGCCTGTCCAAACTTCCTGTTTGGAATGAGGCGGGGAGATTTCTGAAAAGCCTGGATAGGGTAGTGAGAAAGTAAAGCAAACAATGCTGGATTTCCAGGATTTTCTCTCGAAGATGTGTGGGGACTGAGGGAAATGACAATGTCCCACGGAGCAACACATATGGTTAAAACTGAGTTTACATGTCTGTGAACTCGCCAAACTCCTGCAGAGCCAGGCCCACGACCTAACGCAGGTGGCCTGAGCCATTTCCTAAGCTCCCAGAGCACCTGCCGATTCTCTGGAGACTCCCCCAAAGACCATTATTTATCAAAACAGAAGAGAGGGTCTTCTCCAATTCTTGGAAATACCTTTTTGCAGTTTACATTAATTTGGCATGCTCTTGAGCTCTCATCCTAACTGTATTATTTCAAAAAAAAAAAAAACCAATGCTGAAACCTGTCAAGTGAAGGAAAGAAAGCAATATATCTTCTTAACAAATTGTAAGTGAAGAATCGTGCAGTCCTGGCATTTGCTAATGGGGCTCACACAGAGATGTCCCCTTCACACACACCCATCCTTCTCCTCCCTGCAAGCACTGAGCCCACAGAGGGGCGTGACAGGGGCTCGGGGTTCGAGCATTGGCTGGAAGGGTCTCAAGTCCCAGCTTGTCACTGATGCGCAGCCCTGAGGTCCTGAGCAAGTTATACGACCTCAACGAGCCTCTGCTTCCTTCTTGCACAAGATAGTGCCTTGCACTTTAGACCAAATACACAGAGCACGTCATGGTTCTACCCACTGGAAATGGATGGAAGGGATATTTCTCCACCCAATTCTCCTTAGACTCTTGGACTGGGTTTAAGTAATAATCCCATGACATCTGAGTATTTCCAACAGAGCTTTCCAAAAGAGCTTTCAAACAATCTAAACACTTTTGAAGGGAGACGTTTATACTACAATTGTATTCGTCTCTGAGGAGGGTCTGGGTATTATATGAAGAGCAAGTAAGCCTTATCTGTGGTTTGCTGATGCAACACAAAGAGGTGAAAAAAATTATTTGGCAGTTTTCTTTTGGAAATAATACAGTTAGGATGAGTGCCTAAGAACATGCTAATGGTACAAAATATACTCTTATTTGCTAATAACTGTAATACTAGTTCATAATTATTAAGCAGTTAGAATGGGAAAGACACTGCTCTTCATTTTAGGTGTTTTGTTTTGTTTTGTTTTGTCTTTTTGCGGTACACGGGCCTCTCACTGCCGTGGCCTCTCCCGCTGCGGAGCACAGGCTCCGGACACACAGGCCCAGCAGCCACGGCCCACAGACCCAGCCGCTCCGCGGCATGTGGGATCTTCCCGGACCGGGGCACGAACCTGTGTCCCCTGCATAGGCAGGCGGACTCCCAACCACCGCGCCACCAGGGAAGCCCCTGCTCTTCATTTTATATGCAATATTATTCACCATTCCTTGGCAGGACAAGACATTATTTTCTTGATAAAACAAATGAGAAAACAGAATCAAATGAGTTAGCAGACTCTTTTATTTATTTATTTTTTGTGTGTGGTACGCGGGCCTCTCACTGTTGTGGCCTCTCCCGTTGTGGAGCACAGGCTCCGGACGCACAGGCTCAGCGGCCACGGCTCACAGGCCTAGCTGCTCCACAGCATGTGGAATCTTCCTGGACCGGGGCACGAACCTGCGTCCCCTGCATCAGCAGGCGGACTCTCAACCACTGCGCTGCCAGGGAAGCCCGAGTTAGCAGACTCTTGATCTTGGACAAGAGAGGCAAGACCGTTGGACGTGGGCTAGCAGCAGGCACTCAGATGAAATTTTTTGATTATAAGGTAATTCTACATAATACTTATTTCACTGATGTGATAAGTAAGGAGTGTCACTTTAGTGAATACATTTCTCAGCCTCACCTAGGTAGAGGTGGATGCAAACCCAACTCCATCCAAAGATTTGTGGCAAGCTTCTGTGTCCTTCTTTACTCCCATTGTGCCATCACGCAGTTTCAGAACCCAATAGAATAACAACGACAATCCCCTGGTGACCTTGGGCAAGTGATTTAACGTCGCTATTCCTCAAGCACCTCATCTGTAAAATGGGCTCATAATAACAGCCCCCACTGGAGTGGGTATTACGAAGACCAGATGAGCTGAGTTGATGCTTTCAAAGCTCTTCTAGCAGTGCCTGGCACATAAGTGCTCAATAATTTGTAGCCTATCCATTGATTATTAATGATCACTCCCCTGTCTGTTCTGAATGGAAGTCCCATCCAGGATAAAGAAGCCCAGAATTTGAGTGCTGAGTAAATGGTGAATTGTGATACAGTCCAGCCCCCAGCCCTGAAGGAGCTGGCTGGCTATCCTACGCCGCACAGATCATTGTCAGTCTCCCCCAGACTTAGGCTGCTTTGCATTCTTCTTACTTCCTCCATCTTGGCTTTCTATGGAGGGAAACATGGTCAGAACCAGCTTCCGTGCATTGAAGGACAGGCTGATCTGCTCTGGTTGCTCAGCCCCAGAAACCTTGGTCTCCTGGTCAGCTGGTGTTTTTGTCACTTCCTCTGGAAACACTAGGGTGTCTCTTCTCTTCCAACGTTCGCACCTAACAAATTCTTTCTTTTCTTGGTTTTTCACTGTTAGGATTTCATCCAGAGTACATCTGTGCTCATTCCATTGGTAAAATTGTATTTTAAGATGTTCCCAGTTTGTTTTTTAAAGAACCTGTGTCATCTGGATACTACCCGACAGGCAGCGTGCTGGGGAGAAGATACAAAGGGAAATAGGATGAAATCCTTTGGTTTGCAGTTTTCCCCGTCTGGAAGGGGAAACAGACATCTTCACAGACAGTTGAGACAAGGTGAGTCCTGTGACTGCAATCAAATGTCCAGGAAGTGCCGAGTGGGTGGCAGCATCATTCTAGGAGCCCCACACCCCTGACTAATGCCCATGGGCTGTTTTACTGCTGCCGCAGCACAGAGAACAGAACGATGAAGGTCAGGGCACCTTTTCCTTTCTCCCGCATTCTCTGAGAACTCTGGGCCTTGGGCCGGGTAAGCTTGACCATGAAGAGGAGACTCAGGAGAAGGACTGGGACAGAATGACTCCAAGAAGGAGAAACCCACCAGGCAGGTGCTCAGTCCCCACAGGACCCCTGCAGCTCCCACCCACATCTTCGCTTAGCGTCTGTGAACCCGGTGGTTGCACCACTGAAGTCCCCGCTCAGATTGTCATCTCCTGCTCACTGATCAGAAGGTGTGCAAGCCAGCAGGAGAGACAGAGAAGCTCATAAAAGTCCCCCCTACACGTGGCCGCTAGCTCAAGGAAAGAAAGACATGCCTCCTCAGGGACAGAGACAGGCACAATGTCTCAGGGACATTGTCTCCTACAATGTCACATAGTTCCCATCGTTGGCCCAGAGAGAAGAGACCAAGCTTCTGTAACATCGTCTGTAATGCCTGCCCCCCACCATCCCACCCTGACTAACCCACCAAGAACCGCCAGAGGGAAAGGGGCGAGGGGCTAGTTGGTTCTGTAGTATTGGGGGTCAGGTGGCGGAGCTAATGCTGCCCAGAGACAAAGGATTAAACCTTCACAATCAGGAGTTCGTCTTTAGTTCAGGGTTGAGCACATACACCCCATGATGTTCACACCTGATTTTAAAACTGAGTCAGGAGAGAAAATGATGCAGGGAGATGCCCGTGGTGGTCCTCCCGTCAGTCTTCTGAGCCGGTCAATGTGACATTGCTCTAGGTTTGAAACAACTTGTCTGAGGTCCTAAAAGACACACAGGCTCATGATCACTTGGGGGTGTTTCTCCCTCCCTCTACAGAGAGATTGTGTGCCCTGCACCGTCCAGGTAAGATTTCATCAGCAAGTGGAAGGCGTGTGATGTAAAGCATGTCCACAAGGGAAGAATGGTCTTTTACTGGCAATCTGTGGGCACTCCTGAAAAATGCTCGTCTGTGATAAAATTATTAATGCTTTCACATCAGACAAAAGTTCCTTGTTCATACCTGGGGTGAATATTAGCTGTCATTTTTTTTTCTGCTCAGGATTTCGATAGAACCATGCAATAATATCCAAATTATTCCATGTTTACATACGGCAGGTGTCAAGCAGCGTGTGTGGAATTATGGCATTTAGGAAGAGATATTAGAAGTGGCGAAAGCATAATGAAAACTGTAGATTAAAACATAAGTTTCTTCAGCAGTTTTATGTGTCGTTGACAAAAAGGCAGGTGGGAGAAATGACTCCAAAAGCAACCCCAGACTTCACTCTCCTGTAACAATGTTCCTCTTAGGGACAAAGTGAAAGATGAATGAAGAAATCACTGGAGAATTAGCTAAAGGAAAGCATATTTACAAAACTATTGTAATTAGTGCTGTGGAAATCATTTCTGAGAGTGTGAAAAATTGGGACTTGCCTGGTGGTGCAGTGGATAAGACTCCACACTCCCAATGCAGGGGCCTGGATTCGATCCCTGGTCAGGGAACTAGATCCCACATGCATGCTGCAACTAGGAGTTCACATGCTGCAACTAAGGAGCCCACCTGCTGCAACCAGATAAATAAATAAATGAATAAATAGTGTGAAAACTTAATGTGAACACTCCTGTGTGAAGATACATTGGACTACAATTTTAAGTCAAGCTGACTTTTCAAAGACAACCTAATTACCTATTTGAACAACAGAAAAAAATAGAACATGCCAAATGGCAGAGTAGGTGTTTAGCCTTTGTCTAAGGAGGCAAAATGGACTTGAGCAATTATTTAATTGAATCCACTCAACATAGCTCATTTCGACCTAAAAGAACTCTCTCCTAAATAGCAGGTTTTCTGTCTTAAAATTGTCTAGATGATTGCCTCAGATCTCCAAGTTGCTTTACTATTAATCTACACCTAAATCGATGTTTGATGGATTCTCTTTCTCAATGCGTTTACTTTAATTTAATATAAGTATTTATTGAGTACCTATTTTGTGCCTGCCACTAAGAGATGCTCTTAGATAATGACCCTTTCCTCATAAAATCTAAGATTTTTGAAGAGGTGTGCCAGCCTTCCACAGCCTGCGTCCACAGTTACCACCTCTTCCCGTTTCAAGCCCATGGCGGTCCACCTTATCGAGCCGCCTTGCCTTTGCTCATCTGGTTACAGCTTGGACTGCTATTTCTGCTTTAAACGAAGCAACATGTGGCTGACATCCCCTTCCAGGCTCAGAGGAAATGTCACCCTTCACAGGGCCTTCCCTGATAGAGTCCTTCTCTGCTTAATCTTTCAGAGCAGTTTCTGAGGACAAGGTGTATTCACATGTGTTAATACTGCCCAAGATACATTAGACTTAAAAGAAATCATAGCAGTGAGTGCAGGTTCTTTTCTGCACATAGCTGCCCAGACCCATCCTCTGCCCTCTTGCCCTGTGCAGCCCTGGGAGGTGCCAGCTTGTCAGTCTGGCCACGGGAAGGGACCAGGGATGGCTGAGGAGGAGAGGGAGACACCGGGGGTTTCTTCCCTGCTTTGGTACATCGCCCATGGCAAGAGTTGGGTGATTCCAGGGGCCTTTTCTCCATGGCTCCACCATTCACTGGGCTCCTCCACTAAACCAAGACTTCCTTTGTCCCTCCTGCAGCGGGAGGAACAGCTCCCTGCCTCAGTGTCCCAGGGGGTCTCACGTGCCTCATTCTCACCCACCACCAGGAGTCACTTTCCAATGTATTTAAAAGTCGTTTAAATGACATGTCATGACTTTTATCCTTTCTTAGAGATCGTTCCAAAACCAAAGACGAAATATACTTTTTTTTAAAAAACGATAAAAATTGTAATCTTCTTATTACCATACAGGTTCATTGGATTCTCCCATAAATTCTAGATGCATGATGGGATCTTGGTGATCTCATTTTTCCTGCAACTTGAAAAGTTCTGCTATTTCGTAATCCTAGAGATTACATCATTATCACTCATGCTTATGCATCGATTATTGCCAACAGTGCTTTAAAAACATGACAATAATGAGAAATGGAAGAATGAGGGGAGGCCTAGGAAGTAAGGCAATTGTAAGACATGCCACCATCGTTCGGCTGTCTTATTGCAGAGTCTGAAGCCCTGCACACTTTCCGTCTTCTGGCCTGCTTTAGCTCTCACTGCTCACAGCCAAGAATTCAGAATTTCTCCCCTTGCCCCTAACAGCTAAGAAGAGAAGAAGGAGGAAAGCCTTCCACACTTATCAACCGGGAAACGGAAGAGACAGATGTGAGCACTCCGGACTCTAATCATGACAGTAAAATTGATGCATAAGGGAAATCCCAGATTATAAACCTTCAAAGGATGATATTCTAGATGAATTGCCTTAAACTCAAGAGTCACTGAGCGATGGATAACACAGATTGGGGTAAGGGGCAGGAAGAAATTTGGGAGGGGTTGAGGGAAGTGTTCTATAAGGTGACCGTGAGCATGTTTATACTATGTGTACCTTTGAAAAAGTTATGTGCAATAAATTGATGAATTTTATGATATGTGAAGTATTCCCCAATAAAAGTGGAATTACTGATGCTCTATTGCCACATAATAAATTCCCCCAAACAGAGTGGCGTAGAACAGCACACACTCATTATCTCACGGTTCCTTAGGGTCAGGGGTCTGGGTGCAGCTTAGCTGGACCCTCTACCGTAGAGTCTGCAGACAGCAGCAGGCAGTGGCCAGGCTGTGGTCACCGGGAAGGGGCCACTTCCAAGTGGTCGATGACATATTCCAGTGCCTTGCAGGCTGTTTGAGGAGTCCACCTCCCCCCAGTTCCTCTCCATCTTGGGGGCTTGAGTCATGGAAGCATCAACCCAAGAAGGCAAGAGACCACTCCAGCAGGACAGAAGCCATACCTCCTGTGACCTAATCATGTGATCAAGACCCCAATACCTTAGCTGGGTTCTTTCGTTAGAAGCCGGGCAACAAGTGCAGCCCACCCTGCAAAGGAAGGGATTTCACAAGTTCATGAATATACTTTTTCCCGGCTTTCTTGAGGTATTATTTACATGTAACATATGTAAGGTTAAGATGTGATGATTTGATACATGTATATATTGCAAAGTGATGGCCCCATAAGGTTAGTTAACACCTCCATCCCCTCATGAAATTACGTGTTTCTTGTTGTTGTTGTTGATAATACTTAAGACCTACTCTCTTAATAACTTCCAAGAACCAACAGGAAAGATGGTATTCTGGGACGAGAATTCTCTCATTTTGGTAAAAAGATGTGTGAAAGAATTCTTTCATCTTTTATGAAGTCTGTGCTCTGGAGTTTCTTTGTTACACAGAGGTTTTCTCTGTTAAAATTCATCTTATGACTTATGGTGATGTTATTTTTAGTTATGCTTTTATTCTTACTCATCAATTATTTGTAAAACAAAATTTAAAACTTAAAATATTTAGGGCTTCCCTGGTGGCGCAGTGGTTGAGAGTCCGCCTGCCGATGCAGGGGACACGGGTTTGTGCCCCGGTCCGGGAAGGTCCCACATGCCACGGAGCGGCTGGGCCCGTGAGCCATGGCCGCTGAGCCTGCGCGTCCAAGAGCCTGTGCTCCGCAATGGGAGAGGCCACAACAGTGAGAGGCCCGCGTACCGCAAAAAAAATAAAAAATTTTTAAAAATTAAAAATTAAAAATCGCACCCAGTTTGGAAAATACCAAAAAGAACCAGGACTTGCAGCGAGACCATCCCACCACAAGCTGCAAACGGTGGCCTAGGGAGGCTGGATGTTGGGAACAGAGCTTTCCTGCACGTTTAGTGCACTTGGCTACAAATGCCCTGAGACAATCACTTAGGAGACTTACACGTCATCCTTGAACGCTGAACACACATTTTGGTCAACACTTACGGAGACACAAAACATCCACACCCTCCGTCTGGAAGTGGGTATCTTTCAAAACGATGCCAGGTTTGTCGGTTTTCTCGTGTTCACCTGCTCAGCTGCCCTGGGAATGTTTTCTTGCATAAGAAACAGGCCTCGACCTGTGAGGTGCTCTCTGGTGCCCACCATTCCATCCGCTGTGCTTGGGCCAGATTCTGCCATCCCTCCTTCAGGACTTGGTCTGTACACAGGGCATGACCCACAGCTTCCTTAGGAGACTGTTTTTCATGATGACACAGATTTTAAAATAGGTGGAGAGAAAGGCAACCTGGATCTGGAATAAGCCACCTTCAGCTCTGGGTTTTGTGAGTCATTGTGGAACTCCTGATGGTGAAATCATGTTAGATCTTGAATGTTAAGGTAAATGATCTCATTTTTCAAATATGGGAGCAGTTTCTTAAACTAAGACTGCATTGCATAAAATGATCCGAGGGACCAATTAGGTTGACGGGGAGCCTGAGTTGCTGTAGAATATCTGTGCAGCGATGACTTTTTAAACTGTTATTTGAAAAGACTTCAGACTCACCCCCCCACCACTAATGAGCTGTGCCCGGCCGCACCCCTGACCTCCCCTCTCTGAACACCTGTTCCTTCCTCCACGTTCCCTGCAGGATCCACTGCACAGGGCTTTGTAAAGACTAAACTAGAAGACAGATCTCTGTAGCTTGTTGCTGCTTTTCTCCCTCTCTTTTTCCTGTTCTTGCTTAAGAGAATTAGTCTCATTAAACAATATTGAAGAGGAAATTATCCCATTGTGGCCATTTTGGCCAAAGCTGACGGCTCTAAGGCTATAAAGTTCTCCTAACAATGTCTACTTCCAAGGTATGTGGTCACTGACTCATGTCCGTCCCCACAGGGCCGCAGAAGAAGGTCCCCACTTTGCTAATTTTACAGATAAAGAAACTGAAGAGGAAAACGACTGGTAATTTGGAAACGTAGCTGTCAGTACAAAATTGAATCTATTTTTGTCTAAAAGGAATTATGTGCTCTAGCTAAAAAAAAAAAAAAAGAGAGAGAGGGAAAGAAAGAAAGGAAGAAAGGAGGGAGGGAGGGAGGAAGAAAGGAAGGAAGAAAAGGGAAGAGAGGAAAGGAAAGAGGGAGAAGAGACAGAAAAGACAGAAATGAAAAGATATAAGGACAGTTGCAAAGGTAAGTGAGGATCCTAGCTAATAAAGATCTGTCAACAAGCTGGAGAAAATTAAGAAAATCATGTTCCTCTTTCTTTAAGCTTCTCTACTAGGCAATGGTTTATTTCCGAGAATCTCTGACTCTTTAACCTAAATTACATTGTTATATCATAATTTTCTTCAATGATATGGGCCCATCATGGGAGAAACAGAAGATAACAGCTTCAGTTTATATTCACCTGAACCCCAAACACTCTGGCTTCCACCCCACCCCTCAGAGCCTGGTGTCTCCTCCTCCTTCACCAGATTTTTCTCCCCCTACCCCATCCCACATGGCAGGTCAGCCACTTCTTGGTTCCTTGAGTCCCCTCATCCCCTTGGGCAGCTCTGCCCCAGATGCTCTTATACTTCCTCCCACCTTTCCTCTCTCTGGCATCTAGAGCTCCATAAAGCTATGGAACCTCTCGGTGTTGGACCACGTTCAACTATTATTCAGGTGGAAAAACCAGGCCATCGTTTTCATGGTATTCCACACAGAGGCTTATCCTTTCAATTCCTGCAGTAATGTGATCCTGGACTCCCTTATTCATAAAGATTTGGGGTTCCTCATTCCATTCAGAACAAATCCAAAGTCCTCCTCAGGCATCACAGCACTAGGGATCTGCCCCTGTCTCTCTGCCCCGCCTTCTCTGCCACCTCTGCATCCATGGTCCTGCCCTCCCTGGAGCAGGCCCCCAAGCTGCACTGTCACTAAAGTGACTTGTTCATTTGAAGAAGCCTTACCTTTAAACACCTGTAAAAACTCCCAGTCCTCAGGCTTGCCCCAAATCCCTCCTCAGGAGGTCTCTTCCAATCAGAACACCTACCTCTCCCTCATCCCTACACTGATAACCTTGATGTTTTGTTAGGAAAAGGCTGATGGACCAGAGCTGGAGCAGAGCTGTTCCATGTGCGTCTCCTGGGTCGTTTGCTAGGAGTCCCTAGTTCACTCCTATGGGGCTGCAGATGATGCTCTGGATATGGCAGGAACCTAAGACACACTTCTCTGCCATACTTTAACCTGATGACTCTGGATATATCCCTCCCAGCTTCAGTTTGGGGTCTGAGTTCTGGTCCATGTGCCCCATGTGTCTTATTTTCACGCAACGCTCAAGGTGCTTTATCTAATTGTATCCAAATGCCTCCATGTCATCTTTGCTCGGATGTCTAACAGAGGCTTAAAATACCGCACGTCCATAACAGAAGCCTTGATGTCTGCAGAAAATAGTACTTCCTCTTCCATCTTCCCCATTACGGCAGACAATCCACCTTCGCCCTGTCACTCAGTCACCTTTGACTGCTGTCCCCTCCCACTCCATGATCATTCCAGCCATCTACGCCATCTTCAAAATCCATCCCCATCCTGAACACTTCCCACCGCCCCTCCCCACTCCGTCATCCCCTACCCCCACTGCAGCAGTGCCCCAACCAGAATCCCTGCTTCTGGTCCAGCCCTGCAATCTCTTCACCACACGGCAGCACCTTAAACCAAAAGCAGAGCAGGTCACCTCCACAGAGAAGCCCTCCTGCCCCTCACTCTGTATCCTGTTATTTGGTGTTAGTGTTTTGTGTGTTTTCAACAGCAGTTATTGCTTCCAAGATTATAGACGAAGGCACGGACTGTATCTGACTTACCATGGCATCCCCATCACGCAGTAATCACTTAATAAATATTCATCGACTGAATAAATGGATGTAACTCCCTCTGAACTGTGACCCACCAATCTCAGCCCCTCCCTGGATGCTGGTGGCAGGCCCTGCCTGTGGCTTTGCACATCTTTACGCTTTCTCCTGACATGATTTCCCTCTTCTTTCTAGAAATCCAATTTCTCTCCCATCCATCCAGACACAACTCCAATTCCACTTTTGAAGGAAAATCCTTCCCTGATAACACCGTGTCACAACCATTTCCTCCTTCTCTGACACCTACTCCTCTTTATCAAAATCCCCTTATTTCTGCTCGTGAATCGTGTGCTATTTGATTTCAGTTCTCGTCCTTTTGAAGTTATCATCCACTAAGCTCGAATTGTCAGTAAAAGCTGAGTCAGAGGCTGGAGCCCATTCTTCCATTCCTAAGAAATTCAGGAGAAAAATATTTACTGAGAAGTGTTATTAATTATTTTAAACTAGCATAAATCCATGCCCTGCCTTTTAAATACTCAGAAGTTAACTGGTGACTAGGGAGTTGTCATTACCAAAGTTCTCTGAAGCAGTATGATATTTTGGTCATTTAAGACCTTCTTTCGGCTTCTGTTCTGCTATGAATAGAAGACAGAGAGGAATCGGGGGAAATAAGCAAAGAAGGGACTTTCCATGAAGAGGGCTCTTAGAAAAGGCTCAGAGGCCCCCACTTAATGACCCCTGATAGCCCCTACATTTCGCCAACCCTGACTGGAAACCTCCCTGAAGGCCCTCATGGCTTGTTGAATGGACTTGAGCTTATGACAGTCGTACAATGTGTAGATCCCTAAACCCACAGAAAGGGTCCCACTAAAAGTTTAAAAGTTCCACATTACAAACAAGTATACAAAATGCAAACATAAAAGTCAAGATGTAGTGGGAAGGAGAAATCCAAATAAATTATGTTACAAAGCTGACAAGTACCACAAACTTCGCAAATTCCAGAAGAATCCATTATATTTGACTCATTAATGGCCTGACATAGCTAACATCACTCCATAAGATTTCTTGCTTATCTCTTGAATTGCCTCTTTATGGCAATGATTTTATAACATAATTTTCTAGAGGTGGTAGGAAGATAATCCAGTCTTCCCTCTAGCACATGTCATCAAAACTAGTTTTTTTTTTGGTTTAGCTTAGAAAAGTTCTTTTCAGCTTCACAACTCCTAGTTGATAATAGCAGGTAAATATTTTACATTTCTTATCAAATTTTGGACAACCTCTATCAACATCTTTGACCTATAATCTGTAAAAATTCCAGGGCAGTTTGTGTTTTCTTACAGAATAATTAATTGTACATTACCACTCAGTACTTCTGTTAGAAACTCACCTCTCCCTTTTACTGAATGACCACTTTCAGTCTGATCTGAAAAATTTTTATACCACTTACTTCTCAACGTGAGAATAATTTCTATCAATGTCACTGCTTGTTACCGATTGCTTTTGTTTCATATTCTGTTGATTTTTATCTGAATTTTCCCTCTCAGTTCTTTTGTAAATAAGTCTAAAGATAACCTTTAAATAAAGGTACCTTTTAAATTCATAAAATCAGAAGTCTGGAATTTCTGATTTGATTGAAACATTCTGAAATGGCTTTTCAAATCACTGTTAAAATGGCATATTCCCAGCCTAACTTCCCCTCAGCCAGGTCCCAGAAATTCCTGTAGCTCCCGCCACTGGCTAACACAGCAGGGCTGCAAAGTGGAGATTCTGGAGGGGAAAGAAACAGTGTCTTAACCAGTGTGGTTGTGTCCCTTCTGAGAACCATTCTCAACACATGACCACGTGAGCTCACCCTGAAGCCTGAAACTTCTTTAGCTTCGTGGAAAATCCACATCAGCATAGATCGTCTTTCACAAAGCACAGGAACATTTAAATGACAGTTATCTGCTTCTGCTGCCTGGAGCTGAAGAAGGCTAGAGAAACACCACAAGACTCTCCATTAAAATTCTAGACCCTTACAACTTTTTAAAACCTACGGCAAATCAAGCAAACGGCCACGCGGTTCATCAGTACAGGACCAACTGCATGGCGTATCAGCAGCTTTAGAAGCATCTTGCCTCCAGCACTTTCCAAATGTGCATTTCTTGTGGTTTAAAGCAAATGTGTACTTCACTGGCTCACTGATTCAGCCAGTTTTTCATTCTCGGTGCCTTCCTCTGTGTCAGGCACTAGATTCCGACTGATGGAAACAATACAGGACACGCTCTCTGAGGGATCAGACTCCAGCCAGGGTGACAGGAAAGGCCACATGGACAACACCCTGTCAGAATAAGGGCCTAGAGAACTAAGTGTGGCAAAATCACATGGACGTGGGGCCTGGAGGTGGGACGGGGAGGCGCAGTCTTAGCCCTGGGCAAACATCTGAGCCTTCACTAGCAAAGTAAGGCAAAGGTCATCAAAGAATGACACGCGAGGCCAGGAAAACGGATAATGGCTGGGAACCTTATGGGAGGACTGACCGCATTCATAGTTAGCGTTTATTAAAATACACACTAATCGGGTAATTTGCCCAGCGTTACTTTTTTGACTTATTGAGCATACTCTGGAGTGTAATACCCTTAATCTGTGACGGTGATTGCAGTTCATTGTGAACCTAGCTACTTGGTTATCTTTCCTAGTTGGGAGATGGAAAAACAAAGCCATACACAGTCTTTCACCTCAGTTACGCTCCAAAGTAGGAAAAGCAGCAGAGAGAGAAAGATAGAGAGAGAATGAATGATAGGAAGGTAAGAAATGAGATAAAACACGTAATGGAGAAATGAGTCAACAGTCCAGAGAGAGTGATTTGCATTGAAAGGGTTGAACAATAGCTAACAAACATCCCCCACTGGACACCATCCCAGGCCGTTTAATTTCACTTGTCTTTAGAATGTCAGGGGGCAACAGCAAATTGTGCAACTTATATTTCCCTTTTAGAATTTTCTGTCCTAGTTGATAATTCTGAACATAGTTTCAATGGTGAACAAGAGCCTAAAGACCATTTTTTCTTTTAACAAAAATGCTATTTTTGTCTAATTCACTGCCATTATAATAACTCCCCACCAGTGAACCACTTCTCATTTAGTCTAGATCTGAATATGTGCAAATGACCTACAGCTCACTCTTCCCTATGTTTTCAAATCATTTTATGGTAATTCCTTACACACGTTGAATTTTTAGAGACAGTGAAGTCCACATAGAAAGCCAGTGGGCCGAGGCTGGAGGCTGGGCGCTTGCTCGGCCACTTTCAAGGAGAGGGTCAAGCAAAGTAAAGAATTGATTCCTGAGGTGGAAACACTTTCAGTTGCTGAGAGCACAATGAGATGAGATCCAGTGAAACCCAGTATTTGCCAGGCAAGAAAGGATTCTCACCAAAACCTTATTTCACTTTGAAATATTAAGATAGAAATCAAAAAGAAAATTCAAATGGATGACCTGTTCTCTTCTGAAGGATAATTAGTTGGTATGAATTCAGTTTTCAGGAAGATGTATGCAAGCATTGATGAAGCTACCCCATTTCTATGACTCTATTCAAAATCACTGTCCCGAAATGAATCAGGCCACAAATTGGGAGGGGGGACCACACAAATCACTTTTTCTCCTTCATTGCAAATGAATTTTGCAAAATAAATTTTTAAAATATTTGAAACTCATCCATATATGTATATATTCTATTCTAGAGAAATCCTTTTAAAAGCCTTTGGAGGATTGCCCTTCTTCATGGAGTAGTCCAGACGGTCGTCTTCACGGGGACGTCATAATCCCTGGAGAGAGCAGGAACTGGGCGAAAGCACACCTTTCGTTCACTACGGTAGCAAAAATGACAATGTCAGTTAACATATCAAGTGGCATCTCTGAAATGCCAAAAGGAAGTAGAAGAGCCTTCGCCACCAGCAATTGAGGAAAAACACAGCAGAGCAGAGGGCTGGGTAGGAAACGGTCCAGGAGGAGGCTGCGGAACCCTCGGAACATGGGAGGTCCAAGGCTGCTGGATGATTTTAGCACACCACACCTGCTCCAACAGGCTGCATGGTGGACCAGGTGATGCTGGAGGGAGGTGATGCCAGAGGGAGGAACTAAGCTGGCAAGGGGCGGCAGGCTGGTGTCCTCACCGGGGTCGGAGCCTTGGAGCACAGGGCTGTTGAGAGCAAAGTAACAGAGCTGCCTTCCCTTGGAAACCTTCAGCCTTTATGCAGAGGTAAGGATCTGGACGACCAAACAGGCCTCGAATAAACACAAACAGGGATTCCGCACGCCAACAAATAGTTCTTCTGCTTTAAGCTGGCTCAAGAGAGCCAATAACACTGAAATCAGTTTATTTTCACCTCCCGTTAGCAACCAAGTAGAGCACAGAAAAAGACATGTAGACGGCAGCTTCTATCGTTCATTCCAAACCTGAAAACTGGAAGGTAACCATCTCACACCATCAAATAATGATTTGCCAGTCAAAATACACAGGATCACGTACTGGAGACAGTGGGATGAGTGTCATAGAGGTTATATTAAAATTCAGTCAGTCCTTTGAAAAATCATAATAGTTTCCAAACCCAGAAACCACTCACAATAGTCCTTTTTCTCTTTGCCTTATTTATTTATTTATTTATTTATTTATTTATTTATTTTTGGCTGGGTTGGGTCTTCGCTGCTGCACGTGGGCTTTCTCTAGTTGTGGGGAGCAGGGGCTACTCTTCATTGCAGTGCACGGGCTTCTCATTGTGGTGGCTTCTCTTGTTGTGGAGCACGGGCTATAGGTACACAGACTTCAGTAGTTGTGGCACGCGGGCTCAGTAGTTGTGGCGCACAGGCTTAGTTGCTCCGTGGCATGTGGGATCTTCCTAGACCAGGGCTCAAACCCATGTCCCCTGCGTTGGCAGGTGGATCCTTAACCACTGCTCCACCAGGGAAGTCTCTCTTTCCCTTGTTTTAAAATTCACTGTCTTTGTCTTTTCCAGCTGTAAAGACATCCAGCTGGAAAACTCTAGTACTCCTTTGATAATAATTAAAGATTTCAAACTGTAAAGTTCAGAACTTACCAAGGCAGCAGTATCTTCCTGTGAAGCTGGGAGATTGGAAGGCTGGAACCCTGGACTGCCTTGGGGTCCATCCCTGACCAAACGTGTGGTCTTGGGCAGGCTCTTACCCCACGTGAATTTTCCATCTGTAAAGTAGAGATGATAAAATCTCCCCTTCAGAGTTGTCCTGAGATTTAAGTGAGGTCACACGCGTGAAAAGTGCATTGTAAAACAGGAAGTCCCATGTAAGTGTTACCTGCCTGACTTTGAGAGAATGACTTCTGTAAACAGGAACCTCTGTTGGGTGAGAAGCAATACCACCTTGTTCTTGGGAGTAGATGGAGAGGAATCCCATGTGGCAGTGACAGGGACTAAGGGAAATCAATGCTATTAATAATACACTATTAGCCATTCAATTGGATTACCAACCTAAACTCTCAAAGCTAAGATGTTATACATAAAATACTATGTGGAGTAGAGGTTGCAAATCCAAATACCTACACGGGCCAAGAAATCACATAGAGAGAAATGCAGGCTGGGAGCAAGAAAGCACCGTACTGATTGGCAGAAAGCACGTGGCCTCAGCAGAGAGCAACTGTAGGGAATGCTGGAGACTGTGGAAAAATGAGGAGAGCAGTTCCCCTAAAAAAGGCAGTGGATACTCATCTCTGGCCAATTTTGGCATCAGAGAATGTGGCTCTCATCTTGCTAGATTTCCATCATTTTTAGAAGATGGGAATCTAGGTGTGTAAATAAAATCTTCCCACTTTTTAATGTTGGCTTATATTCTCGCCCCTAAAAACACCATGTAGATCAAAACTGGGACCGGGAAACACAGGTGCCATTGGGTCTACTTGCCAGTTTGTACCCTCTGAAGGGAGAAGGCAAGAGGCAGAGAGTGGAGAGGTTGGAGGTTGAGTAGATAGCTTACTGATGTCAAGATTCACTGAAACTCACTATTACCTAATGTGGAATGTGGATGCTATCAAAGGCAGCAGTCGTTAGAAAAGTGAAAGCTGAGTCATGGCCAGGTCATTTGTGGGAAATGACTGCTGAGATCACTGGCCTCAAGTGAAACTGACCTTTTTTATTTTTTTCCCTCCTGCCAAACATTCCAGAGACCAACCTATGTGAGGATGAAACCAAAACATCCCCTCTGGCCAAAGAGCTCTTGAAAACAGAAGAGGTGGGCCTGGTGGATGGCCCAGGGACCAGGTGGGTGGGTGGCGAAGCTCATCCCAGCCAGATCAGCTGAGCCCAGGAAATTGCACCTGGCCCTTCAGAACACACTTCCAGAAAAACGTGAGGCCAAAGTTTTGACAGCACTATTTTTACGACATCTTAGATAACAAACCAAAAGGACAATGTGTACAAAAATAAATACCATCATTAAAAAAAAAAAAAAAGCAACCTCCTGGAAACAGAGATGTGCTTTGATCTTGGAAAGAAATCTTCATTAGTCTGTCTATTTGATGAGAATCTTAATTCCTCAAGCTAGTGTCTTCCAAACAACCCTGTGATCTAGAGCTGAATAAATCACAGAAGATGAATGTATCGACCTGTTTTAGTTTAAAAGTGAACATAGGACCTGGGTGTGTGCTACGTGTGCATTGTGGGGGAGGGGACGTGGTGCCAACAATTAATTAGGAGCTGTTATTTCCAGTTTTGTATTAGTTACAGATGTCTTAGGGTGTTTTTTGTATCATGATAAAAAGTATGTTTTGATTGGATCAAAATAACTGATTCAACTGAGATTACTAGTCAGGTGGTGATTTTCTTCTTACACAGCTTTAATGAGATCAGCTATGGATGCAGCAGTAAAAAGGAAATTTGGATATTTATTCAAAAGAAACTCAGTATTTCAGATTCCAAATATACACTGCAATTGCAAAAATAAATGTAAAGGTATAATTTGAGGGGAAATTTACATCTCTCTCTATTTTTTTCCACCCACATTTTCCTATACCCCATCCCTTTGTCCATCCATAAAATCGCTGACCACTGCGCTGCTTGGTTTGTCAACATCCTAGCGCCCGCTAAGCAGATCTCATTAGCTTTGGTCCCGTAGCAGGGTAACCATGCCAGGAGATAAGTGCCCGGAAAATAGCTCCCTATCTTGGTGCTCCAATTCATTACTCACTTAAGTCACACGTATTTACAGAGGTCAATGTGCCAGGCACGAGGATAAGCACAGAGCCTGCAAATCTGGCCAGTCATGACCTTGCCCGCAGGGACCCGTCCCCTCAACGCCCCACCCCCCCTCAGCCTGGGTGTAAGTAGCTGCTTATTTTGTTAATTCCTTGAGGACTGGCCCTGAAGTCAAGGATGATGATTTTCATCTCCTTAGTGACCATTCATGAAGCACATTTGATGCATAAATGAATTAGTAGCATCGGGAGCAGAATGGAGGAGGGCAGGGAAGCCTGGGGAGACACGTTTGTGTCTGGGGCAAACTTAGGCTTGGAGGGTCATCCAGCCCAACCCCAAAACTGCCTTGATAATAACTGACCCCAGACAGTGATGTGTGAGGCTCAATTTTGCCAGGGAATTCTCCTTCGGGGAAGGATGGATTTGTTCTAATTTACTACTTTCCCCACCTGCCTTGAATTCACAGGAGTCTCAGGAAATGTCTAGAAATTTGAGACAATGGGTAAAATAAAGTGGGAAACTCAGCAAACCCCTTTGTGCATCTGCTAATCGTCTGGTAAGAATGGCTACTCAGCCTGTAATAGAAGGTGTTTCAATAAATCAACCATACTCCAATATAAAATAAATTTTTTTAATTAAATTAAATTTTTTTTTAAATGGATTTAAAGTGGAAAAAAAAAAAGGTGTTTCACACTCTGTCTGGCTCAACCAGGACAGGATGAGAAAGCCCCCAGGATGAGGTAAGGTTTCATGGAATTTACTGATAAGCAGAGTGGGGTCAGTCCTCCCACCCTGGTAAGGATCATTATTCATTAACTTGTAAAATACAAGTCCTTTTATTCCCTAGTTCTGTGGCTCAAGGAGGAACTTGCATCATCTCTCCTTATTCCTCATCTGTTGCTGGAATTTGTCATTAACAGGAGCTCACCCTACTTACAGTTTTAATCACACTGTCTCTATCTTGGGTTTCAAGCTCTGCACAGTTCATCTGTGGCTTGGAGTTCCCTATGACGTCAGTAATAACTGACCTATTTATCACTGCTCCCGACTGCTGATCTGAAAGTAGGGGTTTGAAAGAAAGGACATCAGAAATCATTACCAAATGTGAAATAGATAGCTAGTGGGAAGCAGCCGCATAGCACAGGGAGATCAGCTCAGTGGTTTGTGACTACCTAGAGGGGTGGGATAGGGAGGGTGGGAGGGAGGGAGAAGCAAGAGGGAAGAGATATGGGAACATATGTGTATGTATAACTGATTCACTTTGTTATAAAGTAGAAACTAACACACCATTGTAAAGCAATTATACTCCAATAAAGATGTTAAAAATAAAATGAACACAGAATCCAAAAAAAAAAGAAGAAATCATTACCTTCCTGCGTGCACAATTTGTAATAGGAAAACCCAGAGCGAGCGAGCATTCTGTGAACCCTAAGGATGGGGAGAAATCCCTAGGACAGTTAGAAAATGCCTCCTTGAAGGCCAGATCAGTATCTCTGCTTGTTATCAGGAATCCTCTTCAGCTGACGCAGACTTCCGGTTAAAAACCTCCCCAGTCAGCTAGTTAAGGTAACAAAGTTCTGTTCCTGCCACCTAGAAGTTAACCAAAACACTTGCTCATCTGAAAAGAACTCCCATTAACCATTTAGACCCCAAGGTCCAATCCTTTCTCTGGATCTCTGGAAGTTTCTTGCTTTGAAAGCAATTCTGAATGTGACCCGCTCAGTCTCCTGAGGGCAGGCAGCTTAAGGGGGCACCTTCCTGATCGATAAGAGAAAGGAAGCTCAGCTCATGGAAATTTCTGCAAAGTGAGAGGAACTATCACTTTAGAAAAATACCAGCACTGAATTATGTGAGGTAAATATGAAAGAAAAAAAATCAGCAAGTATTTCAGGAAAGAAAAAAAAAACAAAAGCCTAAGAAGACTTTTCCTCAAAGAGTTGATGTTTAAAAGAATGAAAACAGTTAAGCACCCATCTCTAGAACAAGCCGCCTGGGGATTCCTCAGGTGGTGGGTGAGGCTTCCAGGTAACCCAGAAGCACAATCTCCCACCTGGTCACCATCTTTTCCTTCTCTCCATGCAGTAAAGCAGCGCTCACACTTCCAACTTACAGAGAAAAATTAATGCTAAACAAGTAAGGTTCAGTGTCAGCCAGGGGGAAAAGAATCAGGCTCTGCTCTTGGTGGGGGTGCGGGGGGTGAAAATCCCCAACAGGGTTCCCGAGGGGATTGCTGCCCCAAAAGGAATCAGTCCTGTAGGTAACACAGAACACGAGTGTGTGGGCGCCCTGACTCAGGCAGTGTGGGCAAGACGGGCTTAGGAAAGGAAGTAGAAAGCGACTGACAACGCAACCCGTGTGGTTAGCCTCACTGTAGGACTTGGTTTCTCAGCGGCATTGGGACAAGGCAGAGGCAGGTGAAGACAGAAGCACTCAGGAATAAGGACCGACTCTGCGCTGCATTTGACCCCAATGGAAGCAAGTTATTCTGACTCCCCATCATCAGCCGGCTTGGTCCAGCTCGGAGATGTTCCAGAGAATGAAATGTACAGCTTCTGCGGGCAGCAGGACCCAGCCTCAGGGCCCGGCGTTTCCTTTCATAGAATCACAAGGGCCGGTGTCACGCTGAGTCTGCATGGAAGGAAGTGTTTACTAACCCTTAAAAACCTAAGAGACTTGTATAGTCCAGAAAGCTCGAATGCAAATATCCTTTAATAAAGATAAGTGGTGGTGGTGGTGTGATGAATTGGGAGATTGGGATTGACATAAACACACTAATATGTATAAAATGGATAACTAATAAGAACCTGCTGGATAAAAAATAAATAAAATAAAATTCAAAAAAAATTAAAAATAAAGATAACTCGGTAAGTTGGGCCGTGTGAACTTGAAAGAGAGCTAGATAGTAAGAAATCCTTCTTTTTAAGACCTTTTGGGTCATCCATATAAAATTATCATCATGTTTTTGTTTTAATTTAATTTAATTTTTTATACAGCAGGTTTCTGTTTCAGGTTTCAGGTTTCTAAGTCAAGGGGATTCAAGGTACTTCCCGTGAAAACCTAATACACATGTGACGTGTTGAGTGGTCAAGACTATAACCACGGGGGATTGGTGTTTCCTTGTGATTTTTTTTTGCTCACTAACTCAGTACTGTAACTTTGTCAATCTGTATTTACATGTCTTTAAGCATAATTCGATGTCTTCTCCCGCCTTCTTTCCTTTAAGTTAGAACCAGTGTTATCTCGGAGGCTGAGGACTTCACGGTACCTGCTGTGTACTCCCACTACTACCTCACCTGTCTCCTCCCTAAAGCTGAGCAGTTTGCCTTTGTCATTGTCATAAATGCTCAATCACTCCCATTACCAGCGATCCCACAGTTTCTGCTCCAAGTGGCCTTGGAAACGATCTTATCAATGGTCATGAGCAATATCCCAACCCCTCCCAGAGTTTAAGACATATTTACTATCCAAGCTAGGCACACCTTGCTGTATTGCACTTCACTTTATTGTGCTTTGTAGATACACTTTTTTTTTTTTTTTTAACAAATTGAAGGTGTGTGACAACCTTGCATGGAGCAAGTCTATTGGTACCACTTTTCCAACAGCAGTTGCTTACTTTGTGTTTCTGTGTCACATTTTGGTAATTCTCAAAATACTGCAATCTTTTTAATTATTATTACACTTGCTATGGTGATCTGTGATCATTCATCTTTGATGTTACTATTGTAATTGTTTTGGCATTTTTAGCAATAGAGTATTTTTAAGGTATGTACATTTTTTTAAGACAACGTTACTGCACACTTAATTGACTATAGTATAGTATAAACATAATTTTTTTTTAAGAAGATGTTGGGGGTAGTTTATTAATTTATTTATTTATTTTTGCTGTGTTGGGTCTTCGTTTCTGTGCGAGGGCTTTCTCTAGTTGTGGCAAGTGGAGGCCACTCTTCATCGCGGTGCGCGGGCCTCTCACTATCGCGGCCTCTCTTGTTGCGGAGCACAGGCTCCAGACGCACAGTCTCAGTAGTTGTGGCTCACGGGCCTAGTCGCTCGGCGGCATGTGGGATCCTCCCAGACCAGGGCTCGAACCCGTGTC
The DNA here is from genome assembly GCF_003676395.1 of Aethalodelphis obliquidens. Taxonomy (NCBI): domain Eukaryota; kingdom Metazoa; phylum Chordata; class Mammalia; order Artiodactyla; family Delphinidae; genus Aethalodelphis; species Aethalodelphis obliquidens. The sequence continues at coordinate 556,633 of NW_020837967.1, read as the reverse complement.
CCCTGCATTAGCAGGCAGATTCTCAACCACTGCACCACTAAACATAATTTTTATATGCACTGGGAAACCAAAAAACTTGTGGCTTGCCTCATTATGATATTCATTTTATTTCAGTGGTCTGGAACTGAATCCAAAATATCTCCGAGGTGTGCCTATATCTGGAATTTCCCCACATTAGAATACCCTCTGATCTTTATCTGATTTGCATGCATATTAGAACCACATTTCAAAATTGCAGCAATTTTTATTAAGAAATATCAGCGATTTCTTTGCAAGACAATCATAAAATCAAAGGCCACTTGAGGACACAGCAAGAGGACAGCCATCCACAAGCCAGGAAGTGGGTCCTCACCAGTTACTGAACCTGCCGGCACCTTACTCTTGGGATTGCAGCCTCCAGAACTGTGAGAAAATAAATTTGTTGTTCAAGCCGCCTACTCTGTGGTATTTTGTTATGGCAGCCAGAGCTGACAAAAACAATTGGTTAAATGGTTACTACTGGAATTATGTTGACATAGTTAAACCCAGAGTTTAAGAATTATTTAATATCCAAGCCATCTGGATTTTATCTAAAATTCCTGATCTTCACAGCCCTTTCTGCTGGCACCTGACCGATTACTAAGTTCTCTCTAGAATCTGAGACCTTAACCTGACTTAGAAGCTTCAGAGTGGCTACACATTTGCCAAGATGACAGAATTCAAAGCATAATAAGTTTGTAATCAGCTTTAGTCAAATGGGAAGCAACTCATGAAAATATACTATATGACTAATGATCTCCATGGCAGTTACAGGAAACATTATTCATTCTCTAATCACCACTAACATTTCTTGGTCTCTATGCCTAAGGCACTGCTCTAATCACTCTGTGTACGTGATTGTGCTCCTTCTTGCAATGGCCTTTGTGATCAGGTACTGAGATCCCTATTAGCAAGGGGAGCATGTAATCTGAGGCACAGAGAGGTGAGGGAGTTTCTCAGAGTCAAGCAGTTCAGGAAGGGTTGAGCCAGAGTTTGAGCCCAGGGTGTCTGACTGGAGTCCGTGGGCTAAATCATTTTCCTGGGATGCTGCATCTGGCTGCTGTTCTACCCAGTGAGTCACCCCAGCTTTTTCTGCCGCTGCTTTTGGGCATCTTTGGCAAACCTGATATCCATTGTGATGTGGTTTTATATAGGGAAAATCCTATGAGCTTCACCTTGCATAAATAAACTGCAGAAAAGCCCCTCAAAATCATGTCGAATTTCCTTGTGCATCCCCCTTCATGTTGGCACAAAACGAACATAGAAGAATGGCTTCATGGTCTCGGCAAGTGGAAACTATCCATCCGACTGAATGTTTGGCCTTGGTGATTTGGAATGGTAGATTGACTTCATTAAACCAACTATTTGCTAAGTTTCCCTTTTTCTTTGTTCTGTGCAAACACCACTTCAGTGTTAGTGCTTTACAGTGCAACCAGTGATGCAACAGGACAAGATGAATTTTTAATCAATACAACCAGAAGAAAAACATACATGCATTTCTCATGGAAATATATATATGTTCATGTGTGTTTCATAGGCTTGGGGCCTTTCCCCCATTGAGATACTCTGCTCTTTTATTTGGAAAATAGTTTCTTTCTAAATCATAATCCTCTATATGACATTCTATGAATAGAGAACCCTGAGAATGGTCATCTGTTCAAATTGAACATTCAAATTATAGTCATTATAGACTTTCAGAGAATATTTGCATTATTTCTTTCTGGACTGTGTCAGATTTTTCTACAAACATTTGAAACCATCATTTATAAAAGGGTCCCCTCAAATATATACATATATACACATATAACTTAATTTATGAATGGAAAGCTAGGGAGAGGTTATGATACTGCAGTCTTACTTGTTACAAAAAATGAGATGAGAGTCAGGAATAATATCAATACATAATATTTATTGAGCCCTTGGAATGTGCCAGGTATTGTTCTAAGAGCTTAATTTTCATGAGCTCATGTGCTCCTTACCGTGTAAGGATGATACTATTTTCATCCACATTTTTTATATACTTAATGCGAATTTATCATTGACAGTTGGGGAATTTTCCATGGCAAGCAAGCACTATTGGAAAATTGGCTGCCTCCTTTTCCAAAGGGATTTGATTTTGTTACAATTTTATTATTATTTTTGAGGAGGGCAAATAGACTCATCATGATTCATTATGAGGTCGATGCCAGTTGAGTGAATATATTTAGCATATGAATAAAAATGAAAATAATTCTGTGTTTGCATATACTTTTTAGAAACCACTATCCCTTTGATTCTTAGAAGCTTATACAATCCTCGACAATGAGATCATAAGTAAAGAAAACCCAAGTGACAAAATCCCCTAGAATGCCCTGGAATTTTTTTTTTTTAGACCATTCAAATACAATTTCTTTTTGAAATAGCTCAGAAAAGAGCAAGTTGCCATTCAAAGCTTTCCATGAAAGAAACATTGCTATTAAGATATAACAATTAAAATGCCAACAAGGTTCAGAAGTACAAGAGAACAGAAAACCAAACACAGTTTTGTCTGAGAAAACCTAACTGGATTTGTTATACTGTCTCCATAACAAAAGGAAATGAGAACACATTTTCATAGGGAATTCTGAAACACTAAGCATATTGTATTTTTTGATGATTACGTGATACAGCCAGCTTCTAAACTTGTTCGTAGATGAATCTCTGAATTTCTGATTGGGATATTAAACTATTTCTGATGATCAGTTCAAATCCTTTTATACATTTTTCCTAATACAACTGAACCATTCTAATCCTTAGACCCAGAGGAGAGTCAAATCAGCTGATTTGAATAGAGGCAATTCTGCATCTTTCCTGATTTGTCTGGTGTCCAAAAGAAGAAAGAGTACCACATTTGATCTTTGAAAAGGACCCAAGAGATTTCAGCCAGCCCAATCTCTCCAGCTCACAAGGAAGCCAAGTTCAATGAGACTAGATGGTCTGGATCTTGTACTAGAACAAGAACCCCAAATACACCCAGGCCAAAGAGTTTGGGGGCACAATGTTACAGGAACTGGCTCTTAATTGGAGTCTTAATAAATTTGAGAAAAATCTCTGATTTGGCGAGTTTAGACCCTTTACATTCAAGATGAGGTCCCTGGGGCTTCCTTGGTGGCACAGTGGTTGAGAGTCCGTCTGCCGATTCAGGGACATGGGTTCGTGCCCCGGTCCGGGAAGATCTCACATGCCGCGGAGCGGCTGGGCCCGTGAGCCATGGCCGCTGGGCCTGCGCGTCCGGAGCCTGTGCTCCGCAACGGGAGAGGCCACAACAGTGAGAGGCCCGTGTACCGCAAAAAAAAAAAAAAAAAAAGATGAGCGCCGTTGGTATTGCCCGAGAACTTGTCAGCCACGCAGAAATGTGGTCCCCACCTAGGCCTGCTGAACCCAAATCTGCATTTCAGCAAGGTCCTGGGATGACTGCTCTGCATACGACAGGTTGAACAACACTGGTGAAGCTTCACTGCAGGGATGGAGGTGAGGAAAGGACCTCTTCCCAGGGGCTTTCCACATCATGAGGCTGCTGCCCATTGAAGAAACCCACATGAAGAGGAAGCTTTGGGAAGTCTGAATGCTTGCCTCCCCTGAACTGAAACATTAAACCTGCCTGCTGCAAGGGGGCGGGAGGCAGGCCAGTGATGGCAGGAAAGCTGAAGAAACTCGGCCAGTGCAGAGTCTCCATGGACACACCTCCTTGAAGCACTACAGAGGAATCAGGCTCTTTCTGACCCCAAACTTCAAATTATCAAAGAAAAGAACGAACAATCAGTAAATGACAACAATGACTACCTCTTAGCAAGTGTTACCCTGCTTATTTGTATCTCTAATCTCCCAACAATGCTTGCTGCACATTGGGTGCTATTTTCCTAATTTTATAGATGAGGAAACTGAGGCTCAGAGGGGTTGAAATCCCAGGCTCCAAATCCTGCAGCTCAGACACTAGAGCTGGGATGGGCTGGCCTGGTGTCTGGCTGGCCCCAGCTCCCCAGCCGGGGCATGGTGGGTCCAAAGTTTGACATCAGCTTCCATCATTATTGACTCCTTTCCCCACAAGAGAGCAAACCAATTCACCTTTGCAAATTAGTATATTATAGCCCTGTCTCCATGCCCTTCCTGCTAAAATTGAGATGGGAAACTCATTTAAACGTATTCTTCAAGGAAGACATATTCAAAAGGAGAATGAAAGAGCAGGCTTCTGAAAAGTCACGTTAAGTGAGGCAGCGTACAGAGCACAAAGATCCAGATGCGCACAGCCCAGCCGGCCTTTTAAAAACATCTGACAGGACGTGGTACTGCTATGGGACTGTTATTACAGCTCCTGTCGCTTCGGTTAAATAAAAGTAATATTCCCATTTCCCTTACCTTGCATGTTGGCCATCTTCTCCCCCACGTGCCCTGAGGCCCTCCTGGAGGAGGCGAATGTAAACTATCCAATTAAAGCAAACTGGATATGCCAAACATCGCTGGGAGCTAGGGGTAGGCCAAGTCCCATTTCTGAAAGAGGCCAAAAGATTTGCTCCTTAGAGAAGAAATTAAGGGTAATGATGAGCAAATGTTAAGACAAAGACACAAAAACCTACTAATTTTTCTCTTTTGTTTCAAAGAAAACGGAAGCCATAAATTTCCCTTGAAGTCTGTTGCATAGTTGTTCCTGTGGGGTTGTAAAATAAAAGGCAAAACAGGTAGAAATTACTTAAAATGCAAAAATGGCAAAGGGAAATATTGCTGTGGGTAGCTTATAAATGACTTTAGAGAATTGGGGAAGCTAAATTATCCAGGCCAGCTGAAAAACAGGCATTTTAATCTGAAGATGGTAAACCTCTCCCTGTATGTTGTTCATGTATTGAAACACTCTCTTATTAAATTACAGTGCTTTATAACTAGTGAGTAAAATTGGTATCATGTTTACCATACAAAATTCCCACTATTTTTCAAATGGATACATAATTTAATATGAAATTGAAATTTAAAATCAAAAGCACCAAACAATAAAACCAACCCACCTAGCTTCAAACTCTGCTTAAATTATTTTTTGAATTTTTGTATCTAATAACATAGTACAATAACATTGAAACAAGATTAACACTGTGATACTATTTGTTTAGGAAACCAAGAGTGTTGCTATGGAAACGGGCTTTCTGCATAACTATGGAAACACTGACAGTGTTGTAAATAATGATACTGAAAAGGGAACCATGTAAACTTAACGTAAGAATTCTAAGAAAAAGAATAGAGAATGAGGAGGTGGAGGGAGGAGGAATTATATTTTTTTGAAAAAGAAGCATAGTTGTATTTATTTTTGTGTCCTGCTAGGACTTTTAAGCTAAGTTTTCAAAAGCTTGATTTGACATCTATCATCTGTTAGTTTCTCTCTTATTAACTGACAAAATCTTAGCCTATTTATTTTAATTTTATTTTTGTAACCTATTTACACTTCATAAGAAAATTCACTAAAAACTGTTTCTGATTCAACTTTACTTTGATAGCACTTTATAGGCCAAGTTACTTTTCCTAAAAATATTAAAATGGAAAGAATATCACAGAAAGCATATGTTTAATTTATTACATTTTGAGATTCTAAAATAATGTTTTTTAAAGTCCTGCACATAATATTTACCAAATACAATTTTTAATTGGGCTATGAAAAGAAAATTACTTTTTTCTAAGCATATAACCGTTTGAAACCATAATTGGAAAACAATTTATTCTTTGTTGATTTGCAACTCTGATTCCCTGGCTATATCATGTCCCACTAGAAGGAAATGCTTATATCTTACCTATCTTTGCAACTCCCCGCATCAACTAGACAGCTATGTGACCAGGAAATATTCACACATTGTGGAATGAATGAATGCATAAAGTTATAGAAGCAATAGAATATAGTAAAACAATATAATGCCTTAAAACAACAAAAGGCAGTGTGATGCCAGCTCCCTGGGAGTGATTCCATGAGTTTGCCCAGTTATGAAGATGAGAAGCTGGCCTGATTCATTGAAAAGGCAAGTGATGGTGGTAACGCAAAGGCTGTAAAACAAGTGAAGCAACTTCAAGAAAGGGAAGGAAGTTGGGGCTCGGTCATAAAAAGCAGGTGAAAGGTACAGGGCCTATTTTCACCCAGCAAAACCCAAGAATCACAAGGTGTCCTGAGATTTCATTATCGCGTGTGTTTTCCACCGCCATTAAAGGTCAGAGAGAGATGGACACAGCTGCCTCTTTGGAGCTGAGAGCCACGTTTACTGCTAAACGGTTGTTCCTCAATTCTTATGAGAATTTGTTAACTTCATGTTCAAACACTCCTATGTACCCTGGCATTTTTTAAAAACTCTAAAATAATGCTTTTTAAAAATAAATTGGAATTCTGTCATTTTTGAAGATCCCTAGAGGGCAACCCATAAATAAATATTTTAAATGAGAAGGTGGGATGAGATCATTGGTTTTCAAATTGTTTCAGGGAGGGTGTCGGGCTGACAACCCCGCCCCAATCAGAGCAGCGCTAGGCCCCCACCTAACAAACCTCCTTCTTCAAAAGTTTTCCTTAAAGGACTGGCTCCACTGCCTACAAAAAATTAAAAAACAAAAACAACCCTGAACACTACCAGACAGGAAATTCCTTCCAGCTTTATATTTCTGTGATTCTCTGGTTGTTTTTCAGTAAACAGAGGATTATAAAATAACCACTAAAAAAATGTTCTTAATGAGAGGACCCATGGAACCTCTTTAACGTAGATCTGAGGGTCGGTTACATATTACAAAACATCAAACCAACAGGAGACTCTTTTGAGTATCTACAGCCATGGGATGAATACTGGTGAGTGAGGCCCACGTGTTCACACCAAGAACACCCCAGAAAGTCAGGGCCGGTCCTGTGGGCACATGGCCTGTGAAATCTCAGAGGGTCCACACTCAGGAGGACCCAGGTTGGTTTAAGGTTCTGCTGTTGCCATCTTGAATTCTTAGATATTTTGTCATTGAACTTTTGTCTTAAATCTGATGGGCTATTGAAGCATATACATGAGCAGACTCAGGTGGGACATGCAGAGGGAGCTTAATGAAAGAGATACTGAATCAGTCACCTCTGTTGCTGTAACAGAATACCCCAGCCTGGGGTCTTAAACAGCCACATTAATTCCTCACAGTTCTGGAGACTGGAAGTCCCAGATCGAGGGGCCGGCAGTTTCTGTGTCTGGGGAGAGCTCTCTTCTTGGCTTGCAGATGGCCACTTTCCCACTGTGTGCTCACATGAGACAGAGACAGAGACAGAGAGAATAGAGAGAGAGACAGAGACAGAGAGAAGAGAGAAAGCTCTCTGCTACCCCTCTTCAGGATTCTAATCCTATCAGATCAGGGCTCTATTCTTATGACCCCATTTAACCTAAATTACTTCCTTACTCCAAATACAGACACAATGCTGGTTAGGACTTCAATCTGTGAGTTCGGGGGATGGGGTGAGAATGAGCCCATAGCAATATTATCCCTGCTTTGTTTTTTATGGTAAAAAAAAAAAAAAAAAAGGAAACAGCAATAAAAAAGTAATTGTTAGTTAAGCACTGGTATAATCACTTTTTTTTCTTTTTTTGGCCGTCCCTCATGGCTTGTGGGATCTTAGTTCCCTGACCAGGGATTGAACCTGGGCCCTCTGCAGTTAGCGTGCAGAGTCCTAACCACTGGACCGCCAGGGAATTCCCTGGTATAACCACTTAATGGAAGGTTGCATAATCATTCAATATTATATTTTTCCAGGTTCTTCCATAACACAGAAAAGGCCTTGGATATATGATAAGCGAAAAAAGCCACATATAATATACTTCCCAGAAAAAAAGGTAGCTGGTATATTTGACTATATTTTTTCTGCCTGCTGTTCTGTATTTTCCAATATTCCTTCATGCATATTAGTTACTTTTTAAATAAAAAAGTAGTTTTTGTTATTTTATTAAATTCAGCATCATAATTTTTTAAGGATAAAATAAACATAAAACCAAATGCTTTCCAAACTACTAAATGGGTGAGTTAACCTTTTCTCTGTGCTTATAAATTCAAATTGGGCCAAATTATTGAAATTCAAACTTGCAAATCATAGATTGAAGTTATTTTCCTAACATCAGTTCTCAAATGTATCTTGAACATGTTGAAATACATCAGTAGCAACAAAAATATCCATTACAAATGAAGTAAGAGAGTGTTTGCAAGCTTGTTTTAGCAAATAATCTTTTTCAAAATGGAATCTTATATGGTATCCATAGGAGTGAATTTCCTCTGGTAGGTGCTGAGTTGGTTCCATGAACCACAAATGCTCTTGGACGGGTCACAGGACCAGTGCCAGTCCCAGCTCTGCAGGTAAATGTTTGAACAATTTTCGGGGAGTTGGAACATGATGTTCATGGAGTCCCTGATTTCTAGGGTCTTCTCCAATTCTGTGAACCTTCACCTCTGTTTGCCTCGGGTATACCACACTAGTATGTGTTTTTTACATTATCAAATACAAATCAGAAATACTGCAGTGGAGTTAAGAAAAATCATCCCCTTTAATTCAGAAGTTTCTCCAAAAGAGGAACGCTTAATGATAAGTATAGGCTACACTTTGGTGCCCCTCAGCCCAATACGCTTTTTTTGTTGTTTAATTTTCAGCTCTTGAAATTAAAGAAAGCAGCCATCACTCCACTGTGATTGCTAACGTTATGTGTTAACTCGGCTGGGCCACAATGTTGCCCAGATATGTGGTCAAACATTACTCTGGATGTGTCTGTGAGGATGATTTGGATGAGATTAACATTTAAATTGGCAAGGTTTGAGTAAAGCAGATTGTCCTCCCCCATGGAGGTGGGCCTTGTCCAATCAGTTGAAGGCTTGAATAGGACAAAATACTGACTTCCCCAGAGCAAGAGGGAATTCTTCAGCAGATGGCCTTCGAGCTTCATCTGCAACATTGGCTCTTCCGGGTTCTCCAGTCCAACCACTTTTGGCCTCAAACTGCAACTTTACTGAGTCTCCAGCCTGCCAGCCTTCGCCATCAGATTTTGGACTCACCAAGCCTCCACAGTCAGTTGAGCCAACTCCTTATATATTCTATTTGTTTCTCTGGAGAACCCTACCCAATACAACCACCTTTACCATAAACTTTTGTGTGCATGTGTATAATATTATATAAGTTACAGGTGTATGATACAGTGGATAGGGACAAATAAACAGTATCTACCATAACTGTCCATATGATGTGACAAAACCAATAGGGGTGGCCCAGGGCTCTGGGATTCTTCATGAGCATTCTGACATGAGCAAAATTGTACAGTGTTAAAAGTAAAAAAAACAACAACAACAACAAAGAAAGAAGAAAAGGAAAAAACCCTGAAAATTTAGCTATGGAAACAGAAAGACTTCTCTCACCTTTTACTAAGTGTGACCAAGGCCAAGTTGTAAAACCTCTCTGATCCTTAAGTGGCTTACAATGTAAGGCGAAAACCATGAGGATATTGATTCCTAACTATCTGGATAATTTTGATGATTACACAAGATACATAATAATAGCAGTTGTTATGGCCCAAACATTAGGTAAAGGCTTTGGAGCCATGATGTCTTTTAACATATTTCAGCATTTAGAAGTGTGCCTGGCACATGGGAGGTAAGCCATAAACCTTCATGCCCATCTTCTCCCAGCCTAGCAGATTTATGCGTGATCAGAGGTCCATGATCTCAGTCTTTGTGCCCTAGGATAGAGCCCATCACCTCCCCTCTCTGTGATTATGGCAAACATCTTGTAGCTGTGCTTTACCCAGAAGAAAGTAATTCATCCTTTGTGATTACAAAGCAGTAAACACTAAGATGAATCATGCTAATGAATATTAAAAAGTTACTGTCATCCATCTTTGTTTTACTCGGGTGATAGGAAACGTCCTCACCTAGCCAGGGTCACAAAGAGGAGAAAGACCACTCCATTCTCTACTTGAGCACTTCACTGCCGCCCTCCGGTCTCACTTAGCTCGGGGTGGGGGTGGGGGGGTCTCAAAAGTGGGGTGCACACCCCCCAAAGGCTGCATGAAATGATGAATTGGAACGCGAGGAATAACTATTAGAACTTCTACTGACATGTATTCTTATCTGATTCATTTTTTCTAATTTACATTTCTGTGTATCTTTTATAATGCTGAAGATATAACAGAAGACTTCCATATCTATAATTAACAAATCAACACATATTGATGTCTTTGGATATCATGACTGAAAACTTTTTACTGAGGAGGTATGAAGTTCTGGAAAAGCCAAGAGTTGCTTATCCTTAGTCTTTAAAATATGTCTTGCTCTGACACCAGAAGCACAGGCAACAAAAGCAAAATCAAACAAGTGGAAGTACATCAAACTAAAAAGCTTTTGCCCAGCAAAGGAAACAATCAACATAATGAAAAGGTAACCTATGGAATGGGAGAAAATATTTGCAAATTATACATTTGATAAATCATTACTATTCAAAGTATACAAGGAACTCTTATAACTCAATAGCCAAAAACAAACAAACAAACTCTATGTAAAAATAGGCAAAGGAGGGTCTCTGGTGGTGCAGTGGTTGAGAGTCCACCTGCCGTTGCAGGGGACGCGGGTTCATACCCCAGTCCGGGAAGATCCCACATGCCGCGGAGCGGCTGTGTCCGTGAGCCATGGCCGCTGAGCCTGCGCGTCCGGAGCCTGTGCTCCGCAACGGGAGAGGCCACAACAGTGAGAGGCCCACGTACCGCAAAAAAAAAAAAAAAAATAGGCAAAGGACCTGAATAAACATTTTTTCCAAAGAAGACCTACAACGGGTAATGGCCAATGGATACATGAAAAAGTGCTCAACGTCAGTAATCATTAAGGAAATGCAAATCAAAAGCACAATATAATACCACCTCATACCCGTTATGATGGCTATTATCAAAAAGACAAGAGACAACAAGTAGTGGCAAGGGGGTGAAACAAAGGGAATACACTGTTTATGGGCATAAAAACTGGTTCAGCCGTTTTTGAAAACAGTATGGAATTTCCTCAAAAAATTAAAAATAGAACTACCATATGATCCAGCAATCCCCCTTCTGGGTATGTATCCAAAGGAAATAAAATCGCTATCTGGAAAAGATGTATGTACTCCCACGTTTATTGTAGCATTATTCACAATAGTCAAGACTTGGAAGCAACCTAAGTACTCACTGTGGAATGAACATTTAAAGAAGGTGTGGCATGTACGTACAATGGAATATTACTCAGCATAAAAAAGAAAGAAATCTTGCTCTTTGCGACAACATGGATGAACCTGGAGGACATCATGCTAAGTGAAATAAGCCAAACAGAGGAAGACAAATACTGCATGATTCCACTTATATGTAGAATCTAAAAGTCAAACTCAGAGAAGTAGAGAGTAGGATGGTGGGTATCAGGGTGGGGGAAATGGCGAGATGTTGGTCAAAGGGTACAAACTTTCAGTTTTAAGATGAATAAATTCTGGGGATCTAATCTACAGCATGGTGACTATAGTTAACGCTGTATTGTGTACTTGAAGTTTTCTAAGAGCATAGATGTTAAGTGTTCTCACCATACACACACACACACACACACACACACACACACACACAGACAGTAACTATGTGAGGACGGATGTGTTCATCAGCTTGATTGTGGTGATCATTTCACAATGTATATGTAAATCAAACCAACACGTTGTACACCTTAAATACATACAATTTTTATTTGTCAATTATACTTCAATAAAGCTGAAAAAAATGTCACTTATTTCTGAGACAAATGGTGAGCGGCACCACAGTATGCACCATGAGAAATGGTGTCCCTCCTCCATTTGTTCCAAGACCCGTATTTCTACTGAGCTGCAGACAAGTATTGAGATGTTGAGTGTATATTACCTAAATGGTGAGCTACGTTTTGGGGAAAAACAATGATAATTTGCTGCTGGCCTTCCAAACAGTACAGGATGTACATTGTACATTGGTTTTTATTAATTTGAAGAGCTACATGCAAATTAAGCAGATTGTTATTTTATCAGCTCTCTATCCAATTACTCCAATGCTCATTTTTATATGTGACATCAACCTTTCTATCTATATTTTAATTACTGCAATCACATCATAGAATTACTCACTTTTAATTTTTAATTCAATGAGTAAACGTATAAAATGGATATCCTTAATAAGCACACATGGCCTAGATAAATCTCCTCTGTTCTTATTGGTGCAGAGAAAGATGTGTAAGGGAGTGTTGCAAGGTGGTTAATGCCAACGCAGGTATCAATGGTTCACAGCAAACCACGGAGTTGAAAGAAGGTTGAATTATTTGTAGTGCATTTCACAATTACAGAATATCCAAGAAGAAATCTTGCCAAGCAGTAGGGATGATTAATTATTTTTAGTAGCGCATTGCAATTTTGAAGTTCAGAGTGAGTCAGATTTCCATTGTGGTTTTACACTATTGCCTTTGTCTCACTGTCTCTAATATTTGAGCTTACATATTGGGAATTTCCTCAGAGGAAAATAAAATTATGGTGGTGTTGTATGCTGCCCTGTAAAAGCAGAGTTTGCAGAAGCTGCTGAGGGGATGGTACCAGCCATGACATGTCACAGCAAATATGAGCAAGGGGTTCTGCCCACGAACAGAAAATTAAAGAAAAACCTCACAAAAACAGGCCAAAGCTATATTTAAAGGCAACCTAAGTCAATTATTAAATAAAGTCGTTTTCACATTTACTTGTGATTGAACACTGAAAATGAAGTTTTCAATAAGCTCTACAAATGGCAAGAAATGTTTCCATCTTTAAGAATAAAATCCAATTTTCTTTAATGATTTTAAATGATAAAGTCGTTCCCTAGCATAAGGACCTTCCCATGGGTATGTCCTGCATGTTACTTTGACATTTTTACACTAATTCTAGAGTTATATGGAAGTAGAAAAATAAAATTTTGCAGTTTTGCTTTTCTATTGTTGCTTGAATTGATACATAAACTTACATCCTCCTGGAAATTTTTAGCCTAACTTCCTCCTCCCAGACAACACCTGAGCCCCTTACATAGAGGGGGTCATTTCTGCCCTTGCGGCTGAGTCTCTTTCGATGGCGAGTGAGAACACAGGACGTGCTTTGCCAGAGAAGAAGTAAGGTCTTGCCTTTTATTCCCAACTTCCATCCCCAAAACCATGGGCTTTGCTTTCTTCCTCTGGACTCATATACACCCTTCCTTTGCTCTTTCACGCTAGGCTGTGGGAAACTTTGGAGGTTTCTGTCTCTATTTCTCTCCTGTCCTCTGAATTCTGATAGCATTTACTGTTTGAATTACTCTAGTGGCCTCTGTCTATGATTTGCCTATGATTGCTCCGTGTTTCATGGAGATCACTCCATGATTCATTGTAATTTATTTGTCAGCTTTTTCAGAATCACTCTATGATTCATTGTGGATTCATTGTAAGCTCCTGATGGGCCTGGATTACATTGGACATGGTTTTGACTCCCTGGATGTCCAGTGTATTCGCTTGTTGGGACTGCCATAACAAAGAAACACAAACTGGGTGGCATAAACAGCCAACATCTATTGTCTCACAGTTCTGGAGCCAGAAGTCTGAGATCAAGGTGTTGGCAGAGTGGTTCCTTCTGAAGGTTGTGAGGGAGGGTCTATTCTAGGCCTCTCTCCTGCTACTGGTACTTTCCTGGCAACATTTGGTGCTCCTTGGCTTGTACACACATCCCCCAATCTCTGACTGCATCGCCATGTGGCCTTCTTCCTCTGTGTGTGCCTGAGTCCTAATCTCCCCTTTTTAGAAGGACACCTGTTTTATTGGATTAGGACCGCCCCTCCCTCCAATGACCTCATTAACTTAATTCCCCCTGTGGAGACCCTGTCTCCAAATCAGGTCACATTCTCAGGCAGTGGGATTATGACTTCAACATATGAATTTGACACCGTTCAACCCAGTGAAGCCTGCAAATGACTGAAGTCACCCCCACAGAGCCCTCAGCATGACCAAAACACTGACATTTTAGACAGAAGAGCAGGATAGGAAACTTGTTCTGATAAGGCTTATGGTTTGAAAATCCTGGCTTGTTTGTATGTTTTGTTTGTAAGGTTTGGTAACCCTCTTTCTTGTTTCCCCTCAACCCACTCTCTCCAGATGACAAAAGCAGAAATCGCCACCTTTGCTTTCATATCCATCTACTTGACTCAGAGATAAGAGGGATGTTTCTTTCTCTGTTTTCATTTTTAAATGAAACAGCCTATATTAACTGGTTATCCTAGCAAACGCAACACTAGATTTGAAGTCAGGAGAATTCACTTCTTATTCTTCCTCAGTCATCACAGGAGGCAGAAAAAAATCAAGTCTTTTTTTTAAATTCCAATTTCTTTTATCTAAGAGTTAATGAGTTCACCTGGGTTTAAGGAGATTTGTAATGGATTTTCAAATCCTTGCTATTATTATTTTTATTATAATGTTGGATTATTAATACCAAGCTAAAAATGTCATTCAATATGCAAAATGAAGTGATAAGTACCATTTGGCTTTTAAGAAGTACATTATAGAAGCAGTCCATTAGGAAAATAATCTCAGGTTATAGTGAGCTCTCAAAAGGCCTGGGAAATAAGGTTTTAAAATCAAGGCACTTGCAGGCCATTATGACAACTAAATTGGTAAAACATACTAAAATCCCAGCATAATAAGTGCTCCTTAGAGAATAGTGACAAATTGTATTAATAGTGTATTTCCCAAAAAGTGAAAAACTGAAAGACTCGGTGGAGGCTGAAATGACTCCTGGCCAATGACATTAATGCACATGGACGCAGCATCTGTGCACGCTGCTATAAATTGTCAGGCTGGAGGGGATGCTCGGTCCTAAAGTGAGGGTCACCTGATGGCCACTCGCTGAAATTCTGAACACGGGGCAGAAGTGCCGAATTGTCACCCAGGGCTCTCCTCACAGCATCAGGAACATGACAGCAGACCCTCTCCTGTCTGCAAGAAGGCAGGCGCCACTTGACAACAGTGGTCAGTGAGACTGGCAGAGGGTGGGGGCGGGGATGGGAGAAGGGCGGGAAGAAATCCTCGCCTGGAAGCCTGGGGGCAGAATGGGAGCAGAATGAGCGCAGCCAGGCCAGCGGGGAGAGCCGAAGGGCGCGCCTGTGCGCAGGGGCGGCTGCAGCCGGATTTCCTCCGGGAAATGCAGTGGATCCGCTCAGACAGATGCTGACAGCTGAGGAGGAACAGCTCTTTGTCAACCCGCAGATGTGGGAGCTGCTAGTGTGGGCGAGCGCGTTGACAAGAGAGTACGAGAATGCTGCAAAAGTCAAAAAAAATAAAGTAAAATGAGCGTGATGTTTGCGTTCACGAGTGTTTCCTCCTGCACGAATATGAAGTCCTCTGTGTGTGCGTGTGTGGTCCGTCTATATAGAATCCCAAAATATGCTTCTTTCATTTTTATCTTAGTCTTTTTCATTGAGTCACACAGTTTAAAGTTCAAAAGATAGAATGAAAAGGAGTTAGGAAATTCCTCTTTTGGAAATGTTTTGGGATGGAATGCATTACACAAGATGGTCAGGCCCATGACTTAAGAATCACACTTCGGGCTTCCCTGGTGGTGCAGTGGTTGAGAATCTGCCTGCCAATGCAGGGGGAACGGGTTCGAGCCCTGGTCTGGGAAGATCCCACATGCCGCTGAACAACTAGGCCCGTGAGCCACAACTACTGAGCCTGCGCGTCTGGAGCCTGTGCTCCGCAACAAGAGAGGCCACGACAGTGAGAGGCCCGCGCACCGCGATGAAGAGTGGCCCCCACTTGCCACAACTAGAGAAAGCCCTCGCACAGAAAAGAAGACCCAACACAGCCAAAAATAAAAATAAATAAATTAAAAGAAGGCTCAACATTTAAAAAAAAAAAGAATCACACTTCAACTTTTGTTTGTTTGTTTTTACCAGAAATCAACATTCCCGCGATGAATCACCAGCTACTAGTAAGAAACATCGAAAGACCGGGACTCAAACAAAGGTCATTAAGTCACAGTCCTGAAGGTAGTGAACCTTGTGGAAGGTTTACAACATCCACAAGAGAGTCCCAAACTGTTTTGAGCAAGGAACACGTCCCTAGCCCAGGATTCAAATTTTCTGGGATATTCTCAACAAGTTTGAAGATTCAGGCAAAAGCTGTCATGAGACTTACAAATTTAGCCTTTGGCAAAATCTATCATGCTATTAATTCAATTAACTGTAACTGATATTTGTATTACCCATTGAATTACTGATTTGGGGGATGACTGTTTTGATTGTTCAGATAAAAGTGAAAAAAAAATACTCTTTGGCTTTTATATACTCAGGGGAAGTAAAGTGCCAAGAAAATTCATCAGACGGTTCATGTCAAAATAGGATTTTAACCTGAATTGTTTGCTTTCCCATGGCTTACAACAGTGGAAACTGCAGCAAATACCCACTTGAATTAATCTGTGGAACTTTGCTCTCATCAATGTGTAATATGGCAAATAGAGTGTTTCCTTTCGTGATATACTCAGTCTTTCCTCTTCTCTGTATTCAGTGAAATCTCAGCGAGGGAAAAATAATCATTCTTAAGGATCATTTGGAAATGGATTTTAACCTAAGAGCAAGAGAACCAGAAATATATAGTGTAAACATTTCTAAACACAAAATCAGATATTTATCCTAAGTGGTTTCTAGAAAGCCTACATACAAATGTATGAGTATTTAATGCCTTAAAAAAGACTCAGTTGGGGCTTCCCTGGTGGCGCAGTGGTTGGGAGTCCGCCTGCCGATGCGGCGGACATGGGTTCGTGCCCCGGTCCGGGAGGATCACACGTGCCACGGTACCGGCTGGGCCCGTGAGCCATGGCCGCTGAGCCTGCGCGTCCGGAGCCTGTGCTCCGCGGCGGGAGAGGCCACAGCGGTGAGAGGCCTGCGTACTGCAAAAAAAAAAAAAAAGACTCAGTTACATGCACTTAAATACTGTTATTTTTAATAAATTCAATTTTCTTTCTGCTATAAATTCTTGGCAAAACTAAGGGGAATTTTGCAGAGGACATTATGTTCCTACTACATGGACTACATTATATTTTGAAATTTTTCAAAGAATAGAAGACTCTAAGTAACTTGAAAGGCTATCTTGATTTTTACAAATTTATGCTCCAGGTACTTTGGCATGATTCAGAGCTGATGTCAAATCCAGGCTCCCTGCTTTCAGTATAACATTAAAAATGTTTCTGAGCCTCTCTGAGCATCATTTTATGCATCAGTAAAATGAGATCAATTGTACCTACCTCAGTGTGAAGAGCGGGTTAAATTAGACGATAGGATTAAATGGGATACTGGGATTAAATGGAAATTAGAACAAGCCCTACTTTAGTGGAAAGAGTAAATTAGATAATGAATGTGAAGTTCTTAGCTTTTGCCTGGCTGCAGTAGCTGTTGAGAAAGAGAAAAATCACCAAATGTTCCTGAAGGGAACTTGGATGAGTTGCAACACGATGCAGCTGGAGGTTTCACGTCTCCTGACTTGCACTGGGACCAGCCAGGTTGCGCTTGGTTCTGCTCCAGTAACAAAGAACCCCCAAATCTCAGTGGCAGGCACCACAAAGTTCTGCTCTTCACTTCCTCCACACCCAGCACTGGACGCTGAGTCACATCCAGACACCAAAGGAAGGAGGAGGAGACAGCAAATCACACACTGGCTGCTAAGGCTTCTGCTGGAAGAGACACGTTTCACGGATAAAGCAAATCACGGCTGCTCCCGACTTGCGGGATGGGAAGAAAAGTGGCCCTACTATGTGCATGAAAGAAGAGAACTGGCAGTATTCAGTAGTGGCACCCAGGCAGGGCCGCACTCTAGTCCCTGAGGTTCTGCAGACCCGCAAGCACCACCTGACCCAGACACGCGAACACAGATATGCTCAACCAAACTGAGCAAATCAACCAAGGATAAGGACTTCCTGAAATCTCAGAAATAGAGATAAAACACAAGAGCAAGGTAAAGGGAATTCCAATAGTGATGGTGAGAGAAAATTCCAGAAGCAGCTTCTGCAGGAGGCCTGGGAGGCATCTCTTGCAGAACGGAGCAGAGACAAGGTTCTGGCTGGGAGAGGAGTCTGGGGAGGTGGGTGAACAGGGATAGAACGGTTACCGTGTGAATATGGTGAGGGAGGACTTAGCAGCTAGAGGAGAGCTTGGCGGCTAATTCGTGATAAATACATAAAACCCTAAGCAAAATAGAAACAAATATAAAACTGTTGACTGCAGAGAAAACAAGGAGCTGAGCAAAGGAGGAAAATCAGATTAAAAGTGTAATTATGGAAGGATGAGGGAGAGTGGACGATCAGGGGTCATTTCTCATTGTCCGTGGTGGGGATTCAACAGATTACTCCTAGAACTGGAAAATCAAGAAACAGCAATATCAGCGTGGCTTTTGAGCTATGTTAGAAATCCCAAGAGTGAAAAGATTTGAAAAAAGTTTCCTCTGAGAAGGAGGACATATCAGAGAGGGGGGCTGAGAATAGCTGTTGTTTCATAAGAAGCCTGGTAGAACAATTTCTTTCTTCAAACTACACTCATGTAGAACTTTTATTAAATACAATTAATGTTAAAAAGACCCCCAGAAAGGTGAGTCTGCCATTAGATTAGAATGCCTCGCTTCCAACCCCAGCTTCCTCGCTAACGAAATCCACGCTCAGTAATTCTCTGGAGCTCAGGGTCCTAGTTTTTGATGGGATGACACTTTGCGTGGCACAAGCTGAAATGTGCAGAAGAGATTGTCACTCTGTACACGTTCGTCCACCTCTTGGTTCTGTCGAGGTCCGAGTTCCCGTGTGGAAGAGCTCACACAGCGCTTAGCAGAGGACTTGGGCTCAGCGGGCAGAACACAGCTTGACATCCTGATTCCCACCCCTGCCCACCATTTTTTCAGTCAGGTGACTTGGAGATTGATTTAATATCTCTGTATCTGGTTTAAAGTGGGGAAAGTAAAAGAATGTAGCCTCCTCCTGTTGGAAGGAATCTAGTAAGTACCAAATCCATAAAGCACTAGGACAAGTGCCTGGCACAGAGTAAGCCCTAGATACGTGTTAGCTGGTTTTATTCTTCTGCCCTAGAACAGTACGTTATGTCTTTTAATCATTAAAAGAACTTTCTGTTAATACATTTACTTAGGACCTTTTAGAACGTAGGTCACGGTAGGCTTGTGACCACAATAACAATTAACTGTCCTGTCAACGTCAGAATGAGTTTTCTTAGGGTATAAATACACTTAATTTCTCTGCCAGCCTCTGTGCAAAGAAGAGCATTTGCTCTGGAATCAGGCAACCCTGGCATCAAATCCCAGCTCTACTGCTGATCAGAGGGGAAATGTTGGACAGATCAGGGAATTTCTTAATTTCTTCCTTATTCTGGGTCCTCATAAGTAAATAAGAATAGGATAAAACTGGCTCATAAGTTTATGGTAAGGATTAAATCTAAAATTGCATGTAAATGCTTATTGTCATGCCTGGAACACAAGGAGCTCTCAACAAATGCCAAATATTAATAGTATTATTAAATATTTCCCTACACTCAAGACCCTGAGTAAGAAATACATTTTCCCATGAAGCTTCCTCCAAAAACCTGTATTGATTCCTTGAATGTTTACTTACTTGTTACGTTCATAGAGTTGGGTCTCCTATCGTGTGTTTATAGCCTGTGGTAATAAATGCACTGTTTCTTTATCTTAAATGTATCAGCCAGGATATAATCTTCTTAAAGAAAAGCCCCATAGCATAGGACAATGCCAAACCGATCGCAGGTGCTAAGAGTGTATCTACAGATTATTTTTTTTCTAACTGGCAAGGCTTTTTCACGTATCTATGTTGTACAATGGAAAATAACAACAATAACAACAACAATAATAATAACTAGTATTTTCCAGTGCTCGCTTTGTGCCTCACAACCCTTGTAATTCATCCTAGCAGCAACACTGGAAAGTTAGTGTGTGTACCAGTTATTTTTTCTGCCCCAAAACTTGGTCGCTTAAACCAACAATGCCCGAGTTTTTTAACATACCCATGGGTGATTTGCTTAGACCTTGCACAGGTCTGGCCTGGGCTTCTGCAGGCAGCTGCAGTCAGCTCCCAGGTGACCAGGGGCTGGGCTCGGCTGGGACAGCTAGAATCTGGGCCCCTCTTCCTGGAAGGTCTTTCCTCTCTGCCACCCCCTCCCTCCACCTTGCCCCTCAGACCAGCTGACCTCATGCTCACTGTGTTCTGTTTGCTTGTTTTGTGTGTTTTGATGTCCCACTGGCTAAAGAAGGTCTGAGCAAAGCCTAGATTCAGTGTGAAGAGGAATTCATACAAAACGAGTGACACATCAGAGCTGTTCCTATAGAAATCTACCAAGGGCGGAAGCTCGTTTTTAGCGATGAGGAAACTGAGGGTTATAGGCTTGAAGTATCTTTCCCGGGTCATATACAGCTGGGGAGTGACAGCAGTAGAGTTCGAACCTGCTGTGGATCATTTCATGTCAATCTTAGTTCCAGTGAACTGGTCAAAATCAGCTGGGATTTTTTTTTTAATTGAAGTATAGTTGACTTACAGTGTTGTGTTAATTTCTGCTGTACAGCAGAGCAATTCAGTTATACATATATATACATTCTTTTTTATGTTCTTTTCCATTATGGTTTATCACAAGATATTGAATATAGTTCTCCATGCAATATTGTAGGACCTTGTTAAATTGGGATATTTTTTATTGGAATTTTTTTGGGGAGGGTCAACAAAGTGAGGAGATAAACCCACAACGTGACTGTCCGTTATGCCTCTTACACCACATCCATGAAAGACAGGATGGCAGAGGGGGTGGGTTTGCCACCCAAAATCTTTTCAATCCCTGTCTTTTATTTCCCCCGCTCGCTTTGGAGGCTGGAAAGCTAATTCCAGCCCCTCTGCAGCTGGGCATGGACATGTGGCCAAGTTCTGGACTGTGAGAGGTAAGCAGAATTTCCTGGGAGGACTATACTTCTCAAATATGTAAAAAACAAACAAAAAAGGATTCTTCAGGAGAAAGACTCTTTGGACTCCCTTCTTATCTTTTTCTTTTTAGCAGCTTTATTAAAGTATAATTGATATACAAAGATCTACACGTACTTAATGTGTACAATTTGATGGGTTTGGACGTGTGCAAACACTTATGAAACCGTCACCAAAATCAACATAATAGACTTATCCATCACCTCCAAAAGTTTCCTGCTGTCCCCTACCCCCTCCCTCCCTTCTCCCCTTCCTTCCTTCCTTTCTCTCTCTTTCTCTCTTTCTCTCTCTCTTTCTTTCCTTCCTTCTCTCTTTCTCTTTCTTGCTTGTTTTCTTTCTTGTGATAAGAACACTTACCACGAGATCTACCCTCTTAACAAATTTGCAATTGTACGATACAGCATTGTTGACCATAAGCCCAGTGTTGTACAGCGGATTCTAGAACTCATTTCTCTTGCATAATTGAAACTTTATACCTGTTGAAAAACCATCTTCCCCTTAAAAAAAAAACCTGAACATGGAGCTGCCTCGAAGGGCAGCAGGCATCCTAGAACCATGAGAATAAACCCTATAGGGCAGGGAGGAGGGTCAGAAATGAGAGGAGGACACTGGATCCTTGAAGATGTTACTATGAAGCTGCTTTAGCCCCGAACCCTCCTCCTCAGTATGTATTTTTATGTGAGTTAAATATACCCTCAATGTGAAATACCTCTCTTAATTGTACTCTCTGTAACTTGCAGCTGAATGTAATCCTAAATGTATTAAGACACTGAGTCATTTCAGAAGAATGAAGTCGACGTGGCAGAAGTTTTTCAAGCAATTATCTAAATAAATCCAACAGCCTGAGCAAAACTTTTACAGCATCAACTGTCTCTCTCGTTTCACCTGTGCCACCTTTGTGTTGCTGAGGAAGAAGACAGTGGCCAAAATCACTGAGATAATTGTCATTGCTTCCCTCACCTTTGCTTCTGGGATGGAGCCAATGGCATCAGTCAGGTGGGGCTCAGGCGAATCACAGGGCCACTAGCTTGTGATGCGGCCTTTTCACTCAGATGTCATAATTTAATGACATGGTGGCAGAGCAGATTTTTTTAAAAATTGGCCAAGTTCGGATAGAACTGATAACATCACAGATAATACATTTCTGAACATTAGTGTTGATTAAACAAAATGTCCCTGATTTTTGCAGTTCAATAGAAAGGTAACTGATAATTCCATGACGCACATCAAGCACGTTAAATTAATCATGGGGCCATTTTAGGTTAGAAACGCAAATGAAAAATCCTTTTGGATTATTTTTTGACATACATAGTCTTTCCGTAAAAACAATGAACAAGTGTTAACCCCTTGTGGCTTCAGTTCTCGTGGCTTGATTTTCTGATCAGGTCCAAGGTATTGCCATTAATTGAAAATCCTGCATCACATTAAATCATGTGGCCTGGAGTGGAGAGTTCAGCTCCTTTCTGTTAAGTTTATTTCACCCAGAATGAAAAAAGGAATACTGTTAGAGTAGAAAGAAATCATTTCTGGTTCAAAGGATTTTTCCTCTTTTCTACTAAAAAGAGATTAAATAATTATAAAGAAAGAGAACAGTATGAAACACCCTGGTCTAGGATCAGATAATTTAATGGGATTTTAATATTATTGATAAAATGACCTCCATTCAAAGAAAATTACAGTGAGTTTTGTAGAATTTGGAGTCCTGGGTCCCATTTTATGTTTATATGCAAGATAAAGGTCAGTGCTGAGGTAACTCTCTGAATCTGGATCATTCCAGGAGAAAATAAACAACACACTCATATCACCAAGTAGCCAGAAATTTTGTGCATAATTATCCCCATATTTCTTTGCCAATTCTGAAACCAAAGTAAAAACAAACTATTTCAAGATATAGGTACAACTTGGCTAATCATCTCTCAGACTAGTTAATCAATCAGCAAATATTACACTTTATAGTGTGAGAAATGTATTTGGCTAGTGCCCGAGGGGTGCAAATCATGATACGGCCTGTCACTGGAGTCCTAAGGATGAAGCTTCTAATCCAGATGGGAGGCAGGAACGCACAGGCTGTGAGAAAACCCAGAGTACCACCAAGCAGAGGGCAGTTGGGGAAAGCAGGGCTGGCCCCTCAGAAGGAGAGGTCCCTCTGTGTACAGGTCAGCTCGGGCTGTCATAACCAAATCCTACAGACCAGGCAGCTAAAACAACAGGGCTTTATTTCTCACGGTTCTGGAGGGTGGGGTCATGGCCAAGCGCTGGTGAGAGCTCTCTTCCGGGCTTGCAGACGGCTGCCTTCTCACTGTGTCCTCACAGGGAGGAGAGAGACAGAGACAGACAGACAGAAAATGTGGGGTGGGGGGGGGGGGTGAAGCTCTCTGCTGTCTACTCCTGAGGGCTCTAACCCTATTGGATGAGGGATCCTCTCTGATGACCTCATTTAACCTTTACCACCTCCTTAGAGGCCCCATCCCCCAATACAGGCACCGGGGCATCTGGGCTCCAGGACGATGCTCTCAGTCACCATCCATTCAAGGCTGTCTGCAGATAAGCCCCTGAGAATCCAGAGGAGGCCCACCTGGACAGGCAGCTCACACACATTACCTGAGCCCCAACCCTACTTCTCTTCTGAGTGACCACGTGTGGCGGCACCAACCTCTTTCTGGGCTCAGCTTTGACAACTTTTATCTCCTCGTGCTCCGATGAACTCTTACACGAAAGCAGATCAAAGCAGAGTTGTCCAATTTGTAAAACAGATAAAAGAGGGGTTGGGAGGTCGGGAGGTGCAGCGTTCCACCTGCTGTGCTAATTGTCATCCTCCCTGAGGACCAATGAGCTGCCTCTGCAGATTCTCAGATTCCAAACACTGAACAGTAGCATTGCGATTTGTCAACAAGGAAGGAGAGAAATAACAAAGTGACAAATCTATTCTGGGTCCTGAAGTATTTGAAATTACCACCCTCCCACACACACTCACATCAGCACCCTGCAATGTAGAATTTAGATCAAAGTTCAGTATCAGAACTCATTGCAAAGCATAGAAAGAACCTTCTGAAAAAAAAGTAGAGTCCCATGCATTTCCAGAGACTTAAAAATTCCAGTGACCTTTTATCAGGAAACTAAACAGAGGAAAGAAGCACTCATAAAAATTCTTGCCATGAGAGCCCGTACTGACCTCCTGCAACCAGACCTCTGTACCATGGGCAGGTATTTGGAGTCGCTCTGCCAGGAGTGGTGGCAGGCCTTTCTATGACCCAATGGTACCCTGTTGCAAAGTGCTTGGCTAACGTTCTGGAATGTAGTCTGTGGCTGTTCAATGAATTCTTTCCTCCGGGCAAACAAGCTGGCTCTAGAAGTAATCACACATGGTCATTTATTCCCATTAGCAACCCCAAACAAGCAAGTGGCCTTACCCAAACAGCAGAAAAGCCTAGGTTATTTTTAAATGTGCTCAGTTTAACGTTTCATAATTTGTGATTTCCCAACAACAAAAAGAATTAATGGCACAACTGTTAAAGTTCCATGAGAATTCAGAAGAAGACATACCAAGTAGGGAAAGAGGCAACAGAGGGCAAGGCACACATTATAAATGAGTGAAAGTAATGAAATCCTAGTTAGAGGAATCTGTTTCCACTCCTGTAGAATCCTCATGGGATTAACAGACACACACTAGTACATATAAAATAGATAAATAACAAGGACCCACTGTATAGTGCAGGGAACTATATTCAGTATCTTGTAATAACTTATAATGGAAAAGAATCTGAAAAAGTAGATAGGTAGGTAGATAGATAGATGTATAACTGAATCACTTTGCAGTACACCCAAAACATTGCAAATCAACGATACTTCAATTAAAAAAAAATACTCGTAAATAAAATCTAGTCTAAGAAGAAATGAGTTACGACCTTGGGTGGTATTCAAAGGATTGCATTGATATAATGTTTTTCTCCCAACAGGCTTCTTGCACTTTAAAAAATAAATATGCTCCAGACTGGCTTTGAGAAATGTGTTTGTAAAGGCAGCCTGACTGTAAAGCCCAGGAGATTACAGCAAGTCAGGAAGGAGGAGGTATCCTGGTTTCCCAAGATGGCAGCACCTGCTTAGTCAGTTCAAGTCAACCTGACTTGGCTGGAAGTCCCACAGCCCCGTGGAACTGGGCTGTGTGGAGGGGGTATCCAGCACTCCCCCACAGATATCTCCCAGAGATGTCCAGGGTAACAGCTGCAGCATCACCATAAAATGTGCGTGGTGGAAAACAAAAAGGAAAGTTGACACTGATTCCACATTTTAATTAATGGGAAAAATTCAATCATCTGTACACCTGATTGCAATGGGGATTCTTTCTTGTGAGTAGCATCTGAAATCAGCAATGCATCCATGGTTAAGGATAAAAATGGACCTGGCTTTTAATGTCTGACATTATTTCATAAAGAAATTTGCTTTTTCATAGACCTCATCACTGACAAGGCAGTGTTACAGTCAGCCTTGCTTTGAAAAGACTCACCATGTATTACCTGAAGGAACCATGACTTACCTGGAAGATTATTTCTTGGACAATCCCTTTCATCTATAAACGAGGAAATGAGTCAGCTTTACTAAGTACTACCTCATCACTGGTGTTCTGTCATTCAGCAGGGATGGGAACGCATTTTCTTACTCACAGAAGCCAGAAGCCTGGATCACCAAGCATACAGGTAGGTCACCGCTGATATCTACTCTTCAAACAATGACAGGTTCTGTTGTCAGAGATCTTAACAGTCTCTCTGATTGGAAAAGTGCCCGGCTGGTCACAAGACAGCATGACTCATTACCGCTGCTCAACTTCAGCTGAACAGAAGGCTAAAAGAACAAAATCAGCTCTGTGATGTCATCTCTTTTCCATGTATCTTTAACATAGTTTAGATACAGAAGTTGTTGAGTAAGACGCAAAGTTTTCAAATGAGAAGAATGCGTCTGAAATACTTAGGGAAAGAAAACACCAGACACCGTCCAGGAATTCGGGGTGTGTGGTCTTTGCTGATACAAAGTATTCCACAAGGTTTTAAGACCTATAAACTAGTCACCTGGGTTGGTCAAAGTTTAACTCGACTGAAATATTTTAGGCTTAAGTAACCGTTTAAGAATGTCGAGTTTCCAGAACAGCTTGAGGAGCTCTCTCATTTCCAGTTATTGGAAACCTACAAAAAATGTACAAAGACTTCCTAAACATGTTTCAAAATCAAGGAAAATAGAAACAGTGTTTGTTTGTAAGTGGTGGGGATTATCAGTAACTTCTTATCTTTTTTCTATTCTTTTCCACTTATTTAATGAGCAGGTATTGCTTTTATAGTGACAATAAGTAAGCAGGAAAAAAAAGTTTCATGTTTCCTCAGAGGTAGCTCCTTGAAAGGAAAAGCACAAAAGCCAAAACAAACTGAAAAAGTAAATTGACAGCTACCTCATATCTTTCATTTCAATGTCAGTTAAACTGCAATGAGGAAAAATGAGATCACTGTTTACCTGACTACACTACAGGTCCCCAAAGAGCAAGTGTGAGAGGGGGTCCCATATTCATCAGCTGTTGTAACACTAGCAGCAATCTCTTCTAAGAAGTTAAATCACTCATTTCGGTAAAAGCCAGCCAAGAAGAAGAAAGTGTACTGTAGCAAAGATGAAGGAAGTATTTTTAATTAAGCTGATTGACACCACTTCCTCAGGGTGGCTTTATTTGGAAAATGACAGAACAGCAGAGAAAGGAGTGTTGCATTAGGAATGGTATCATGTGAAAAAGTTATGTATCTTTCAAATTTAGCCAATCATTGTTAACTTCCTTTTTTTTTTTTTTTTCAGTGTTGCCTGTTTGTTTCTGGGAGGTCTTAAAAAAATATAGAAGCTTTGTCAGATGCTAAAGAGGAAGTCCAGAATTGTAATGAGATGGTGTGGCCCACTCCTTAACCCTCAACACATAGAGCTTGTTTTTGAAGAAACTTACGCATTGTCCAACTTGTTTCATGAAAGCTGTAGAGTGAAAATCATACATTTCTGTCATTTCTGTCTAGTCCTCTAACTAGGAATTGTCTTTAATTCAACAGCACTTATGTGAGGACTCTTCAGCTCTCAGTTCTCCAGTGTCAGAGGGAGTCCTGAGCCATCTTTGACGCTTTGTCCCTGCAACTTAAGGGTTGGTCTCCTGAACTCCTGATGTCTGTGACCACATCTGTTCTCCTTGCCTCTCTGCTTTGTGTGCTGATGTGTTATCTATTCTCAACTTTCACCTGCCATCCTTACGACCACAGAGTAGTATTGATCATTTTAACTTTGAGTAATTACTAGTAGATATATCCTTGCAACCAAAGATTGGCATCCAGAGAGGCCAGGACCATTTTTTACAGACTGTGTTAAAAATAATATATGGCCCCAAAAATAGTGATTAAATATATCAATTGTTTCCTGTGAATATCCTTCCAGAGAGATTCCAATAGTTAAAAATGACCAGATAAATATGTTTTTCAATAAAGACATAATTTAGATTACTCTGAAAAGCTAGAAAAGTGGTACCATAGCACTTTTATATAAACATCTTAAACTTGGAAACACTTAAATTTTAAGGGGTGAAAATGACAAATATAGAGTAACTTCATTTTTTCTTACATCTTGTTTAAAATTTGTCTATTATTCAAGACTAACATAACAAGATTTTCCCCATAATTTAATGATTAAGTGTCATTTTATACAAGCTGCAAAGTCCTCCGTAGGATCAGAGATGTTCCTCTCCGCTGGGCGCTGAGTTAGTGTTGGGTACCTCAACCTCATCTCCCCGCTGCCCCTCTTCCATTATGTGGCTGGTGTGTCCTGTCCTTACTCCTCCAAGGCCAGCTGTGTACACAGAGTGTCTTTACCTTCAGTAAAACAGAGGATAAACTCACTCAAACTAGAGTGGTTGTGACCATCCCCTCTCCCAAGTGCATTAACGTTTTAAACAGAAGATACAAGGGAAAAATAAATGAACGTTATGCACAGAAGCAGGAGGCTCCTCCCACACCCCCAGAAGTGTCAACACAGACTTAGCCAGTTTCTTCTGTTCGTTGAACAATCACATATACATTTTCTGAATCAAAACATAATTAACAATCTAACAAATAAGTTTTTTCAGATTAGTAATTTTACATAGATAAGAAAATTTTTACACAGTTACAAAATTTAAATTACATGTACTATGCATTCAATAACTTTCCTCCACCATATGGAGTAAGCTCATTGAAAATCATGGAAAAAATAAAACTCCTAGTGGCCACACTGACCAGTAAAACAGTATGGTTAAGAAAAGGGATGGGAGAGATCATCATCATTAGCAAAAGCATTCTTCTGCCTTTATTGCCCTGCAGTAAAACTATCCATTCTCCCTGGTTTCACCACAAATTTCAATCCCCTCCTCCATGACCAGTCCCACCAGTCTTTTCTTTCATAAGTGCTAATATTTTTAATAAAAATTTAATAAAAGCATATACTTACAAGATATTGCAAATCTTATTCAACTTTTATTTATTGAATAAATAAAAGCAGGATATTGAAAATTTACATATATTTATATGTATGCTTTTAGCTGACACTTGACGTCCACATTCTGGAAGCATTTAGCATGTCAGTTATATGAATGAGTGAGAAATGTTAAAAAGAAAAAAGAAAGGAAGGGAGGAAGAAATTCACTGCCCCCCACCCAAACAAGTAAGAAGAGAGAGAGGTTAACCGCTACAGGGAATGCCAGTTAATACATTTCAGGAAGTTAAACTACCAATGTATTTCATAAAAGCTACTGATATCATTTAGTTCATTTCTACTCATCGGGGAAGTAGTTTGAATTTATCAATTTGAAACAAAATTACCTAGAATGTCCATGACAACTTTTCTAGGTTCAGGCTGCTTTATACTTTTTATAGTCATTATTTCATTTAGTATGGAAAAAAGAAGAGAAATGTATGCATGTGTGTGTGTGTGCGTGTGCGTGTGTGTGTGTATAGTTTTACATTTTTATACACGTGCTCACACATAGAGAGACAGAGAGACAGAGAGAGAGTTGTAGGGTTCTTTCTTATCTTGATTTAAAGATAGTAGTATCAGTATCATTCTTTATTTCAAGAAAGACCATCCTCTCATGTTATGACACCAGTTAAATATTGTGTAATTATTTTTTCAGTGGATTTGATACATCTGATAATTATTGATCTCCTTCCAAATATCTTAACCTCAAGAGCAAACCAAGCTGCACAGGCAATGATCCAATTTCAGAGTCTCCTATGAGGCTGACTCCTAGCTGGTTATTTCTAGACTAAATCACAGCAGTTGACCCCAGGCAGAACTGTAAGGTTTTTGCCTTTCAATCTCTATTGATGTTTTCAAAGGCAGGTTAGCAGAGAGAAAAACAGGCTTAATGATCATATACAATGTTGGACACATTGTCTCAAATATAGTTCTATTTCAGGAATTAGAAGTTCCTACTAATTTCCAATGAACAATAACATCCAGTAATTCAACATTTTGTAAACCAGAAATCACAGTAATTGGTTATTTGGCGTATTTAAGATAATCCCCCAAATCCCAGCAATTTGACATCCATGGCTAGCACAGTAGCAGAGTGGGGTTATTCTAATGAGTATTCTGCTTAGCCAGATGTCACAAGAAATGAAAGAGAAAGAAGAAAAAGAAAAGAAGCACTATTCTTCTTTTGATTTTTCAACCATTAAAAAATGTAGGGCTTCCCTGGTGGCGCGGTGGTTGGGAGTCCGCCTGCCGATGCAGGGGACACGGGTTCGTGCCCCGGTCCGGGAAGATCCCACATGCCGCAGAGTGGCTGGGACCGTGAGCCATGGCCGCTGAGCCTGCGCGTCCGGAGCCCGTGCTCCGCAACGGGAGAGGCCACAACAGTGAGAAGCCCGCGTACCGCAAAAAAAAAAAAAAAAGTAAAAATCCTTCTTTGATCACAGTCACACGAAAGCAAGCAGCAGGCTGGGATTACCCCAAGGGTAAAAATTTTGGACACTGAGTTACACCAAGGAGGCTTTAAAGGCAGGGACTGTGGTCTTGGCAGTATCCGTCGTGATGCTCAGGGTACCTGGAGCAGAGGTACGGTGGTACTCCACAGTTGTTCACTGAAAGGGCCCATAAATCGAGTGGTTGCCATGAGAAATATTGCTGATTTTTGAAAAATAAATTTGAGGACTGTTGCCCCATAAAACATGTTCTATCCAGGACCAAGGTTTAGGCTCGACCTCTTTAATCATAGATCTCGGGAAGTGACGCTTCGCTTTCCACAGCTGAGTCTCCTCTGCTCCTAATCATGTTGGCACAGTCTGGAACTCTGCTCCATGCAGAGAGGAACTAGCAGAGTGGAGGGGGAGAGCCGGAGCTTTTGGTCATTGTCCTGTCCGCTCAGGCACAAATCCAGGGGACTGACTCCATGGCAATCTGATCTGGTGCAAAAACAAATGATGACCCGAGGTCCGTTGTGCTGTTATCAGACTTACAAAGGGGAGTGGATGCTCAACATCACTAATCATTAGAGAAATTCAAATCAAATCTGCAGTGAGGTATCACCTCACACCAGTCAGAATGGCCATCATCAAAAAATCTACAAACAATAATTGCTGGAGAGGGTGTGGAGGAAAGGGAACCCTCTTGCACTGTTGGTGGAAATGTAAATTGATACAGCCACCATGGAGAACAGTATGCAGGTTCCTTAAAAAACTAAAAATAGAACTATCATAAGACCCAGAAATCCCACTACTGGGCATATACCCTGAGAAAACCATAATTCAAAAAGAGTCATGTACCACAGTGTTCACTGCAGCTCTATTTACAATAGCCAGGACATGGAAGCAACCTAAGTGTCTATCGAGAGATGAATGGATAAAGAAGATGTGGCACATATATACAGTGGAATATTACTCAGCCATAAAAAGAAACGAAATTGAACTATTTGTAGTGAGGTGGACGGACTTAGAGTCCATCTGTCATACAGAATGAAGTAAGTCAGAAAGAGAAAAACAAATACTGTATGCTAACACATATATAGAGAATCTAAAAAAAAAAAAAAAATTGTTCTGAAGAACCTAGGGGTAGGACAGGAATGAAGACGCAGATGTAGAGAATGGACTTGAGGACACAGGGATATGGAAGTGTAAGCTGGGACAAAGTGAGAGAGTGGCATGGACATAGATACACTACCAAATGCAAAATAGAAAGCTAGTGGGAAGCAGCCACATAGCAGAGGGAGATCAGCTTGGTGCTTTTTGACCACATAGAGGGGTGGGATAGGGAGGGTGGGAGGGAGATGTAGGAGGGAGGAGATATGGGGATATGTGTATATTATAGCTGATTCACTTTGTTATAAAGCAGAAATTAACACACCCTTGTATAGCAATTATACTCCAATAAAGATGTTTAAAAAATATAAATAAACAGTAAAAAATAAAATAAAATATACAGAATTTTAAAAAGAGATAAAGCAATGAGCAGAAGAACACAAATACAACCCATTCCATTTAGATGAAGTTCAGGAACTCACAAAATAAATAACATGTTGTTTACAGATGTGTGTAAGAGAAAACTATAAATCAAATCAAGCAAATAATAAGCACAAATTTTTAGCAAGTATAACGGGGCATGCCATCAGAGAAGGGTAAGACGGTCTCAAAATTATCGGTAATGTTGTCATTTGATGCATAGAGAGATTCTATATTAGTATCTTCATGCCTTTCATATGTCATGTCTATATCTACATGTATAAAATTTTTATGTATATTAACTTATTATACTAAACTTATTATACCAAACAAAAGGCTTCGCTGCCGCGAAATTTGCTGCCGCGTCGACCGTGGGGGTGTGCTGGGGACCCTGCTTTCAGAGAGCTTGTTGGAAATGCTCCTCACAGGTCTTAGAACCAGGAAAAGCTAGAGATCTGACTGAGCAACTGGTTTGTTCTAAACTTCTGAACTCTTGGAATGAAGCTCATTTCTTCTGTGTTCTAATCAAAAGGAAGTTCAGAATCCTACTATGTAAGGTCCATCTCGATGAACTGAGCAGGGTCGCATTCTGTGCCCTGTCCTGCTGACCTAACTCCCCTTGCCCGTCTGCCTTCTCCCTCCCCCATCTCAGCAATCCTGATGTGTCTGACGCTCTCAAATATTCTGTCTTCTGGAAGGAACCTCAGAGGGCTCCTCTTCCCCACCGCTCCTCCCCTCCCCTTCCCTGTCCTTGTCTTCAAGGGCGAATTGTGTCAGGTTCCTTTAGAAGCTCTAGGCTGACCAGGTGTGCCTGGGGGGGTACCACTAGATTCTGCTGATCGCTGTAGGTGTGGCCTCAGCTGAATTTAACTCAGATGAGATAAGCAATAAGATTTCAGAGTTTCTCTAATGCCCACTGAACTGCTTTGTTGCTGGCCTTTTAAGTTTTACTGTATTTTTCTAAAATACCAGTCTAGTTATGCCGTCTCTTTGTTTGTAATCCTGCAGAGTTCCCCCCCACCATGACCCATCCCCTCCAAGACTTAGAGGGGCCTTTCTCAGTGGATCAACCTCCTGCTACCTTTCCCATCTCACCTTGGGCACCTTCCTTCTTCCTGGCCTCAGGGTTGAGTGCCAGCAATAAACCACACAGATCTGACCTCGTGGATGCCTCCCCACTGCCCCGGACAGCTCCACACTCTCCCCTGGACACTCCACCCTGGGGCCTCCCCACCTCAGAGGAGGAAGTTACTCTCAGCCCTGCCCACCCCCAGGCCAGCCAAGCACCCCTATTCTAGCTTCATCGCTCATGTTAACACTTAGTTTACATTTCACCTCCCCAGACGAATCTTATTTTGTTTGTATTTCAAATAGCCACACATCCACACTGAAAGAAGAAATGCATTACAATGTCCATATCTGCAGCATTTTAATTCTCTCAGTCCATTAGGGTAAATTCTGCCAAAATTGTAATGATGCAGTTTAAGCACTCTGAATTACTAGAAGCCCAGTGTACACTTATTAGACTAATGTCACCATTACTTTCTGTCTAATGGATATCATCTGGCCTCTCACTTCTCTGAGTGACCCAAGAGTCAGCATGGGGCATTTGTGGTGCATCCTATTCAGAAAGAATAATTTTCAAAGCAGGATAAAAGGCAGGAATGGCTCTGCTCCAGGACAGAGGAATCATTCTAGAGGAGAGAGTCATCCCAGAATTGGGCCCTAAGTTCCGTTTGCTCAGCCTGAGAGAAAGTGGATGACTTTGGGAGTTCCTGAAATGATCTGTGTGGTCTGCTGTCTGTGCACTAGAGGCCCACAGAAAGTGCCCACAGAACTGCTGAGGTGTAAGAAATGTCAAGAACCAGCCCCCTCCCCGGCTGTATTAAATGAGTAAGAGTATGTGAAACCACTCACATGAGTTAGAAAGATACCGTCAGTCACGAAATCTTTCGCCATTAAAAATGGAAGCAAGGCTTCCCTGGTGGCACAGTGGTTGAGAGTCCGCCTGCCGATGCAGGGGACACGGGTTCGTGCCCTGGTCCGGGAAGATCCCACATGCCATGGAGCGGCTGGGCCCGTGAGCCATGGCCGCTGGGCCTACACGTGCGGAGCCTGTGCTCCGCAACGGGAGAGGCCACAACAGTGAGAGGCCCGCGTACCGCAAAAAAAAAAAAAAAAAAAAAAAAGAAGAAGCAGATGTGTTACATAATATTTGTTCAAGTGATATGATTTAAATTTTAAACCATCCAGGATAATTTTGACATGGTGAGTAGTTTTATTATTACTGTCACTATGATTATGATTATGATTATTTGGGAGATGAATAGCCAACACAAATACAAGACTTACTGCATGCCAGGCACTGTTCAAATTGTTTTCAATATATTAACTCCCTTTATCCTTGCAAGAACCCTCTGAGATAGGTACCATGTCTCGGATAAATCATCTGAGGCACACAGAGATTAAGTAAAGCCTGGTGAGGCAGGGAAAGAAACTAACTTCTTGGCTTAAGGGTCTTTGCCTTCTCTATGGAAGGGCAGCCCTCAGGCAACAGTAGAAATAGTTGGGACTGGCAGCTTACTCCCACCTTTAATTCCATGTGGCTAGAGCGGGATTGATGATCTGTCAATCACCTGGTGAATCTGGTCTGATTTGTGTCTCTGTGTCCGTACATGCATTATTTTGTTGTGGGAGGAAAAAATACCAAATTATTTATATTGACCATTAAAAAATACAAACAGTAACAGCAAATGACTCAGCTGCAGCCCTTTTACGTTGTTAGAATTGAACTAAAATTTCTGCAGGTTCTGGGAAAATGGTCCTAGCTATGTACAGCCAGCCAGATTCTGTTCCAGAGATAAACGAACCTCCATAAGTATGTATGTAGGAAAACATTCGAACCAGAGTTTAATTTCCATGTAAGTATAAATAATGTGAAACGGCTACATCACGAAGGCCTTACTGGGTTCTGGTAACATTGACGAGTTCTTTGAGAGGGGCATTCTATAATCTGTAAACTATTACTCCCAGTTGTAAGTGATAAACAATTATTTCCAATTGTGAGAACATAGGAAAACTTGACAACTTGAGTGGCTCCAATTTTCAATTTCATACAGTTGGATGAAATCCAGAAAATATAGAAATATTATTTTTCCTAAAGCTGAGATGGAAGACATTCCTACATAGACACAGTGAAAACACAATAAAAATATGGGATAATTTCAGTGTTAATCTATTTCCAGATATGAATGCTTTACAATAAAATATAACTATGGGTACAAATAGATCAGTATAAATTTAGATGCCTTAAAATATAGATATGAGTTTCCTTTTTTACTTTTTTTCAGTCTTTTTTCTGCCATTGTATTTTTAAAATTTTGTATTGAAGTATAGTTGATGTACAATAATATATAAGTTATAGGTGTACAACATAGTGATTCACAAATTTTAAAGATTATACTCCATTTGTAGTTATTATAAAATATTTGCTAGATTCCCTGTGCTATACAATATATATAATAGTTTGTACCTTTTAATCACCTGCCCCTATATTGGTATGAGTTTCCTACAGAGTGTCTGGGTATAGTGGAAACACAAAACGAAAATGAATGCCATGCTATAGTCCACGTAAATGGGTAAGAAAAAGTTAATGCCATATCATAATCTACATACATTGACGAGATTATTGCTGATGTAGATGTAAAAGTCTGTAAGTCACATATCTTTTAAGGACCTAGTGGGGTCGTCATATGCACTAAAACCATTAGGATGCTTAAGAAACAATAGTAGTAACTTCTACATCAGTAACTTGCCCCAGTGGCTGCCCAGCCGCCGTTCTGTTGTAATCAGCATCACCAATTCTTCTAAGAGGTATGAAGCATCAACAGTAAAACTGAGCCAGACTGCAGTAGTTCCCAGCAGGCAGGTCCTACAAAGACAGCAGTGAGCCTCTGAGTGGATCTATTGCAAACAGCTTACCTCTGCCCTGTTGTCTTCAGCCCATTTGCCAAGGGCAGCCGTCTACAAAATCGGTTCCCACTGTGAAGGGTTCATATAACTTCAGCCTGCCTTTGACAAGCATCTAACAAATAAGTGACTCGCTTCACTGGAATTAAAAACTATGATTCAGGACTTCCCTGGTGGCGCAGTGGTTAAGAATCCACCTGCCAGTGCAGGGGACACGGGTTCGAGCCCTGGTCCGGGAAGATCCCACATGCTGTGGAGCTACTAAGCCCGTGCACCACGACTACTGAGCCTGTGCTTTAGAGCCTGTGAGCCACAACTACTGAGCCCGCGTGCCACAACTACTGAAGCCCGTGCACCTAGAGCCCATGCTCTGCAACAAGAGAAGCCACCGTAATGAAAAGCCTGCGCACCACAAAGAAGAGTAGCCCCCGCTCGCCGCAACTAGAGAAAGCTGGTGTGCAGCAACAAAGACCCCATGCAGACAAAAATAAAATAAATAAATTGATTTTAAAAAAACCCAAAAAACTATGATTCAATAACTAAACAATCTCCAAAAAATGACTTGAAAAGTCAAAAAGCAGCTTGGGGCTTCCCTGGTGGTGCAGTGGTTGAGAGTCCACCTGCCGATGCAGGAGACATGGGTTCGTGCCCTGGTCCGGGAAGATCCCACATGCCGCAGAGCAGCTGGGCCCGTGAGCCATGGCCACTGAGCCTGCGTGTCTGGAGCCTGTGCTCCGCAACAGGAGAGGCCTCAACAGTGAGAGGCCCGCGTACCCCAAAAAAAAGAAAAAAAAAAGCAGCTTGGTTAAAAAAAAAAACTCCACAAGGACCTACTTGTATAGCACAGAGAACTCTGCTCAATATTCTGTAATAACCTAAATAGGAAAAGAATTTGAAAAAGAATAGATACATGTATAGGTATAACTGAATCACTTTGCTGTACACCTGAAACTAACACGACATTGTAAATGAACTACAGTCCAATTTAAAATAAAAACTAAAGAAAACAACTCCATATATTGTATGTACTGGAGGAAGGAGGTGGGAATTTAAACTTTAAACTTGATTCTCCTCAGAGCTTAAAGGGTCACAACTCAGTCAATGTTATTTTCAAATCCCTCAGACAAAATAACCTGACAAATAGCTTAATATTACTCAGTAAGTGAGTGTATTTAGAGGGCTATAAACATGTATTAATGGAGTTAATAAAAGTATGCATTTATTAAGAGATTTAATGAATAATCAGAAACTTCTTAATTATTAATTTGAACAAATTTTTAAATTCACTTTTACTGATGCATCACATATTAGAAAAACTAACACAGATTCAATTACACATGTACACATTTTCATATGATAAAATTTTATTAAGTAGATAAAATATTCACAAAAGGAAAATCCATAAGAAGTGTAATGTCATGGGCAACTTTCAACTAAAAATCATAGATATTTAAGATAGGTTCAGCTCATTAAAGTTTCATTCATTAGAATAAAAATTAATGCATTTAATTGTAAGTGCTGTGATTAATTCAACAAACTCAGTACAGAATTAGAGCAATTTTTACTGTTTTATTCACATATTGCTGAAAACTTTTGACAAAATATACCAATTGTTTTGTCATTCAATGCCTCAGTCAGGTCCTCTTAAACTTTTGGTCTTCATTCTCTTCAAAGACCATCAATTCTGATTCTTTTCAACAGGTCAGATTTAATCTCACAGCAGGAAAGGTTTTTCAAGGGTCCATGTGGAAAAGCACTGCGTGTAACACACACTTCGATGAAACAAAGATGAATAAACCCAATCACTTCCCTCCAAGAGATTGCAGTCTAGTCTGCAGAAATCAATAGTTCTAACATAAAATAGATTCGAAGATTGTCCCTATGGGGATCTCACTCTTTGGCTAATATATACCTTTATTTCTAAACAAATATTTTTGGACCTCGTCAAGGAATGATAAAATCTGGCTTTAGAAATTGTCTTTATAGTGATGAGAACTTGTTCAACATCTATTAAACGAATATTGTAGAGCCTGTAGCTAAGCCAGACGTTGTCCTTGGTACACAGATATGATGGGAACAAACTTGGTCCTTCCACGTAGGGTTGAGAGTATGATGGAATTGAAAGATGAGGGAACGGAACCAACATCACAACACTTCTCTGCCCCAAACCAAAAAACAATAGCCCAGCTTTCTCCTTGGGATCTCATGTGTGTACTTCACACAAAAGGGATCCGGTGCTGCAGAGGAGTGGTAAGTGGAATTCAAAAACGTGTACCTTCAGCCATTCTCAAAACCTCCCTCCACTGTGTTCCCACAGCACGAAGGTCCCCTGCCAACCTCAAGTGTTGCTAGTTCACTTCAATGACTATCTGAAAACTATCTTCCTGTCTCCAAAACCAAGGGATCCATCTAGCCTGGGTCCTCTCTCACCACACTAAAGCAGAAGCATGCCCTCAGACGAGACATTTATTTTCTTTGGATTGAGGATGATTTAACACTTAGCTCCTTCAATTAAAGTGATGATTTACTAATACAACGGTATCAATAAACAGAAGCGGCTAAGAGTGAGCCCATATTAATCACATGGATTATCTCCTTTTGTCTTCACAATAACCCTGGGAGGGAGTTAACCCTATCCTCCTCATTTTAAGTTGGAAACTGGAGTTTGGATGGATTAAATCATGAGCCCTTGATTGCACTACTGCTACACGACAGAAATACCACCTCTGCCAGGGCAGCCTGTTTCCAGATCTCGGGATCTTGGCGTTATTCTCAATTAGACACTGCAGCTAAAACCCTGGAAGGGTACGTGACACACAGAAGTGCTCAGGAAAGTCCTCTGATCCCACCCTCTTTGCACAAGGGGTGGCTGGGTGTCATTCGGGACAAATTTGAGCCAGGGCAGGGGTATCTGAGGGACACCCCACCCCACCTTGGTACCTGCCCCTGGCAGTCTGTGCCCCCCCCACAGAAGGCAGGCATCTGCCCTATAGGGATGTGAGAGCACGAAGGGTGGAGTTTCTCCCACAGGCCTTTCCATGGTCAGCTCTCCAGGACCGTCCTCTCTGTCAGGACAGGGCGTGAATATCTTCCTAACTGTCCCACTCACCTCTGCTCCTCTGTCTACAAGCCTTTATGCTTTAGCCTCTATAGAGAGTCACCTTCTCTATTCCTCAGGGCCAGCCAGCCACTAACTTCAGAAAAAAAAATCTTTTTTTCCATCATATGATGCTTTATACTTTGATAAGCGGCTTTTTAAAAAAACGTAAACTAGGGCTTCCCTGGTGGCGCAGTGATTGAGAGTCTGCCTGCCGATGCAGGGGACACGGGTTCGTGCCCCGGTCTGGGAAGATCCCACGTGCCGCGGAGCGGCTGGGCCCGTGAGCCATGGCCACTGAGCCTGTGCGTCCAAGAGCCTGTGCTCCGCAACGGGAGAGGCCACAACAGTGAGAGGCCCGCGTACAAAAAAAAACAAAAAAAAAAACGTAAACTAGACCCTAGGTTCTACAATAGTTGTTGGTGTCTAGAGAAGAAAGTTCCCAGCAGAAAGAGTTTTACATTTTAGTGACGGTCAGCAACCTGTGACCTGTCCTTAAGCTGCATTCTCGTCCACTTGACCACTGGTAAAATAATTTCCATCTCTTTCCTTTCATGAGATATGAATATTTAATCGAGTAAAAGCATTGAACAAGAAGGAACAATACTTGGGTTTTTGTCTTCATCCTGAAGACTTTGTCTAACCATAGGACACTACAATCTAAGCGTCCCCATCCTTCATTCATGAAATGGGAATCAGAATACATTAATACCATCACAAAGTGATGGTGTGGGAAATGATTACTTTATGTGAAAGTTATGAAAATGTTAACACTACCACCACACTGTTACACATAAAGGTCCTTCCTTCCCTTAGTTCCTGAGGAAATTGGCTGTATGGTCATTTTATTTTAATTAAAAATTCGTTCCCCAGACTTGTGGTTGCCAAGGGGGAGGAGGTTGGGGGAGGGACGGAGTGGAGGTTGTGGTTAGCAGATGTAGGCTATTACATAGAGAATGGCTAAACAAACAACAAGGTCCTAGCACAGAGAACTATATTCAATATCCTGTGATAAACCAGAATGGAATAGAATATGAAAAAAGAATGTATGTATATGTATAACTGAATCATTTTGCTGTACAGCAGAAATTAATACGACATTGTAAATCAACTATACCTCAATAAAAAAAAAGAAATAAAAATTTAAAAGCCTGGAAAGGGGAAAAAAAATTCATTCCCTTGTCCCCATTGCCTTGGCAGTTACTAAGCAAGTCCGCGGTAAGCTGAGGGTCTGGTGATAAGCACCTGGGTTCTGTAGCCTCTGTGACATTTCAGACGCACACCAGAAACCTGAGGCTGTCCCAATAACAATTCAGGTGAAATTGCAGATAAGAGCAAACAGGAGCCGTAATTTTTCATATTCAGAATTCCTTCTGCAGGTACATTAATTCAGGGCAGTACCATTAGGCCCCAATAAGAGCAAATTACACTTTCTGACATGGAAGCATGCAGACATCAGTCACAAGAATGATAGGATTGCTGGTGTCCCTATTATTTCATGAATCCAAAGAAATGACTCTTTTGTAGCCAAAGTAATTCTCCATATAAAAACCATATATTGAAGGCATTTTGTTAATGTAATGCTCAGTGCTATTCAGAAAAGGTTGAGGTTTCACTAGAAAAGGAGGAATTCTCTTCTTTCCACCGCCCAAATCTGATGCCTTAATCACAGCCTCTTGTTTTCCATGTGTGTCCATGTTACAGCTAAATCATGTTGGTGTAGACATAATAGAAGTATAATTGATTTAACTTCCCCAAAGAATGCTGATCTCAACCAGAATGATCACTTTTGCAGTATAGAGCTGATCTTTCCAAATAAATGGAAGAAAATAAAGCTGTCCTCTCCTATCACCAAAGCCCAGGAATAACATTAAAATCAGTTCAAATTCCAGGTACAGAACACTATGAATACCCAATCTTCAAACTCTTATTTAGAATGCAAATAAAACCTCAATGGATACAATTTTAAATAGGAATTGCTTATATGTGTTTGTTTGCATTTTACAGAAAAACATTTTCCTTTTGTGGGGAGAGTTATTTCCATTGCACAAGTTCGAATACACCTCAGTCTTTTTGAAAACAAATTAAAATCTAATCTCTCCAGTGAAAAAATTGATGACCTGATTTGCACATTCTGTCATCTTTATGTTTGACTCACAAACTGTTACCATTCTCTTTCTTTGAATTCTGCCGCTGGAGTCTTCTGAGCTCCATCCAAAGTATGGAATTCCTAATGAATGTGCTGTTTACTTTCCGAGTGTGTTGGGACCTGTTTTCTGGAATCCTCTGTTAGTTGGCTTAGGTGTTTATTTGAATCAATGAAAGAAAACCAAATAATTGGCATATTAGTATTTTTCAAAACAGCTGAAATTAGAATCCTGATCTAGACAGTGGGGATTTATGGATGCTGTTTGGACAGTCTGTCTGGATGCCTTCATACAATTGGCTTAAGAAAAAAAAAAAAATGTTGCCTCTTTTATCACATAAGTTTCAGCATTTTCTGAAGCCCTATTCTGCCCTAGCATTCATTGTATTGAACGGTTACTGTGTTTTAGGCATTGTGATAGAATATTCCATGTGTTGTTTCTAACACTGGATTATATCCACGTTTTACTTAAAGGAAACAGGCTTAGAGAAGTTATGTGTCACACCGAAGGTCACCCAGCATCTGAGGGGCTGCAGACCCAGGACTCAAACCACATCTCAGTTCAAAGTCCTCATATATGACATCATATCATTTCCTGTCATTTCCATGGGAGCTAATTCCAGGGGGTATTAGGAGATGCTTTTTTTTAAAGTATCTATGATCAACTAAATCTGAGAAACACTAATTACAACAACGCTTAGCAGACTTTTTCAATAGGAGGAATTCTTAAGCCCTCAAATCTGTTGAACACCATTGCAAATTTCCAGGGAGGGACACAGGATGGAGTTTCCCAGTCGTTTATCCCCCAACAGAAGGGATTAACTTTGATCTCCAGGAGGACCTTCTTTGTGGAGACACAACGCCCTTGAAAGCTGGCCCCTAAATAGCACTGCAAGACGGTCACCACCTCACAGCCAAACCCCCAAGACTTGATCAATTTGACACCTGTTAATTCATTAATTTATTCACTTGGCTTTCAAACTTTCACTGGAAGGGGTCTGTTGAGTCTGGCCTGGTTTAAACTCTGGAGACCAGAGCTAGGAGACCAGGTCTCAGCCCCAAGTGGCAAGTCCAACGTTGTGGTGAGCTGGGGTTCTATGGGGGCAGCAGGTAGGATTAGGGGGTCCCCATCCCGAAACACACAGGGAGCACTGAGGAGGGAGACTGAGGCCTTGCTGGGAGCAGAGAGCAGAGACCATGGGCACGGCAAAGCAGACCTTCCAGAAACTTCCACCTGGGCATTGCCCATGCGAAGGGCCACACAGGAAGCAGCCTGATTTTC
This sequence comes from Aethalodelphis obliquidens, assembly GCF_003676395.1. Classification (NCBI taxonomy): domain Eukaryota; kingdom Metazoa; phylum Chordata; class Mammalia; order Artiodactyla; family Delphinidae; genus Aethalodelphis; species Aethalodelphis obliquidens. The sequence continues at coordinate 514,630 of NW_020837967.1, read as the reverse complement.
TTTGCTTTGTCTTTTAAAGAGAGCCTGTAGTTTGTGCGCTCAGCCAAAAGCACTGGAATTAAACTGCTTTCTCCGGATGACGTGTGAGGAGACGTGACATGAGTCTGCTGGGTCCTGAGGCCACCGTGGCCCCCTTCCTACATACACTTACCCTCTCCAGGCTTCTAGTAAATACGAGATCTGCCCCTTTAAAAAATTATATAAATTTACTCTTGGATTTTATGTAGAAACTAAAGAAATGGAAATAACCTTCGATGCCAAGTTTTGCAAACATAAACTCTTCTTGATGGTACCATCTTGTTTCTTTTTTTTTTTTTTTTTTTTGCGGTATGCGGGCCTCTCACTGTTGTGGCCTCTCCCGCTGTGGAGCACAGGCTCCGGACGCACAGGCTCAGCGGCCATGGCTCACAGGCCCAGCCGCTCTGCAGCATGTGGGATCTTCCCAGACCAGGGCACAAACCTGTGATCCCTGCATCGGCAGGCGGACTCTCAACCACTGCGCCACCAGGGAAGCCCCCATCTTGTTTCTTGACAACAATCTTCAGACTTGGATCATGTCTCTGAAGGGCTTATGGGGCTAACACTGAAGTCCTTCCACTTTTCCTCATTTCAGTTTCTATTCTGATTGTGACTTAAAAGGAATGGAAAACTAGTACATAAAAAGTACATGTCATTAAACCCAAGGCCAAAGGACTCCGTAGTAATAAAAGAAATAAATGGAGGACGGTGTGGGAAGTGTCCTGACATCAGAGCCCTGTGAGGAGTGTCTGTCCTGTAACATTTTGTTGCAGCATAAACAGTGTAACCTCCAGCTGTGCATATTAATTGTTTTAGAAGTTATTTCAAAATAGGTTTTTGTGAATGTTCACGAATTCATTCTTTAGTCAAAGTTTTAGGTCTTTATGCCATTGGAAGATCTGTGTCCATAGCTCCTGAGTGGGCCCACTTCACGTGTTTGTATGCAGGGCAGTTACCTCAGGGGTCAGAGAGTTGAGTGCCCAGCAGCAGAGTGTGTTTGTTTGCTGGGAACACCCCAGTGCTCAAGCAGCAAATCGTATAACATCATTCCTGCCTGCACCTCCTCCCCTGCCACCCATGTGCACGCGCACACACACACACACACACACACACACTTGCACACAGACGTGTAGACACATACACATAGATAGACGTATACACACAGAGACACACACATGCACACACAGATACATATACATATGTGCATAGACACACATATGCACGAATACACTCACAGACACATGCATGCACACACACATAGACACACATATACTCACATGTACACGCAGATATGTATACATATAGGCACATGTATACACGCATGCACACACACACATAGTCACACGCACACACAGACATGCAGATATTTTTCTGGGTGGGGGCAGAGGAAGTAGCCTCACCTTTCTTCTGTGTCCACCGCAACACTCCAGCCAGAGCCTATCCGGGCCCTCGTGCAGGTGGGATGAGCACCAGCCAAGGTCCCCGTGGCCAGCGTGTTGGAACAGCAGCGAGACATCCCTGGGCAAGAACAAGGAGCAGGGCAGCAGGCATAAGATAAAGGTGCTTGCCAGCCCGGCCCCCTGAGGGCTCCTCTCACTGGGACTCATGGAAATCTGCCCCGGATTCTATGCGAGTCTGTCTGGGGTAAAAAAGCAAAGGCGGGTGAATTAGGAGGCTGTGACCTGACACCTGACTGGGGCCACCCAGTCCCGGCTGGAGTTCTCTTCTCACCGGGAGGGAAGGCTGCGTCCCCTAGGGGGACACCGAGCTCCTCCTTTGCAAGAGGAGGAACAGTAGCTCCTGCCCACACCGCTTCCCAGGCCGGCGCCGCCTGCACCCCCTGGAAAGTGTCCAGTGAACCCGGCTTCTCCGGTTCAGTCCCTGGCCGCCCCCCGCCAGCATGCTCCCTTTGCCACCTCTCCTGTGACACCGTTTCTCTCCCATTGCTCTCCCATCCACCGAGCCGGGATCGAGTATGTGTGTGCATGTTGGGGGCGCAGGGGGGGAGTGAGCGGCAACTCCCACCCAGCTTTGTTTTCCTAAGAAAAGACACTTCCACCATTGTAAAGCAATTATACTCCAATAAAGATGTTAAAAAAAAAAAAAGAAAAGACACTTCTTCTCTAAGAGAGAGAGGCGATCACTTGCCCCTCTTGCAGACACCTCAGGCCACGGCCAGTGTGAAAACGGCCTTCCTGTAAATGTCCTGGATCAGGCTAGGCTGCTGCTGAGGGATCCGCCTTTCTCCTCTTCCCTGTTATCACCCTCAAAATCGCAGCCAGTTCCAAGCATTTTTTCGTTTATTTTTCAGGATCCTGTAAGGGCAGGAGCTGCCGTCCTGGGCCCTGTGGGGTTTTGCCTGATTTTCCAAAACATCTGTGATACCGGAGGCTCCAGGGCAGGCTGATGTTTGGCTACAGTTTGGGACCTCAGCCCCCTCTGAAACTCCCGACTCATTTACAAGACCATTTACATCAATCTACGTACTTCAGATGTCATTGACTCAGTGTAATTTTCCTATCATTCAATTATTCTGTTCTATGCTTTTAAGTGCCCCCGCCCCCAAATCAAGTGCACTCTTCTCCTTGGAGGCACAGTGGAAGCAAGGGCAGTTTCTTCACCCCATTCCAGAAGACTGCTCCAGTTTACAGGTTTCCTCTGATATCCACTGTGCATGATTCATTTTATTTAAAGTAAACTGAGTTGTCCTGATGTAGCCTGAGGTTAAAAGTCTGCTGAAGTTCCAGTCGCTTGGGCTAAATTCCAAGGTTTTTTTTTCATCAGCTCCTTCCACATGCTCTGCAATCTTATCTCTCCTCCAAGTAACCGGTTTCTTATTTTTAGAGCAAAGGTTTCCCCATTACCTTCGGCCCTGGGGCTCTGGACACACCATTCCAGCCTCGGACAGAACCTCTCCGGGCCCTTTCCCATCGACCCTAAATAAGGGTGTATTTACAGTCAGATTCCCCTTCTCCAGTTATGCTTGATTGCTTGGTTCCAACGCCAACGTGGTAATAGCATGCAGCTATAATGACATACGATAATGCAGTGTATTTACGATATTTTATAGCAAATCCATATATCTATGTTGCAGATGTATGTCATTCACCTAATATTTTTTATCAACTAAAGCTGTTTTCCTTAAAGAAGACTCATCCTCCATGTCTACCAGACTGCTGTCATCCAGACGAAAGGCTCAACTTGGACCTAAACAAAACAAAAATCATAAACAAAAATGATTGCATTTTTAGCCAAAATGTCTTCCGCGAGATTGAGTTATCTAGTGAAAATAGGCTTGTGGACAGGGCATGAGAATGGCAGAGCTGTATTTCAGACCCTTCTGGAGATCTTTTCACCTTAGCTGAACAGTTAGGTTTTTTTTGGTAATGGTGTTCAGAATTGTTGTAAAATTGATGGAAAAAATCTAAATATACTAGATGACTACTCTGGATATTGTTCTTATATAGAATATTTAAATATACAAAATCAGACTTGGATCCCTGGAACACTAGACAGATTTAGAAATTCATTGCGAACCACCATATGAGATAATCACATTAAGCATGCATTTCAAAAAGTTCCTTTCTTAACAACCTAAAGTGAAAAGGAAACTGCCTTTTCTTCTGATACTGCGTAGTAACAAGTAGAATATATGGTTTAAAAATATTTGTACTCTGTGCCACTCAGAAAAGAATTAGCATACAGACTAGATCTAACCCCCAAATCTGCACTTCACTAGCCAAGAGTCCCAAGGAAGTCACTAAATTTCACCAAGTTCTGGATCTTCTTCTGTCTTATAGAGACGTTGATATCTCTTCAAGGTCCACACTGGTCTTGGGAATGTCAGTGAGATAAAGGGCTTGAAAGCACAATGTTAGAATACATTTATAAAGGCCATGATAAATGTATTCTAACATTTCACATTCATTCCCACAAACCTTCATGCCATACGTAGAACAAGGGAATCAATATAGACAAGATGAACCACAGGTATTTCCTCTGAGACGTCAAGACTATTCTAACATAAGTTAGTATCGATGGAAATCAGGTGGGTTACAGACAAAGGTAATTCTCAGAATCTGTTAGGACTCTCCATTATGACCTAATTTCTCCTTCAATTACATGGCAGCATTTTATCACCAGGCTATGTTCCTTTTCATCTAGATTTTCTTTCTCTTTGAAGATGGTAGGGCACAGCTGGAGCTTGGTCTTAGGCCCTTTTGACCAACTATCTCATCAGTGTGGTTGATAACACTTACCCATCTCTTTGATAAACAGATGGGAAGAATAACTGAATTTCCCAGAAAACAGTCTGATTAAAATAAAAGTGCTTAGCATTCCTCCTCCTTAAACGAAAGACCAAACAAAAGAAATGGTGTCCCTAGGGAGAGTTGTCACATCATGCTCCAAGTGCTTCCTACAACACAATGTTATTCTTGATTGAAATATTATTCTTTTCCATGTTTCTGTCTTAATGATGCCACGATGAAGGTTTTGTAGATTTTAATTCACACCGAATACTGTGTTTATTTTAATTGATCAAATGTAGATCAGGAAACAGAGTTACTATTTGAGAGAGAGAACGATATGAACAGGAATTCAGATAACTTCACACCATAGGCAGAGACAACCTAATGTATTCAGAAAAAAACTGCTTTTTTTTTTTTTCTTGGTAGGAGTGAAAGTGGCTCATGTATTTTCATTTAATTTTAACAGCTGACATCTACACCACCACCGACTGCAAGTCCGAGAAACAGGCCGTTTCTAGATAACATCCATAAATTCTTCAGAAAAGGGTGCCATCCTTAGATACTTTTAGTAGAATTCATGAAATAAATGCATTTTTTGGTAAAGTGCAATAGATGCTGAAGATACCTCAAAATTGCAGAATTGCCATTGTTCTAAATATTATAAAGTAATATCATGCTTTAGAATAAAAAGCACTGCAGTGATTTATCTGCATGTGAGTGTTAATTCATTTGTCCTGTGACTAAAGCACCTCTGAGCGGGTATATCCTGACTCCGTGTATTCCTTCAAAAAGGAAGCTGATGTACAAAAACATCGTGTCAGCAACCACACATTACAATATCTGAGCATGTTCTTGGGGAATGTCCAAAGATTCGTCATGAGGAAAGCATCTTTATCTTATTTATTGAAAGTTTATTGTAAAATTTTGTTTACCAAAGTCCCTATTGTGGCGTTTCAGATAACGCATTTCAAAGGGAATGATCACATGGGTTCACGAGAAATGAATTCTTTTTTTTTCTTTTATTCTTTTTCAAATTCTTTTCCCATTTAGGTTATTACAGAATGTTGAGCAGAGTTCCCTGTGCTATACAAGTAGGTCCTTGTTGGTTATCTATTCTAAATATAGCAGTGTGTACATGTCATTCCCAAACTCCCAGTTTATCCCTCCCCCACACCCTTCCCCCACTGGTAACCCTAAGTTCAGTCTCTAATTCTGTAAGTCTGTTTCTGTTTTGTAAATAAGTTCATTGTATCATTTTTTTTTAGATTCTGCATATAAGTGATATCATACAAATTTGTCTTTCTCTGTCTGACTTACGTCAGTTAGTATGATAATCTCATGAATGAATAAAGAAGATATGGAACATATGTACAATGGAATATTACTCAACCATTAAAAGAATGAAATAATACCATTTTCAGCATCAAGGATGGATTCTTGTTTTGATGTAGGATCTACAGAGAGCATGAACCCGCTGGATTCTCATCCATGGTGAAGAGCAGAGTAATCAGTTCCTCAGCCAGGAATCCAGTTCCTTCTGGTGAGCCAGTTGTTGGTCTTTCTCTTAAAAAAACCAAACAAAACAAAGCAAAGCTTTCTGCCATGAGACAAATTTGTAGGCATAGCTTAAGGATTCATGGTTATTTTCTGTGGGAATACTAAGTGCCAACATCCATGAATAATATAAATTGAAATGGAGAATTTCAACTTATTGAATATGTAATATTCAGCCATGAAAAGAAGGAAATCCTGCCATTTGCAACAACTTGGATGGATCCCATGACATTGTGCTGAGTGAGGTAAGCCAGACACAGAAAGACAAATACTGTATGATCTCACTTATACATAGAATCTAACAGTAACTGTGTGAGGATAGGTGTGTTCATTAGCTTAATTGTGGTGATTGTTTCACAATGTATAAAGCATCACACTGCATACCTTCAATATATATAATTTTTGCCAATTATACGTCAATAAAGCTGGAAAAAATTGAAATAGCCTATCCTGAAATCTATTTTTCCAAAGATGAAAAGTTATTAGAAACTTTATGCTTAGCACTCAAGGAAAGAAGGTAACTGTCACTTTGCTGAGACAGAAACTAGAAAGCTTTGAAATTGATGACATCATTGATTCATTCAGCAAGCACGTGCACAGTCTACCAGATACACCCTGCACAGGGGGCACAGGAATAGCAGCGGGAACCCCTCAAGGCTCTAACCTGGGGAGTCCCACTCTCCTCGACCCGAATTTCCAATGACATCCTCCAACCTAGAGGGTATCAGAATGAGTCCTGCAGGTTATGCATTTTAACAGATAGATTTGGACCATCTGAACCTGGGCAGCGGGAGTGGGATTGGATACGTGAGGCTGGGAACTTCACCCGGCGTGTTCTGACCCTCCTTAAGGAGAAGGAACTTCTCAGCAGAGCTGCCCACATCCTCCACCCTCCACCCCCACGTTAGACCAAGCCCCGCAGCCAGACAGTCATTGCCTTTCCCAAGGCCAACTTGCCCGAGGGTAGCTGTGTGTAAGTGAGCAAAAGAGCAACAACAGCAAAAAAACGTGTCCCAGGCTCTGCCCTGTGTGAGCTCTGTGTACACCTCACCTCAGTTAACCCCACAACAAACAGTGGACACAGGAGTTGTTTTCCAGTCAATTTTATTGAAGTATAATTTGCACACACCCAAGTGCACCCTTTTTAAGGGTCCAGCTCAATGAATTTTGGCAACTGCACAAACCTGTGTAACCAAACGCACATCAATACAGAACAGTTCTGTTAACGTACAGCTTCTTCACGCCTCCATCAATCCCACCAAAACTTCCTTTGTCTGTTCTGGGACTTTATGAGACGGAATCATACGGGATGTCCCATTCCCGTCTGGTTTCTTCTGCTCAGAAGCATCAGAAATCACCATATAAATGTTAACCATCCAGTATTTGTTGAAAAACATGTTTCTGATTATATACAACCTGGTACCCTTTTTGTTAAGTCCACAGAAAACCTAAAATTAAAACATATGCTTTTTAGAATTACACACATACAGAATGAAATGGTATCAAAATCAGAGGAAGGAAATAACCATCACAGGATCCAGCAAGGCCTCACCCCGGGTGGAAGGAGGTTTGTGGACGACACTCCATGTCACAGAGGGAATGGAATCGCTGATAATAAGGGTCAGAGGGAGATCGTCAAATAAACATCAACAGACAGTCAAAAAAATTCTTACTTAGACACCCAGGGTGCTCACGTGGTGCTTGTAGGTGTATATACACCTCTGTGTATGTGTGCACAGGCGTGCAAACACACACAGACACCCTTATATGGAAAAGGGCATTGACTCGTATTCTTTTACTGAGCCATGGAACCTGTTACTTTGTGATCTATTTACAGATGGGTCCGCCAGTTTCCACGGGGAGCAGTTACTGTTTATGTCCCAAACTTTGAAATCACAGACAAATGGGGATGGTAAACAATGAAGTTCCCTGTGTGTTCAGGTACAGGTTTCTATTGGGTCGGTTTGGACTCACTCCTGCACTGGGATGGGGAGAGGTCTCCAGACGGAAAACGATGTCACATGGCCTCAGCCAGCTCGTCCACCTTCCTGTTAGGGAGCTCGGCTTGGGGGTGGGACCATGCTTAATACAAACATAAATGAACCCTTCTGGTGGGTCAGGAGGCTGCTCCAAACACATTTTCCCCTTGGCGTACTTTAGCTGTGTTATTTTTCTCGTGTGCTTCCTGGAGAACGGGATTCTCCAGACAGAGTCATAGGCATGTTCTTCTCAAGATGAAGCCTCCGAGAGAAGCGCTGTAGGCTGGTGGTGCCAAGACGCCCCAGCTCCTTCCTTCCCTGGTTTCGGAGAAGGACAGAGAGCAGGAGATCGGCTGTCTTCTGCATCACACCTTCTTTAAAACTCAAGTCTAGAACTGGACAAATAAGTGAGCCTTGGGGCCAGAACACTCTTAAACAGATGCTTCAGAAGATGTGTAGGGCTGGCGGATCCCACTTCCATGCTTATATCCCAAGAGAAAAATGGATCTAGGGCATCATTAGAACCTTCTCCAGAGCTAATCTATTTATATGCGTAGTCAGAAATCTGCTACACAAAATTTAATTGTGATTAGCAAATACCGACCCCCAATCTGACACGCCAGTCACATCAAGATAAAGTGTCGTTCTTCTTTGAACAAAATCCCTCCATGTGGTACTATGTCATGTCTAAGCAGAACAGTTAGAATACAAAGGACCCAATGCCAACTTGGTCCCAAAAAGGCATTACTGAATTTGGGAGGTGACTAACACAGTTGAAAAATGGCGCCACATCCTTTGACCCTTCTTCCAGTGTGGGGTGGGGTCTATGCCCTTTCTGGTTGTATGTGTGATGGCTTCAACCACAGCTATGATGGACATGAAGCTACAGGACTTCCGAAGTGCACAGAGAAGGCTATGCACCCCCCGATGCGGTTTGCTCATGTTGCTGGCTCTGTGGGGGCTGGCTGCATGGTGACATCCAGCTCTGCAGAGTCTGCCATCATGGGGGGTCACCTGCTGGTGCTCCCGGCAGCTGTCCCGGCCAGGCTCGCAGCCAATGGGCAGCACCAAGCCACCCCAACCTCCAGCACAGGGGGCCTTTGGAGGACAGCAGCCCTGGTCAATATCCGGCTGCAGTTGCCTGAGGGACCCCAAGTGAGAACTGCACTCTTGAGTCCGTCCCAAATTTCTGGCCCACAAGTCCCCAGAAAAAGTTGCTAAAGGTGGGAGCAACCTGTTGCACAGCAGCAGTGATGCACGATCTACCATCAAACAGACGCGCACCCAGGAGCACAGCAAGGGTGCTCCCTTAACTAAGGGGATTCCAGAGCCCCTGGGGAGGGTGCTGGTAACATGCAACTCCCTGGATGTCTTTTAAAGAAACATGGGAATTTGGGGAAAAGTAAAAATAAAGGTAGCAGAGTAGGAAAGTGTCAGCATGACCCGGGTTTAATTCTGCAGCCACAGGCCGTGCAGCATCAGGGTCAGAGTGAGCTGTAGCAGGAGTGGGTTGATCCCAACAGGGACGGTTTGGGGCTGCATCCTTTTCAAGGGGTAATAAACTAAGTCACTGAAGCCTTCCGAGCACGCTCACTGGCAGATGTTCACGAAACTTGCACAGATGTGCCTTTTTCACCATGTGACTCACACTGCACCCAAGTGAGAAACATGGATTAAAAACCAGATTCACAGATACTTTAAAAATAGTCCCTTTATTTCCCTCTGTCTTTGCAGAGCCAGAATGGAAAACAAGGGAAACACTTCTGTTCATTTGTTATACACAAGACTCTCTAGTAGCAGAAGAGAAGACTTCACTGTGAAGAATGTACAATGTCATAGGACTCCCAGGATGCCTGAAACACTGTACCTAAATTCACATCAAGAAAGACAGCCTATGGATTTCACTGCTCTGGAGCACTGGAGAGCGTTCTCATTCAGAAGCCTCTAATGCTCCACTCATTAAAAGTAAATATAGTGATAGTGTTTTCAGTGCTCCCGTGCATCTGGCTAATGGGACCAAATTAAGCAGGTGGAGTCTGTGCAACCATGAAGAACAGGTGGCCCTAGTCCCCATGCGGGAGCAGCAGGTAGTTCCTGATGTGTCCTGGGGGCCAGAAAGTGTCAGGGACAAGACATAACAGGGGTAAGTTAGGCTCCCAGGCTGGGAGTCAACCTACCTCGGGCCTGAATTCTGGCTTTGAAACTTACCTTGGTTTCCCCCCCTCACATACAAAGGAACCATACCAGACAAGAGGGGAATGTCTTTTAATTCCAACAGAGGATGTTTCTACCCAACCCGAGAGAAGCAGTGGCTTGGCTGACCACTGTGGTGTGTGCCTTGCAATTGTTTAAAACCTGGAGTGAAGACTTAATCATCAGATGTAGGCAGAATTGCAACATTGATGCTGCTCGTCTACACCCCTCACAGGAGATGGGGAGGACAGAGGTGGCGGGCCCTGGAAGGAGAAGTCAGAGCCACAAACCGGAAGGGAAGCTCCTGCCCCATAAAGGACTCGGTGGTCTCAGCTATTCTCTTTAGCTGCCTATGCACAGACCCGGTATTATTTCCAGGTGGTTCCCTGTGAATTATAAAAGGTAGCAGCAGGAGGTAGATGCCTTTGGGGGCATTATCTTTATACATGCTGTAATCCCAGAAGGATTACGAGTGTTTACAGAATCTACACCATCCACAAGGAGTAGGTTGACAGCCAGAAGCACTCAGTATAAGTAGGGGGAAGAAAGAGCTAAGTCATGGGCCCAAACAACAGGGAAGCCCATCAAAGCTCTTGAACAGGTGTCCTGGTGAGTCCATCTTCGAGTTTTGTATCAACCTCAGGCCCATTCTGTAAATGAAGAGCTCAAACATTTAGGACTTATAGAAGTAGAAAGAATTTCTAGTTCTTATAGGTATAAGTTTCAGATTTAGGAGAAAGGTTTTTTGGTTTTTTTTTAATGTCAACAAATATATTTACCATAAAGCACAGCAATACACGTGTTTGAGGAATATGAAGTAATATATCCTACAGAGTAGAGTCTCAGCCATGACAAAATTTCAAGTTGCTTTCTCACATCACAGCTGTGCCCCCATGCGAATTTTGTTCAGCCCTCTTCAAGTGCCATATTATCTTGGAGGAGAATTATTGCAGGAATGAGCAGTGTTACTATGGTGATATGGGGCATATGTCAATAAATCAAACACAAACCACTGATCTAGAGGAAGATGGTATTTGGAATCCCCTGATAACCATCTGCACAATGGCCAAGTGACCAGCACAGGAGAATTTGAGTGTTTATCAGCAGAACCATGAGCCAGCGGGATCACGTGTACTCTGGGATCCTTTGGGATCTACAATTTTTACTAGCTCAGAAATGCCCAGGACATATTTGCTGATGAGTCAATGTGATAGGTTTTTGTCATTCCTCTCCAAGTGGGAAAAACTGGGGAGATTATACTGTACTCTGCTAATTACCGTTAACATTAATAAGTGAACCTTGCTTTTGAAAATATAGAATACATACCTACTAAGAAGGTCCAAATTAATCGCCTTTGTGACTCAAATTTCAAAACCAATTATTTCTACATTAAGGAGACAAACTCCTTAATGTATTGGACACATAATGTGCAGCATGGTGACGATTAACACCATGGTGATTAACATTATGGTGATAGTTAACAACACTGTATTGTGTATTTGATGGTTGCTTAGACAGTAGATCTTAGAAGTTCTTATATCATGAAAAATAATGTGTAACTATGGATGGTGACAAATGTTAACTAGACTTAATTGCAGCAATCATTTCACAGTATACACATACACAGAATCGTAATATTGTACACCTGAAACTAATATATAATAGAATATTATGTCCATTATATCTCAATTTTTTTTAAGATTTTTTAAAAGAAATTTATTTATTTTATTTATTTTTGGCTGCGTTGGGTCTTCATCGCTGCACATGGTCTTTCTCTAGTTGCGGCGAGCGGGTGCTACTGTTCGTGGCAGTGCATGGGCTTCTCATTGTGGTGGCTTCTCTTGTTGGGGAGCACAGGCTGTAAGCACGCGTGTTTCAGTAATTGTGGCTCACGGGCTTAGTTGCTCCGCGGAATGTGGGATCTTCCCAGACCAGGGATCGAACCCATGCCCCCTGCATTGGCAGGCGGATTCTTAGCCACTGCACCACCAGGGAAGTCCCTATATCTCAATTTTTAAAACATTTTTGAAGAGGAAAGAAAGGAAAAACACTCCAATTCTCAAGAACCTTTTTTTTTTTTTTTTTTTTTGGTAGGCGGGCCTCTCAGTGCTGTGGCCTCTCCCATTGCGGAGCACAGGCTCCGGACGCGCAGGCCCAGCGGCCACGGCTCACGGGCCCAGCCGCTGTGCGGTATGTGGGATCCTCCAGGACCGGGGCACGAACCCGCGTCCCCCGCATCGGCAGGCGGACTCCTAACCACAGCGCCAGAAGAGAAGCCCACAGGAAACTTTTTTTAAGTTCTGCCTCTTTGTAGAAATCAAAGAGTACAAGGGAAATTTCTCTTTTGTTAACAAGGAAGTTTTTGTTCTGTGAGTGGTACACTTCACTCAGCACCGACCTCACCAGCCACTTGACATGCCGCCATCTTGGATGCTCCGAGCAGGAGACGTGGTTTAAGTTGAACAGGTGTGGGGCCCCAGGAGGGAATGTCGTCTTTAGAGGTAGAGCTGGCCTGGCAGCCACAGTCGACACAACTGGGGAAAGTGTCAGCAGAGAGCAGATGAGCGGAAGACTCTCTGGGGAAAAGAGGGTGGGTAACGAGGAAGCCGCAGGCCAGATGGCCTAAGGCACTTCTCCTGACTCCAGGTGAAGAGAGAGCTGTAGGTGGAGGACACTGGTTGGAGATTAAAGTCCTCAGAACATCCTCCGGCCTCTTGATGTTCTCAGCGCTGTAGCCCTGGAGGCATTTCCAGAGGACAGGGGGTTGATCTTCTAAGGGAAAGGTTGCTGAGCTGAGTTAAGGAAACACTCCCAACTACCCAAAGTCCACCCCTCTCTCTTCCACACGGGTGTCTCCAAATAGATGACTTTGGGCATTTCTATGAAACCGATGGCAGAGAGACGACAGCTGGGTGCTGAATGGTGTAGCCGTACCGTACACCTGAATCCCATAATCCATCTGTCCCTGAAATGTGCCTACACGGCATCCTCGGGGTAACACATGCCAGGAAATGCCATATTTTAGAACTTCAGTGCCCACTCCCAGATCTGTGAGGAAGGCAGCGTGCGGCCCAACAGCAATGCCACGGAGAGGCACTTAGTGGCAAGCACTGATGAATCCCTATCGAAATGAGATCATTTCCATGCATTCCTCGACATATTTGTGTTTACACTGAAAGAGCAAAAACACATTATATTAGTAGGAATTTAATTTTACTCTTTGAGCAAAGTAAGTTATGTAACTAGCTAAAAGGAATGCAAAAGCAATTTGCAAACATGCAATTGCTTTAAGGAATAAACGCACAATGATGTTATTAAGATTATCATCAAAATTCAATTAAATATTCACTAGTTTTTAGTTATGAGAAGGAGCACATAAACAGAAGTGAAATGCTGGCCAACTGTTAAATAATAATTAGTGGAAGCAATGTTTCCTGATTCCACCCTGGAAGTTAGTGAAGCTTTTCAAATAAATTTTATAAAAGCAAATTTAAAAACTACCTGGAGTTTCATTCAACATGCCTTGGGAATTTAAACTCTCTTTCACAGACGAGAGTTTAAGCATTTTTCTGCTGTGTGCAAAAAGTTTTCCTTTTTTTTTTTTTACTTCCTGTCGAAATGGTTACTTTCACCCATATATGGCTCCAAACACATAAACCATTTCAGAGTGCCTGTCGAAATTATTCACTCTTGTCCTAGAGCTAATTTTGGATTTTCACTCCTAACAATATCTTCCGGGAACACTGTAAGTGAAAAATAGGATTGTAAGGCACATGTATATACCATGTAGCATTCTTGAACAGAAACCATACATGTTTTTGTATTTTGTTTATTTGTGTCTGGAACATCTGTGTATAAGAAGCTGCCCATGACTATTGGGAAACACGTTTTTCAGCCGTGTGTGTGTGCTGGAGGACTTTGAACACACTTGCAGATTTCAAAGCAAGGCAATATCTTTTTGGTGACATCAACTTCCATTCCTTTGTACTGGGAACTCACAGTCCTCGGAACAGAAAGTTAGGAGTGGATGCCAAAGGTTGTTTCACCTGTGAGTGTTTTTCCTGTAAGCCCAGTTAACCATGCATGGGGAGCTGACAGATTTGATAGTGAAGCAAGCATCCCCAGTTCTTACATGCCTCAGCGTCAAGGCTAATTCCTCAGTTATCTTTAGAGCATGGCCAATTCCATGCAGAATCCCCATACCTACCAGCCTGTTCCTGTCCTCTTCGGCTGCCTGGTCATCCGGCAGTCAGAATAAAGCCAAATGGTCAATGCAAAATGCTCTGACCCTTGTGAGCATAACATGTGCTGACTAGTGTGTGTCACATACCCACAGCCAAAGCTTGCTGTGCCAGCCCCTCCAGAACTGTACAATCACGTGTTAAAGTTCTTAGGGACACACATATTGACAGACTGCTTTAATGGGTCTAAGGAGAGACTCTTTCCTGGGATTCCAAGAAGCAGGTCATTCAGAAAACAGAAAAGTAGATGAGAAATTTCTCTCTCTCTCTCTCTCTCTCTCTCTCTCTCTCTCTGTCTCACACACACACACACACACAAACACACACACAAACACACACACACACACTGCAGTATATATGTTTCTACAGAATGTTCCTTACAGTCTGTCCCTTCCCCCCATAATTCACATCACTGGGTAAATCTGATTTCCCCAACTTCACATATAAAAATAAATAAAAATGTTCTAAGATATCTCTTTTGCTTAAAAGTATTTAAAAACAATTCTGAATGGAAGATCGTGTTTTTAAGCTCTCACATTTTTTTCCTTCTGAGGGTGACATGTCACCATGTAAACTTGGACAAAGATCGTGGACAAGACCCTGGCCATGATAGAGTCTGCCCTTTGGGAGCGAGGCCATGCCAAAATAGATGGCAAAGGAAAACAATCCAGAGTGAACAATACTGGCCCCAAAATAGCAACAGGGTTGACAACCACAGCAGCAGGAATGGCTGCTCATCGTCTGCCAAGAGCTCCAGTTCTGGCCTGTCTCTCTGGAGGGACACACGGGACTTGGGGCCCACAAGCAAGCCAGCTGACAGCACACCATTCAGAACCTCAAATCTGAAACACTGATAACAGCACTTGGGACAGAACCATCTTCCTGAGGAGCTTTCCAAGAAGAATGAATGAGCTGACTTCCCCAGGGATGCTGGGAGCTGGCAGGATGCAGCCACTGAGCACAGCCTCTGTTGCAGCAGGACCAGAAGACTCCAAGAAATAGGTCTAAGCGTCTCCAGCCACAAATGAGGGAACTGAGACCAAAGCAAGACTGGCCCACAGTCTCACGGCTAGAAGCTCTTTCTACCAAACCATGGATCTACGGGTGTGTTGGGAGTTAGGGACACCTCAGACATCCTTAAGTAACATCCTCAACTGAAGACAGCGCACAGATAAAACCACAGATGTCAAAGTAATCATCAGGCAGCTCACAGGGACACAGGGCATGGAAGACACGTGGAAGAGAAGAGCCGTTGGACCAGGGATGGGGGAAGAAGCTGTCAGGAGGAGGCAGGACGCTCCCTGGAAGGGAAGCCTGAGAAAAGCAAGGGCCACAGGGGAGACAGTTCATGGTGGAAATAAATCATGAGGATTTACAGCCCTTCACCATGTTCTACGCTGGGAAGTAGACTGGTGAGAAGCACCTAAGTACAACTGCAGGGGCTCAGGAATTGGAAAGATTGCAGCTTAGATCCCCAGCTAAGGGAAAGCCTAGAGAGATTTTGAGACCAGCAAGTGGGAAGTGAGAGTACCAGGTAGACCTCTGTCCCTCCCCTGTAGGAGGATCCATGTCCCCATGATGCTGCCCAGAGTGGACAGGCCAGAGACCATGGATGACCCAACTGTTGCTTTAATTTGAGTGGAAGCAGGAAATTATAGCCCCAGTTGCTGCCCAGCCCACGAGCTCTTGATAAGCAGAAGCAATTGAGGAGCAGACTTGTATTTCTTAGGTTCTGCATGGGACCCAGAGATCCAAATTACTTCTAAATGTGAGGGATGGACCAAGTCATTCCTGAATGGATCGAAACCCTGACATTAGCCCACTTCAGCCTCCCCAGCCTGTGCCTGATCAGGACCGGAACCCATGTCTGTGGCCATGAACACTCCTGAGGATGATACATTTTTCAAGAGCTACATCCCCTCCCCCAGGAACATCAGGCTTTAGCAGGAAAAAGTGTTAACACACTTTCAGCAGCATCTTAAGCAGTGTTCACATGACTGAGTCCCAAATGAAGCACAGAAGGAATAGAAGTGTCAGCACTGATCCCAGATATGTGGGGTCCAAGCAGGAGGCAGTTACAACCAAGTCTGACTCAGCCACATGTGTGCATCACTCACATAGAAGACCACCTTGAGCTATCAGTGACAGGAAAGCAGGGGTTTGCCCATTTTACTCATTCTTTACAACCGAGAACAAATATTTACTTGGCAATTACAGAATACCTACCACCACATTAGACACCGGTGTAGAACTATACTGAATGCAAATAAGATGTTAATTATTACAACTTAATGGTGTCTTTAGAGTGAAACTCTGGATGCATTTTTAGCCTACACTCGAGAGAGCAACACGGTCAGAAGGGAATTCTCTATGGGGATTTCGGAAGAGAAATGGTGAGAGTCCAGATGTTCCCGTGTAGGCAACAGGATTTGTAATTCGGGCACAACCTCCACTCGGTGTTTGTCTGAGGTTCCCTTTTGCCAGAAAGTCCTCCTCCCTCTGATAAGATGCTGTTTCATTCTCACTCTGAGGGGAACGGACACCCAGTGAGTCAGCCAGGTGGCTTCCTCCAGGTAAGCCTGGAAGGTCCTTGAAGGGTGTCTCTGCACTGAGAATCAGGTCTCCCTCCAAGACAGCCCGGGATAGTATTTCAGAAGTGAGTGGACTAGGGGCCTCAGTTCTCCTCCTGACCCCACCTTTGCCCTCAGAGCTCTGGACAATGTCGTCCAGCTGATCTGACTGGGGACTGTGTCTGGAATCCTTCAGCTGCTGAGTTACAGCAATTTTCACAAGTGGTAGCACCGAGGCAGGAGCCGTCCTGCCCTGAAGGCAGCGTGGTGATGACTCACCCAGATGAATCATTCCAGTGAGCTCTGTGAGGTCTCTGGGGGGCCAGGATCTAAACTGAGGAAGCATCAGACACCGATCGCGCAAAGAATACCAGCTCAATTTCACGATTCCAGGAAAAGAACCATAGCGTTTTTCACTGGAAGAAGGCTTAGAGACCATGCAATTCAACACCATTATTTTGTAGATGGGTAAATGCAAGTCCGAGATCAAATGGTCACTTGGTAGCCAAGTCAGGTGAAAGTTCAGGTCTTCTGATGTACAGCTGTGACATTCTCTCTGCCACATGGCTGGAGCACACCTCTCAATCTTTGGGAAACAAATGTGCATCTGTGTTCGAGCTTTGGTGACAGGAGTGAATTATGACTTCCCTGGGCAAAAATGCAGCCCCACTTATGCTGCTGGGCAAGCACTGTCCCTTCCATTAGGGAAGCTTAGGTTATAGCATCAATAATAAACAAGGCCACAGCTGCTGCCAAAACTGCTCACCAAAAGTTTCTTTCTTGGTATTAGAATGATGAGTGTATTTTCCCTAAGAACTTGTTTCTGGCAACGTGTACAAATAAAGCAACACACACAGTGACAAACTCTGCTGGTTACAGTTTAGCTGATGACATTCTTGTTATTGAAACAGGAAGTGACTCAGCCACGACAGATCATATATTTTATTCCATTGTGTTGGCTCATTTGAAAAGAAAATAAACTATCGCAAGGTAACAGCGTTTGTTTTCTAAATAATACCTTTTCTTTGGAGAAAAATGTAACAGAGATGAATGCTTTGAGATTTTAATGAATGTTTTCTAAGAAATTAGGGGAGGCTTCCTCAATTGATATATCATCATTAAAGTAATGTGAAGTAAGTTTCATAAGTATTATACAGAATCAAATGAGTACTTTTTAATAAAAGGAAATGCATGTTTAATATTTTTAAGGACATGGATTCTAGTATTTGGCATACTGTTGTAAAACCTTTCACAACACTGAATAGTAGTGTGACTGCTACTAACAGGAAGCTTACATTTGGTTAGGGGGACCTTTTAAGACATTAAAAGGTACTATGTTTTTAGATTTTACTAACTTTGGAATTTTTGCTCATTATGACCTGGGCTGAGCTGAAGTTTACCTTTGTCCACTAAACCTTTGCATCTACACAGTACAAATTAATAATATAAAAAATAAGTATTTCAAATGCTTAAGACATTTAAACAAATTTTTCACATAAACAGCTGAAATACTGAGACAGCTGAACATAAACAGCTGAAATACTGAGCCTATGAAATACTGAGAATATATGACAGTTCATGGGGGTATTTGAGAACAGTGCCTCTTCTACTGAAATGTGCTTAAAATAAATAATAAAGGATTTTTTAAAATTTGATCATTTGATGTTCACAAAGTCCCTTGCCCAGCCCTTAAATGATTCAAATAGAAAAGCTTCACTGATGATGGAGTTAGATGTGTGATATTTCTTGTCAATCGCTGGCTTTCCTAGTAAGGCAAACCTCCATCTGATGCATAATGTATTTGGGATGCTGTGGAGAGACTGTGGATGGCACGGTCTGGGGACCATTGATCCCACTGTGGGTCTCTTCCTGCTCAGGCAACAGAGGACCAGCTGAAGGCCCTGCCTGGGTCACAACCAGAACCAGAACCACAGCACATGGTCCCTGTCCATCCCTTTCTCTCAAAAACTTGCCATCTCCCCTTGCTGGAGAATCAGGACGGCCCTGGTTCAATACTCTACAGATGCTCAGGCATTCAAAAGACGTAGGCTCTCTTTAATTTTTTTTCCTGCTTTTCCCTCCTTAAATCTCAGAATGAATAGTTTCCATCTGTAATTGTTGGTTTTATATTTTAAAATAGTGAACCAAGAAACTTAATGTCTCATTATCTCCAAAATGATTCGAGCATTCGCTGCATGCAACTATATTGATAACAGCCCAAGACTTCCATTTCACTTTGTCTGCTCAAAGAAGATCCCTTTTTTATTTTTCTTTACTGGTCTGTATTGCCAGATATCTGCTGTTTCCACACTCTGCATAGATCTAATTTAAGTATTAAAAAAAAGAGATAGCCCAGACATTATCCTGGATTGGCAGTTTCAAAAACACTTGTAGTTTCAAGCCATCATTGCAGATCTGAAGCAAATTATTCTTGCAAATGTGTGAAAAATTGACTTTTCTAAAAAATGGTCTGTGATGTACATGAGCTGAGACATATTCAGGAAAACCACAGTTTCTGACACCCCTCTCCATTTTCCTGGAGACATGAAGAGTTCTTGATAATTTCAATTCTCTAAAATGACAGATACCGTCAATTTGCTTTTTAGAGTATCATGTTTTCTTGTGCTCTGTCATGTAATAGTTTACCTTAAAGCATTAAGAAAACACCTCTCTGCTCTGTCATCTGTAAGGGCTTCTGGGCTCAGGAGAGCAACACGAATCTCACCACAGAAGTTCAGGGCTTTGTGGTTGTATGCTCACTGCACAAAGAGACAGTCACACCGTTAAGGTTTTCACGCTACCATGACAACATGTGATTTCCAAGTACCACTTTTTCTGCCAGACAGCTCCAGGATTTAACTCCCAAAGAGATGCTGCCTTTCAACAAGGTAATCTTTTAAAGTAGTGCTATAAATAGCTCATTACCCAGAGCATTTTCTTTCAATAGCAAGGTGTCTGAGGATAGGTAATTCTAGACAAATATTTTCTTCAGTCCCTAAAATTAATTATTAAAATACTCTTGAAACCTGGCATGTTTTTATGAATCTGTTTATCACAACAATACTATATTCTGAAAGTAGTCTAAAGATACTCATTCAGGCGGTAATTTGCCTTATGCCAGCTGGAAGCTCTAACATCCCATGAATGAATTGTCCACAATATAACCAGGTGACCGTCATGTGTGTGTGTATGTGTGTGTGTGTGTGTGTGTGTGTGTGTGTGTCTATCTGTGTCTGTATTTGTGTATCTCTGTGAGTGTGCCTTTGAATATGTGTGCCTGTGGGTGTCTGTGTGTGTCTGTGTTTTTGTGTGTGTGAATATGTGTGTCTGTGTGTGTGTCTGCAAATGTCAGCATCTGTAAATATCTGAGTGTCTGGGTGTGTCCACTCCCAACCAAGACTTTTTCTGGGGAAAATAAAAGCCAAGCAAACAAAGAAATCAAGGAAGACTGAGTGTGTTGGGACCAGAGTCACAACGATGGGCTGTGTGGAGGTGCCCCCAGCCCCGCCTGCTACACACTGGCCACCAAGGACCAAGAAGGTGCCCCAGTGGTGGGGACTCTGGAACGGTCCTGCGGTCTGAGGCTGTGGAAAGGGCAGAGTGTGACCTGATGTCTCCATTACTGAGCAGAGGGGGAAAAATGTTCACCCACCAAGATCTCGCCCTTCTCTGCCCGCCCGTCGCTGGGCCACCCCAGGAGGAAGCAGGCCTCTCTGGTTACTCATTGATGTGTCCCCATTTTCTATTGGTGGAATCTTCCCTGGAGTCAAGCTGAATTTGTCCCTGTGCCTTAGACAAAAATCGTACTTATAATTAGCAGCGTCCATGAGTTCATTTAACTCATGGACCAATCCTGTAAAGGAAGCATGTTTTTAACGGAAATCCAAAGGAGTTGAGAACCGTGTCCGCAGCCAAGTAGCTGGTTACTGTTAGAGATGAGGTCCCAAGAGCAGACCCTCCTCCGTGGCACCAAGTGAGGTGCGCTGATGACAGGAGGGGAGAGGTTACTAGAGGTCATCAACTCCGGGTCACCCAGACTGGCTGCTGGTTTCTTTAATAACAAATAAGAAATGGCAGAATTCATCAAGCCTCTGCTGTTAAAATTCCAACTGGAGGCCTAACACCTAGATCTCTCACCTCAGACACCCCTTCCCAGACCCCTTCACCCGTGCCCTCAGACACCCCTTCCCAGACCCCTTCACACGTGCCCAGGACTCCTGGGTGATGCCTCCCGACAGGTGAAACCTCAGAGTCCAAGGCGGCCTCTAGACTGGGGAAGGCCGTGCAGACCCCATGCTGCCAAGGCTCCTGTGAGACGCAGGACTCCGAGAGAAGGAAAGGACCACTTATGGAAATGGAAAAGAAGCCCCTCCAAGGACCCAATCGTGTAAATGATGCACTTGTGCAAACAGCCCAATCATGCAAATGACCCAAGCAAAGACTTTTCACTGGAAGTGAAGCCTGCGTTTGCTCCACTCTCGGCAGCTTTAGTGTCACAAGAAATAAATCTTGGAGAACGTTCGCCTTGGAGTGTTCTAGGCTCTTGATCAGCTCAACAAACGGAGATGTTCTACTGGCTGCAGAAGTGTTAAGTAAAATCATAAGTGAATTGGATTAAAAAGCCAATTTTATGTTTATTTCCTAAAATTAGAAAATACCGACATCATTAACCTGTAGTAAGTCCCTTGTTCATGCATGCAGTCACTCAGGGACTCATCTTTTAAAAAGTGTTTACTGAGTAGCTGCTAGATCCTAGGCATTGTACTAAACACTAAAGACAAAGACAGAAACCAATATCTAAAGCCCTGAGTATTTTACTGCTCAAAGGTGATACAGACCTCCTGGATGTATGAATTGGGTCGTCTATATAAAACAGGGCAGGTGCTCAAAACCTGAAGATCATTTATACTATATCCCTCCTTTGAAATTTAATTTCCTTGGGAAGTTTCTAGTGATTTCTATGTTTTTAGAAGGCATTATTGGTGGTTCATCTTTATTTAGGACATAGTTGATCAAAATAAGATTCAAGGCATTCACCAGCAAATATAATCATAGCCTATTTAATTTACAAGGGCAGACTTTAATCTTACTTACAATTGCCAATCTTCAAGTATTTTACTCAACTGTAATTTTTTCATATTCTCTCTCTCTTTTTTTTTCTTTCACAATTTAATGCCCAATGGCAGTCTTCGGATTTATACCAAATGCATCAATCACTATTCTTTGGCAATCTTCCCTTTTCTCTTAGCCTTCTTATAAACTCTAGCTCTGAATGTTAATTATTAGAGGCTGCCTTACCTAGTAGTCAGCGACATTACTGCCTTTAGAAAATTCTCTTCAGATGGGTGCCTGCTGACATTCGCAGAAGGAGGAAGGGTGGCTGAAGACTCTGGTACCACCTCCTTGAAGTGGACAGTCTAATAAGGAAGATAGGGATTCACAAGTAACACAAGACGACCACAACCTCCAGACAGGCAAACACTCGGAAAGTCTGCCCCCCAAGCACCATTTTTTTTTTTTTTTTTTTTTTCCAAGCACCATTTTGCAGGAAGTTAATTGAGTTAAATGTCTGACTGGAGCCACAAACTCTATCCATCTTTGAATGCCCTGTTGTGGTGATGAGCCATGGGAATGGGAATCAGTGCCTCTTATTAGGGAGCTCACAGATCTCGGGGAGGAGAGAAGCATAGCAATCCACGGTTACAGCACAGAGGTGACAGAGGACATGGCGAGGGGCCTGGTACTTAGATGGGGTGATGGGGAAGGCTCTAGAGGTGCATTTGGGCTGAGTCTCAAAGGACAGTTACGGAAGGCTCTCAGTATTCAAAGGCTGGCCACCTGGCTGACCAAATCAGAGAGGGTTTGAGGAAGCAGTGGCAACGATGTGACAGCCCAGCAGTTTCAGCAGCCAGGACCGAGGGCAGGATAAAGCAATTAAGGCCGGTCTGCAGGCCCCACAGCTCATCGCTTCAGACCCACGATGGGATTACAATTTGCTCTATCTCCCTGTTACCAAATCCTGATGATTGCCCTCAGAAACAAATCTGCCATCTTTTCTCTGTATCTCCATTGCTACTATCACACAGCACTGTGGTCCTGCCCGTGGGCCTGGTGCTCAGACTGCCCTGCTCCAATTCCCAGCCCTGTCACTCTGAGGCTACAGGGCTTGGGCCGTGAGCTCTGGAGCATCCCCTCAGCCCACCCCTCCCTACCTTTCAACCTGGGCCACAACTCACAGCCAGATGACCCTGGCCAAGTGTCTTCTCCTGTGCTCACTTCAGTTTCCAGATCTATAAAATGGGGTAATGATAGCCTTTGTCTTGGAGGCTTGTGCTGCCAAACATATATGAAGTGTCACCTCTCCTTATTCCTCCTGGGTGATTTTGAGCAAGTTATATTACCTCTTGTGCCTCAGTTTCCTCTTTACTTAACTTCTCAGCGGTGGGGTGGTGATGAGGATTCAGGTGGATAATCCCCAGTAAGCACTGAGCATAGTAATCAGGAAAGGATGTGGTATCCAACTTTGTTTCTATTCAGCCTGTCTTGTGAGAGTTGCTTAATGTTTATCATCACTGCCCAGCTCCCTCTTACCACTTGCCTGCCCGCCTTGCCATATTCTTTCTGCTGGTCCACACTCCTGCCAGAATTGCTTTCCAAGAAAAATTCCCCCCGTGTCCTCTGTTCTCACCCTCCCAGGTGCTCACCTCCTCATAACACTGGACAGCATGCCAGTGTTGCTTCTGGTCCTTCTACCTGCCTGTCACCGCCTGTCGAGACCACCACCATGACACTCCCCGTTCCTCTGCTGAAGTCAACATCTCCCTTCCGCATTCCCGCTCTACCGCGCGCCTCTGCGAAAGGTCTACTCTGCCTTCTCCAGGCTGATGACCTTATATTGGTATGCTGAAAGGAAGAGGCCTTACTCCTAATCCCTCATCCACTGGCCAGAACACAGCGCCAGCTCTGTATCCTGGATAAACCGTGCTCAACATAGGTGTCCCCCCCTGTTGGTTTGTATCAACAATCTATCAAGTGTTTATGGGAACACTGAGACTTGTGCCCCTAAGGCTTGATGGATGCTAGTTTTTTCAAGAACAAAAGGATTAAGCCCTAAAAGTGACCATATTATCTAAAAAAATATTTTAAATTTTAAGTAACATATCCTTTACTATCCAAAAATGTTTATTGTTGACAATCTAGGAAACTAGGTGGAGTCTGTCATGTCCCCTTATTCTACTACTAAGTACTATTTAATACAAGTTAATTTATATTGTTTTTATGGACTGCAAAAAACGACCTCCCAAAAGAACCACGTTAAAACCCTGGAACCTATGAATGTGATCTTATTTGGAAAATGGGTCCTTGCAGATGTAATTAAATTAAGGATCTTGAGATGAGCTCATCCTGGATTATCCAGGTGGGCCCTGAATCCAATGACATGTATTTTTAGGAGAGAAGAGAGATGGAGATTTGAGACAGAAGAGGAGGAGGCCATGTGACCAGGGAGGAGAGATTAGAGGGATGCAGCCACAAACCAAGGAAGCTGGAAGCCACTGGAAGCTGGAAGAGCAGAATGATCCTCCCCCAGAGCCTCCAGAGGGACCGTGGCCCTGCCAGCACCTTCGTTGAGACTCATGGCCTCCAGACAGTGAGAGAATAAATTTCAGTTGTTTTAAGCTACCAAGTTTGCAATTTGTTACAGCATCCATACGAAACTAATATATGATAAACAAATATTAATTTTATATTCTGATTCATTAGATGCTTTAAATCAACATCCTTTCTGCCTGTCTCTCTCTTTCTTTGTCTCTCATTTTCTCTCTCTCTCTCTCTGTTCTAAGAACACTGCACACCTTAGTACACTTCCCCTCTGCAGCTTCCCCATCATTAACTGGAGTTCAGTATTTGTTTATGGTTCTTTGTGTGCATGTGTGTGTGTGCATGTGAAATTTACCGAAAGTTAAATATGGATCAGTACGGACACATGCAATCACCCGTGTAACCCACACCTCTATCCAGACATAGAACAAACCCATCACCCATCACCTGTCACCATCACCGATGACCATCACCAAGAGAGCTTCCTCATGCCCCTTCCCAGTCAATCTCCAGCCCTGCCCACCAGATGCAACCAAACATCAGTTTTACCTGTTCTAGAACTTGAATACTGTAGTCTGAATCTTGCAGTAGGTATTGATGTGTGCAAGGCTTCTTTCACTCATTCTAACATTCCCGAGATGTGTTTGTGTTGCCACACATGCAGTAGTTTGTTCTATTTGTTGATGAGCAGTACCACAACGGACAAGAATACCACATCTCCTGGTGATGGACACCTGGGTGGTGTCCAGTTTTTGACTATTATGGATAAACGCAATGAAGGATCTTGTACAAATCTCTTTGTGAACACATTCTTTCAGTCTTTTGGTTAAAGGCCTGGAAGATCTGAGTCATAAAAGTGTATGTTTAGTTTTATTAAAAACAGTCAGATCTTTTTTCACAAGTTGTTCTAGCGTTTTACATCCTCACCAAATTGTAGCAATGTTCTGGCTGCTCCCATACATCTCCACCAACTCTTGGTGTTTCAGGGCTTCTTAACTAGCTGTTTCAGTGAGTTGTATTTCACATTTCCCTGATGATGAATAATGTTGAACGCATTTTCATGTATTTACTAACTATTTATATATATTTCCTGTGAAGTATCTGTTCAAATGTTTTGCCTATTTTTTATGTTCTTTAAAAAAATGTTGTACATCCATGTTCTCCATGTTGCTCCTTTCCCCCTAATAACAAGAAAAAGTCAGAGCATCTACAAAATCCTCATTTTCTTTAGTCTACTTAAGAGCAGAGTGTGGGGGGGGGCCCATGTGAACAGAATCTCAGAGGGTGTCAAGGCTCTCCGAGGAGAAGCTGTGTACAGCAGACTTAGGGATGGATGAATGTTGAATTCATGACTGGATGAACGGCTGAATGTTGATTGCCTTCAATTTATTGAATGGCTATTCTTTGCCACAAACCAGGGATTTTAATGCATTATCTTTTTCAATTCTACCAAACTGATTCTAAGAGTTAGACATTTTATCTCCATTTAAAAGACATGACCAAGGCTACACACCTAGCGTGGGTAACTAGAGTCTACAGTCCATCTTTCATACAGTGTCACACTTCCACCCTCTGAATGACTTTTGCCTTCTATGATGCTTCTTTGTTGATTTTTTTAAAAATCAGATGTGACTAGTATTGCTTAGATCCCATGCATACTCTTTTTCATGTAAGAAGCTGACATTATCTCCCCACCAAATAGTAACATGCACCAGGAGTGGTAACACGGTTGTTTTAAGACATCGACCTCCCTATGTATTGCCTACCTCCTCTGTCACAGGGAGTATTGCCTGCTTTGTGAATGGTGTGAATCCCAAACACCTGACCAGTCACAGGGCGTGAATAATATGTGCTGAATGGCTAATGGGTGCAGAGGGAAGTCATAGTGCTTATTCTCTTTGAAATTCAGCCGATGTACTGTTTCTATAACTTTTTATTATTTTTTTTGAAAAATAACCATTTTGAGTGTATCTGTATTGTGTCCAATCAGGTTCACTATTTTAAAAATAAACTATACAATCTTCTAAGAACAGGGAAGTGCACGTACAAGACAAGGACAAATTTACATTCTATAGGAAAGTAGATAAAGAAATGCATTAAAACAATAAAGAATTACCACGAAGAGATTACCTGATGATCACTAATCATCAGGAAATGAAAATCAAAACCTCAATCAGAGATCACCTCACACTGGTCAGAATAGGTATCACTAAAAAGTCCACAAGCACTACTATATATAAAACAGATAACCAACAAGGACCTACTGTATAGCATACGGAACTATATGCAATACTTTGTAATAACCCATAAGGAAAAAGAATCTGAAAAAGAATACACACACACACACACACACACACACACACACACACATATATAATTGAATCACTGTGTTGTACACCTGAAACTAACACATTGTAAATTAACTATACTTCAATTTTTAAAAATCCACAAACAGTAAATGTTGGTGAGGATGTGGAGAAAAGGGAACCCTCTTACACTGTCAGTGGGAATGTAAATTGGTGAGGCCACTATGGAAAACAAAATGGAATTTTGTCAAGAAACAAAAAATAGAACTACCATATGATCCAGAAATACCACTCCTGGCTATATATCTAAAGAAAATGAAAACACTAATTTGAAAAGATACATGTACCCCAACATTCATAGCAGTGTTAGGTACAATAGCCAAGGTATGGAGACAACCTAAGTGTCCATCAACAGATGAATGGATAAAGAAGATGTGGTATACACACACACACACACACACACACACACACACACACACACAATGGAATACTACTGAGCCATAAAAAACAATGAAAATTTGCCAACAACATGGATGGACCTGGAGTGTATTATGCTTAGTGAAATAAGTCAGAGAAAAACAAATACTATATGTTATCACTTATATATGGAATCTAAAGAAATAAAACAAATAAATATAACAAAACAGAAACAGACTCACAGATAAAGAGAACAAACTAGAGGTTACCAGTGGGGAGAGGGATACAGAGAGGGGCAAGATAGGGGTAGTACAAACTATTATGTATAAAAAATAAGCTACAAGGATATAGTGTACAACACAGGGAATATAGTCAATATTTGATAATAACTAGAAAAGGAGTATAATCTTTAATAATTATGAATCACTATGTAGTACACCTGAAACTTATACAATATTATAAATCAGCTATAATTCAATAAAAAATAAAATATTACTAACAGGAAAGCAAAAGAATAATCGTCCAAAAGGTAAATAAGAATATTGTAACCATGACGCCCACATACACTGCACAGAGAGCCATCATGTGCCTTCCCTTGGGCAATATATTCTTCCCTTCACCTAACTCTCCTCTGAACGGTCCAGGATGCTGACCCTCCCTCGCATAGTCACTGGATTCTTGCTTCCTTTGATCACTGCTGCCAATTACTGAGAAAACCCTGTCCCTGATATAAGCACACTCTCAAACCATATCCCAAATACAACCAGCTGCTGGTCACCAGGGGGTGGGCTCAACCTGAAGACGGTTCAAGGCAAGCCATTCCCATTCCCAGAAATTAGACTCAAGGCCAATGTCTTCCCTATGGAGGGCCAGTCACGCTCTCTGTTTCTGGGGTAAAATAAGACTGAACACAGGTTAATGATCATTTTAATCAATTCATTATGAATCATCTTCACAGCCTCTTTAATACAACAGATACAATAAGATAATAACTTCCCCTAACTTTTGATTGACAAAGGTCCCTGCCTAGAATGTTATAGGGTCATAGCCCTGGTATACTCAAGTCTGCTAAAATCTAACATACAAAATCCTGTCAAAACTTCATTTTACATACTTCAGTTTTTAAAAACTTTATTTAAAAGGATGTTTCATTAAACTCTATTTTGAAATAATAATGGAGGTAGTAGCTATAATTCAGTTTTCCATTTCGAAATTTAAAAGCACATTCTTTGTAGTCTTGGCATTTTGCTTGAAAATGAACATTATGGTATATTTCAGGAGATAATTTATATGAAAAAAACCCCACATTGAATGTCAGCTTCAACCTCATTTAAACTGTTTTCACATTCAACTAGGGGAAAGTCTAGTTGTTAATCTTGGTGAGGGTCTCTGCATCTTCTTGGAATGAAGGCTGATGTATGGTAGGTGACAAGTAAAAGGGCATTTTCTAGATGCCCAGTTCCCAAACTTTACTGGCAAGAGATTAACCTGGGGAGCTTGTCAAAACTCAATGGCTGGGACAGCCTCCACCCTCTAGCTTATGATTCTGTAGGTTTGGGGTCAGACCCTGGAATCTGCATTTCTAAAATGTACACAGCTGGTGTGGATGGAGGACCCTACTGAGAATGGTTATAGGCCCCCTCTTTTTTTAAACGCCCCCTCCCAAAGTGCCCTCTTTTTTAAAAGAAAACTGTGTTCCCATACAATCAAGAGTGTAAATAACCCCCTCAAGAGCAAGCAGATCCAACTTGGGTCTTCCAGGCCATTTTGGTCCTTTTCCTGCAGGTTAGGCAGGCATGGGGGTGGGGCGGGGCAGAGGCGTGTCCCCCAGGTGTGTGCCCTGTCCTTGTGAGGGAGACTGAAGGAGGGACCTCAGATTCACATACAACATACCCCAGTGACTCTGGAGTACCTCCGGCCCCTCCCTGTTCCTCACCACACCCGTGGGGCTGCCCAGTCCACCATCCGTCCACCACCACTGGGTCACAGGTGCCACCTGAGAATTGAGGGGGACAGATGGGGATGGAGTGGGACAGGGGGAACAGATGGGAACGGAGCGTGTACGGAGGGGAGAACAGAGTGGGGAGGAGGGGAAACAGAGAGGGACAGAGGGGGAACAGAAGGGGACGGAAAACGGGGAATACAGGGGGACGGAAGGGGGGACATAGTGGGATCGAGGGACGGATGGGACCAGAGAAGGGCAGGCCGGCCCGAGGTCGGAGGGAGGTACAGAGGGGACCCGGCCCGGCTCCCCTCAGCCAGGCAGCGGCACACTGAACCGCTGGGCCAGGGGCAGGGGACTGGACCCGCGTGACCGGCCTGAGTGACGAGGGCCGGGGTTTGCGGGGACCAGCCCGGGTGGTGGGGATGGGGACGGGGACCGGGACGACAGGGGTACGGGGACCGGGGACCGGGGACGGGACGGGAAGGAACACCCGGCTCCCTCTGCCCGGCAGCAGCGCACTCAGCCGCTCGGCCGCACACCTCCCAGCACCGACTCCTCCGGCGTGAGGCGGCTCGCGCCTTATATACCCTGCTAAAAATAGCCTGCGAAACCGCCTTCCAATCACAGCTGGCCGAAGTTCGAATTCAGCCAATGGCGAGGGTTGTGATGGAGAGGCTCGGTCACGCCAGGCGGGGCCGCTGTAAGCCACTGCCCGCGATTGGCCGAAGCTGACATCATCGTCGCGCAGCCCCCGGGCCGGGCGCGGCGTGATTGGGCGGTGCGCGGGGCGGGCGCGGGCGAGTCACGTGGGGAGATGGGGGGGGCTGGGCGGGGAGGAGGGGAGGCTGGCAGCGGAGCTTTGAATAGGGAAGTTTTGCAGGGGTTACGTTTGCAGTCAGTCCGGTGTTTGCAAATATTGTGTGGGCTCGCGAGCGAGTCTCCGGGCTCCGGTAGGATCCGAACCCGCGGCGCCTAATTGCTGCCCACTGAGTTTGCATGAACTTCCCCGGCGCTGCAGGCACGGCTGCTGCGCTCCCGACTCCAGACCGCACACCTCCCTGTTTTTACAACAGCAGTGACTGTCTTTTCCAACCCGACATGGATGTGCTCCCAATGTGCAGCATCTTCCAGGAACTCCAGATTGTGCACGAGACTGGTTACTTCTCGGCGCTGCCCTCCCTGGAGGAATATTGGCAACAGGTAAATAGGAATTTTCATGGGCCAGGTGCCCGGGTGCGCCGAGGAGGGAGTGCATGCACTCACCGACAGGACGGTGTGTGGTTGGAGGTGCATTTCTTTTTCTTCTTTTTTTAATGGTTCGGGTAAATTTTTAAAAAATTAAAATAATTAGTCTTAAAACGTACTTCTGCTGCCTCCGGTGTGGAAGGCACTTTAAAGGGGCCTTTTACAGCGTGGAGCGGAGTTGTCATTTGAGTGGGGCGCAGCAGTGCTTCGTCGCTTGGAGTGTTTTTGCCGTTTCAGGGGCTTATGAACTGCGTTCTCCGGAGGGCAGACCCAGCTCCGCGGCCTGATCCCGGCCCTAGCCCTTGGCAGAAGTTTGGTGCTTGTACCAGCTCCAGACTCCACAGCTGGATCTGGTCATATGAACTTGCAAGGACTGCCAAGGGTATTTTTTTTTTAAGGGATTTTGGTTTTGTTTTGCTTTTTGGTGTTTGTACGTGGAGATTTTTTTTTTTTTTAATTAAGGATTTCACCAGCGAAACATCCACCAGCTCCTTTTCTCTACCAGGCCATTTTCAGTTTCTTTACCTTCTTGGGAATCCTTAAGATATGCCTCGATCTGCCTTGTTTTTCTTAACCTGCTTCTTTTGTTGACCAGAAAAAAGAAAAAAAAAAAACCCAATGTTTGCACAACCAGTGACTTATCAGTCATATGACAATGAGCCCGTCCGAATTGCTTCAAGTCAGAGTTTGGGAAGAAGAGTCTCTGTTTCCGGCATTTTTTAGTGGAACTGCAATTTTTGGCATTGGACATTTAAGAAACAATTTTTCCCCCTTCTAATGCGTTAGGATTACCTGAAGGGAGAGATTCTGACACTTGTCCCATTATCTTTAAAGATAGAAGGAAGGTTTGGGGTTTTCTCTGTGCTGCTAAGCAGTTTGCTTTTTGTCACAAAGTGAATTAGCAGATCAAATATATATTGTGGGTTTCAAAGCCTAGAAGGCTTTTAGGGGAGATGAAATGCAAAGTGTTACAACCTTCACATGCCTGCTTAATTGTTCCCAGCCCTTTCCTGCCTCCCTCTCCCCTCCAGGCTTTTCCTCCTAAAGAAGCTGCTTCCTAGGACGTGATTGAAATTGATCTAAGTAGTTTCCTTGGGCATTTGGGATTTGGGCCACAAGCCAGGCTGAGCTCTTGGTCGCCTTCAGAGGCTTTTAAACTCTCCCTGAGAGCTTCCTTCTGGTCCCCAGTGCTCCTCAGCATAATGGAGATTTTAAATTAGCCAGATTATTAAAGTTTAACAAGATCTCAATAAACGTGCTTTCCTTTTTCTTTGGAACATCCATAGAATATCTTGCTGTCTCTCTGCAGAACACTCTAGTGTGCTTTGTAACCCAGGCGTCTAATTTTAGGGGTAATGAGAAAACAATGATTGTTTTTTCCCCCTCTGCTTGCTAGGTGAGGAGGGGAGGGGGAAGGGTCTATTCTGATAGCAGGCACACTGCTAAATAAACGGGAGCCCTTTGGGTGGGCTTTGCTAGTCCTGAAAATGATTTGCTAAAAAGAGCCGAGTTTGCTGTAGAAATCTAAAGCTGTGGAATTGCAGTAGTATAGACAGCCTTATATGGACATGCAGACAGTTGATCCTAGTGAAGATAAGGGCAGACATAATTTAAACCTAAAATGTTTCCTACCGTTTTTATTTTCCAGTGGCTAGAAAGTTTGAGATGGTGGGGAGAGGGCATGCTGGTCTCTCGGCAGTTGTAGCTTCTGGAAAGGTTGGTTGTGGGGCTGGGGGGGCACTCTGGCCATGACACACTGCATGTATATTCGAACCGGGTCCTTTTTTGGCCGCTGGTCAGAATTTCAAAAGGAAGTCTCCTTTGGCATTGTGTGAAAGAAATAGAGTGATGACTCATACAGTTGTACTCTTGGCCAGTAGATAAAGTTCTTGTCCATTGTGGGACTCCCAGCAGGGCTGCGGAGGAATTTCCCCTCCTGCATCCTTTACAATAGCAATGGTTTCTCCACTCCTGTTGTTGTTTTCCTCTGACCACTGTGGAAGTCATTTAAGTTGTGTGTGCGCATGGCCCTGCACTTGGGAATGGCATTCTTTGAAAGCCTATTAGGTCTGGGCTCCGCAGGAAACGGGTGGTTTCTCTGCAGCTCCTACCTGACCCAAGACCATCAGCTGGCTGCGTCTGCTCACTGAGTATGGCCTGTGCTGTCAGCGGTTCTCCAGACACATGCCATGTCAGAGCACACTGTGTTGAGAGCAGCAAGCCCTCTGTCTTTGCCTCTGGAAGGCGGATGCCTGGGTTTCCTTGTTGCACAGGGTTCTCGACTGTCAGATAATGTGGTTAAACCTGTCCGGTGGGGGCAGGTCTGAGGCTGGTATTCTTTGTGTGGCTTACAGAAACTTATTAGAAACATCAACACTGTAACTATAACAAAAACTGGCTCAGTGACCATCAGCCATTTGTGGCCATTGGTCCAACTTGGGGAAGCGGGGAGAGGTTTCACCTCTGGTTTTTCTTCTGAATGTGTACCCATTCCTAGAAACAGCTTTCCTCTCACTCTGCTGAAGACACGGATTCTTGTAGTGACAAGGCCACAGTTTATTTGCCCTTGACTCCTGCATGTTTTTGGAAGTGCGCTTTCGGTTCGTTTTCGGTAGTCGTCACAATCACGTGCCTTCTTGTGGTTCCTTTCGCACAGACCTGCCTGGAGTTGGAACGTTACCTCCAGAGCGAACCCTGCTATGTGTCAGCCTCCGAAATCAAATTCGACAGCCAGGAAGACCTGTGGACCAAAATCATCCTGGCTCGGGAGAAAAAGGAGGACTCGGACCTGAAGATGTCCTCCAGTCCCCCTGAGGATGCGCTCAACAGCCCCGGCTTTGGCTACAACCTGGAGACCAACAGCCTGAACTCGGACGTGAGCAGTGAATCCTCCGACAGCTCCGAGGAGCTCTCACCCACCACCAAGTTTACCTCTGACCCCATCGGCGAAGTTTTAGTCAATTCGGGGAACCTGAGCTCCTCCGTCACCTCCACGCCCCCTTCCTCCCCAGAACTGAGCAGGGAGCCGTCCCACCTGTGGGGTTGCATGCCGGGTGAGCTGCACCCTCCCGGGAAGGCGCGCAGTGGGACTGCGGGGAAGCCCGGCGACAAGGGCAGCGGAGACGCCTCCCCAGACGGCCGCAGGAGGGTGCATCGGTGCCACTTTAACGGCTGCAGAAAAGTTTACACCAAAAGCTCCCACTTGAAAGCACATCAGCGCACCCACACAGGTCAGTCTCTCCTGCGACCCGGGCGCCGCTGAATTAATTGCACCAGCCCTGGGAGGGGGCCGGGGCTCCGCAGGAGGCTGTCAGAGCAGACACGTCCTCACCTCCTTTCTTCCCTCAAAAGAGTTGGGTCTCTGGGGAGGACAGAGTAGGCGCTGAAAGACTGGACATGTGTGCCCGATGAATGGTTATCGCTTTCAGATTAAACAGACAAGAGGTAAATCACATTCTCTGTCTACACCGAGTACCCCACCCACTCCAGCCACCTGGGTTATCAAGGCCCACTGTGCAGTCTGCAGTGTCCGTGTACAGTGCTACTCGGAGTTGCCTCTGATTTTTGGAAATGAAGCTCGAGGGTTGGGAGAGGGTGGCCGGGCTGTGTGGCGCAGGTGGGTGCCGGACACCGTGTGGGGTCTGAGCTAGACCCATCGACTCTGCGAAGCAGTATCATCAGCAGGTACTTAGTGAGAATTTCTCTGTGTATCATGCTGCCTTTGTTTTCTGATGCCAACTTTCAAAAATAATAATAACTTCTTAATGAAATATCACAGTCTAGAGAATAGTTCCATTTATAGTTACCATGACAGTCTAGGATAACTGGGGAAGCATCACAGAAATTTTGGAGCTGGACGGGGTCTTAGAGATCAAGTCATGCAAACTCTCGTGTTACCAATAATGAGAGGAGATCAGGATCCTGAAACGGCTCAGGGCAGAGCCAGGATCAGGACCTGGGTACCCTGGAACCAGGCTACTGACTGTGGCAATTGTTTTTTATATTCTCAGGTAGCACTTTTAGTGAAATCATATTTGTAATCCGACCAAGGGATAAAGTCGACTGGGTCTTTTGCTTGTCATTTAGAAAGTGTTTTGAAGACCTTGGAATGGGGTTTCCCAGAAACTCATGACCTCAGTTTTGGAGAAATATAGTTTCCCGGAGGAAACTACAAAGCCTCATTCCACAGGGAAGTGAGTAAGGAACAAAATAAGTGCTTGAGAGAAACCGTTTCCATGGAGAAAGAAATAAAACCCAGCCCTGGCCAAGGCCACGGGTCCAGTGGGCTGACACATCACCTCGGAAGTATTTCTCCAGTCTGAGTCATTGTCATTCTTACACGTTCACTCTGATTACGGTCATGTGGGCCCTGCCAAGCCTGGGTCTCTTCCCCAGCACTTGGAGGCCCAAGGCTAGGTCAGGAAAGAGCCCCTGCCTGTCACCTTGGGAGGGCCGGCTCCCAGCGCTAACTGAGGTTTATTCTGAATTCCTGAGGTCAGTGGCCTCTGGGCCTGCTCCTGAGTGGACTTTCCCGCCCCGTGTTGGGGTAGCAGGGCCCTTCCCTCACTGTTCAGTGAAATCATGGCGTGCCTGTCGTGTGCTCTCTTCCCAGGAGAAAAGCCTTACAGATGCTCATGGGAAGGTTGTGAGTGGCGTTTTGCAAGAAGCGATGAGTTAACGAGACACTTCAGAAAGCACACTGGTGCCAAGCCTTTTAAATGTTCTCACTGTGACAGGTACGTGCATGAACAGCAGGGGCGCGGCAGTGCCATCCCCGGAACGGAGTAGGCATGCAGTCACCCTGCAGCAAGGCAGCCGTCTTCCTGGCCTGCACTGGCATCTCTCTTTTCAGCCCAGGACTTTTTAAAAAGGCTCTAATATGCCACTCGTCCAGGTTAGGAAGCACCGTGTACTGAGTGCACGAGAATAGAATGATTTCGTTCACACTTTCTGCAGATTGGCCCTTTAACAGTTTTCAAATTTGAAGGCTGGGCAGTAAAGTCAGGTGACATTCCCAAGAGCTGATTGGCAACCTCCTTGATGTATACTCCTGCCCCGAATGTGGATGGGGCTGACTCAGCATGATGACTCCCACCCCCAATGGAGAGGGCTAATTTAGCTGGGGGGTGCACGAGCAGGAGGTCTGTAACTGACGGGGCTGGAGACCTAACGTCTGGGACCCCGATTCTCTCTGCAGGTGTTTCTCCAGGTCCGACCACCTGGCCCTGCACATGAAGAGGCACCTCTGAAGGGGCAGAGCATCGACTCCTGCGGGCTAAAAAGGCTTCCAGGCTGAGACGGCCGTGGAAGGAGGGTGCGTGTTCCAGCCAAAGCCATTTTGCACCCTACCCGGTCGCCTCCAGGACCTACTGGGAAGGTCTTTCGAGGGCGAAAAAAGTCATGTCCGAAGCGGCAGAGCACCCAGGGTGTGTGGTGTTTGGGTGGCCCTGGCCTCGCCA
The DNA here is from genome assembly GCF_003676395.1 of Aethalodelphis obliquidens. NCBI lineage: Eukaryota > Metazoa > Chordata > Mammalia > Artiodactyla > Delphinidae > Aethalodelphis > Aethalodelphis obliquidens. Next base: position 478,854 of record NW_020837967.1, on the reverse strand, counting down.
CTGGTACCTATCCTCTGAGTGGTCCCTAAGCCTTTGCCGTGAGCATGTGCACTGAGAATGTTAGTGGTGGGTGGGCTGTATGTGGAGGGTCTCCTACGGACTGTGTGACGAGACAGAGTCCTTTCCCTTGCGAGGCTGCAAGAGACAGAAAAAAAACATAGTTTGAATGTTTTGTGTGTGAGGCGTGTTCCATGAGATGAGATGACCACCAATCATTTCCCGGGGCGGGGTGGGGGTGGGGGGTGGTGTAGGTAGAGTCTGCGCCTTAGAGGAAAAAAAAGAAAAGAAAAAAAGAAGGGAAAATGTGGAGGGCAGGCGTGGGCGGTCAGGACCCGGGAGTGGCGAGTGGGTGTAGTGAGGGGAGCCCCTTTCCCTCTAGTGTGTGGCGAGAACTTTCGGTGTCTGGTTCAGCTGTGTGAAGTGAGTAGCTTCTGCTACTCTCTGAGACAGAGTTCATTTGTTACCCATTGTATAAGCTGTGTATCTACAAATATAATACATTGATAACTTTTCCTTCTAAGACAAAAGTAATGCATGGTCTGGGGAATTATCTGCTTTTCCATTTTTAAATCAGGACTACAGTTTTGATTCCAGTTCACTGAGCAGCTAAGATACGATTGGTTGAATTCGGTGACCCCCTAGCCATCTGGGCTTGGCAATACACAATCCTTCCCCCCTTCAATTTCATAACACTCCCCTTTCAGAGAGGCATTGTGCAGCATAGGACTATTTTGTAAATGGTTCGAATTTGAATTACCTTTTTGGAGAATTTCGTGATGCCCTTGAAAGATGTTGGACACGAGTTGGGTGTCCAGGACACTAGGGCTGGGAATTGCTGGTCTAATGTCTCATTAGACTCAGAACCTAAAATTTTTCTCAGTTGGGTGGATAAAACCACTAAAGCTTAGAAACTGTTTTCTCATGCAGCTAAGTTTCTCTTATTTATGCCTTGAGGACTAATTTCTGGTTTTCTAGCTGTTAATGCACTGTAGATCTTAACAATGGTGCCTTACGCAAGTGGCCCCTTTATGTAGGGGTCTCGTACAGGGGTATGGGTGATGCATGCTTTATTAAGGCTCTTTTTTCACCTGGCTTTGTACTGTATCAATATATAATACAGAAAAAAAATCTCTTTAAGGTCCTCCTTCACAAAGTCAAATAGATGAAAACCCCCCAAACAAGTCAGTATTTACTCAGTAGTTTAGACAACTTGACTGTCAGTGTTAAAGTGGAAAACATGTGATAATTGGAAAATCAGACCATTTCTGCCACCGTGAGACTTCCGTATAGACTTTGCACAACAGTTGTACAGATCATACACCGGCTGTGTTTAATATGTAACATTTTCACACGTATTAAAGATACAGAAGTATAAAAAACAATGTATTTGCTTAAAAGGCACAAGTTTCTCGCGTATCTATCTAGCTATCTGTTGGTAACACAGAAAGTATATTACTTTTTTTTTAAAAGTGGGCGAAATTCTTGTGTATGTATATTTGTGTGTACAGTATGTGTATGTGTGTATGTGTGTGTATATATATATATATATATATACATATATATAGATAATATATACATATTTTTTTAAGGAGAAATTAGAATGTCTAGCTAGAAAATTTCACAGCCTGTGAAGACATATTTCAAAATGGCCACAAAGGAGGTAAACATGAGAACTCTAACTTTTATAAAGGCTTTCCCTTTAATTTAACAATTTGCCACAGGCTCTTGGCATCAAATCTCTTCCAGACTGCCAACTCGCTCATCATAATCGGCAGGTCTGGGATAGGGTACCTTCGCCATTCAAAACTGGCATGAACGGAATACTAGCCCGGTCGTTGGTCTCAGACACACTAAGGTTTTGATTTTGAATGTCAGCTTTATTGAAAATCGAGCCTAAGAGTAAGCTAATCACAGGGATTCCTTTTTAGAGCACTTTTTATGCAGATGAAGCTATTTTTTTCCAGCACATAGATTCTTCCAGTTTTCCAACGAGTAATTTCCCTGAATTGGCACACCGCAGCATGGACAGCTGATCCTCCATCCAGCTGCTGGCTCATGGGTGTGGATCTTTCCTTTATATATATTTATATATATATATATATATATATACACACATATGAGTCTGGCTGGGCTGGTATTTTGTTTGGATCTTCCTGGAGATGAGCAATGGTGAAAGCTCACATAACTGGGGTTTTTTTTGTTTTTTGTTTTTTTTAATCTGGGCTGATGGATACACTTACCTAAAGAACTCATTTCATACTGCTGAGGGGGGAAATGCACTTTTCTTTTGGCAATTCCAAATCCAGGCACTTGATTTACTGGATTTTGGAAAACTCCTTTTTTGGCCCTGCTGTGTGCTTAGCCATAACAATTCCATTCAGCAAGAAGGTAAACAAAAGACAAAAAAACTTGCACTGGCTTGTCTCACTTATGAAACACCATGGAGTGGTTTGATTGGGTGGGGCTGGGTGCCACGTATGTCAATGCCTGTAATTTTCGTAATAAGCAAGTACATAAAGAATTACATTCTGTTCAGGTGATAACTGAGCCTCAATCAAGCAGAAACTTTTTGCTTGACGTTAAAAAAAAAAATTTCTATTAGTGAAATTTCTTTTTTTTTTTGAAGCACCCTGTTATCTAAAAAAATCTTTGTAAGATTTTTGTAAAATTTTGTTTTACAAGATTTTATTTGAAATTGTTTTTTGCAAGATTGTTATATTTCTGTATGAATGTATTTTTTATTGGAATAACATAAAAGAATTCTTATCAGCATCTTGAGTCTGGTTGTTTTTTTTTGCGGGGGGGGGGGGGGGGGGGGGGGGGCCGAGTGTTGAAACAAATTCCTGACAGATTACTCACCCGGCTCTTCCTTGGGAAATCTTCTTTGTGCTACCCAGGGAGCCACTTGTCTCCCCCCCACTCACTGCCCTTCCTGGCAGCAAAGGTGGAAATAGGAGCCTGGGGTTGCTCCCCTGATGGGCACTGAATTCTCCTCCAGAGACTGGCCACCAGGCCTTGGGGCACAGGAGGAAACACTTGCTGTGTTTTATCTTCCTGTCACTCCAGCCAGGAGAATAAATTGCAGAGGCATCCGCAGAATGTGAAACAAACACCTCCCTTTCACTTCCGCATGCTCCTGCAGCCCTGTTCCACAGAGGCGGTCAGAGCCCGGCAGCCGCTTCTGACCTGGCCCTTACACCTGGCTGAGATGTCACCCAAGAGGGTGAAAAGGACACAGTTGGGACAGCAAGCCCTGAAGCCATCCCCCTGGCCTTCAGTCCACTCTTCTTACCTACCCCCTCCCACTCTGGTCAGCCCAGCAAAATAGGGCAGAAGGTAAAAGATTGTTTACATGATCACCAGATTTTTTTTTTTTTCCTTGAGGTAAATGGGATGCATTCAAATGCAGAGTTTGTTCCAAAACAAAATAGCTTTTGGTTCTCTAGAAACATTTCCTGTGAGCAGCATTAGATCTTAGTTCTACTGAGCGGCGAGTGGCAAACAAGTTTGTGTTGAGTTCATATTAAGCTCCTCAGTAGTGACAGTAAAATCAGTGTGTGCTTTCTAGAAGGGGCTATAGGATGATGGACATTTCTGAGGCAATGAGCTTCTTAACCTTGTTCTTAGTTTAAGGAAGTTCTCTGTTTGCTGGAAGGGCTCACTGCCTCTTGTTCCTAGCAGATCTTCATTTTGCTGCGTGGGCAGAGTTTACACGAGCCGCTTTTAATTTGATAATTGGGGAGGGGAAGTTGAAGTGCGTCCCCAGATTAGAAATGTTAAGTAATTTTCTTTCTAGAACTGTGGTAAAAATATCAGCCATTTGAACGGAGTTGTGATGTGGGAGGGTGCAGGAAGCAGATGCAATTTTTGCCAGGACTCATGGGTGTGTTGTGTTCAAAGCACATGTCAGGATGACTAATAGTTGGATTGCCCTGACTGTAGCACTAAATAAAGGCTTGATAATGCATTCTCGGCTACTAGTAAGACATGACCACTTTGTCAAGTGAAGACTATGCCGAACAGCTCGGTTATGTTCAAATAAGGCTGCTAGGAGAACTGCCATGCAAGGAATCAGCTGTAAACCAAGGATAATTATAGAAGGACAAAAACTTTCAGTCTGTTTAACAAAATTTTTGAAACCTAGCTAAACGAAAGGATATGTTCTCAGTCGAGCTCGCCGTGTGCTTTCAGACAATTTGCTGAGCTACGCTGTACCTCAGTTTTCTTATTGCTAAAATATTTTGGGTTAGGTCACGTGTATCGAGCATTTTATAGAGCACTGCAATTCTGTGGTCTGTGAGTATGGGGTGGACTTCAAATTACATGTCCACCCTCCTCGAAATGCTCAGCTCAGATCTAGAAAGCTTTCTCTTGTGCTACAGTAGACAGCATTGTTGAGAAAATTGCTCTGACTTAGGATGGAAAGAGGGACATTCTCAAATTGCCCCTTTAATTATAGTTAAGTTATTCAAGCATTTGGTGCTTCATAGCATACCATTTTTTTAATTAAAAAAAAAAAAAGAGGGCTTCCCTGGTGGCGCAGTGGTTGAGAGTCCGCCTGCCGACGCAGGGGACACGGGTTCGTGCCCCGGTCCGGGAAGATCCCACATACCGCAAAGCGGCTGGGCCCGTGAGCCATTGCCGCTGAGCCTGCGCATCTGGAGGCTGTGCTCTGCAACAGGAAAGGCCACAACAGTGAGAGGCCCGTGTACCGCAAAAAAAAAAAAAAAAGAAAAAGAAAGACCTCTTTGAAAACTGCCATTG
>NW_020837967.1:438031-473990 GCF_003676395.1 Aethalodelphis obliquidens | reverse complement strand
AAAAAAAAAAAAAAGAAAAAGAAAGACCTCTTTGAAAACTGCCATTGTAGCCATTGCAGATCCAGTCTCAAGTTCTCCCAACTCACCAATCATACTGCACACGTTCCCAGCTGACCTGTGTGCTCAGAGGGTGGTGGAGTCGATGGGAGGTAAACAAACTTTTATATTTTAATTGCTCCGAAGAAAGAACATATCTTTCATATGTAACTCCCTTCTTAGTTTTTAACCTTATGCCACCATGAGCTATATTTTTAACCACCCTCCTTCTCAACCTGAATTATTCCCCTCCCCAAACCGGGTGATGATGAAAATGATGATATCTACTACTTCTTGTGCCTTGACTACGAATCGGGGAGGCAGTATGTTATATATCTGTGTGTGTGTGTGTGTGTATTTATGTATATTTCCCAGTGTACTCCACACGGCGGGCGTTATCCCCATTTCACAAGTGAGGAATACTGAGCAGCTTTCTCTAGATGGCTCAGTAGGAAGCATCAGGCTAAATATTTGAGGCCACGTCTCTCAAATGCCAAAGACCAAGGCTTTAATCACCAGCCAACACTGCTTTCTGTCTCACACAAGTTCTCACGAGAGCCTTCTGCTCGTTCTGTTGGATTCACCTTGAAATGAAGTTACATTTATGAAATGGAGACAACTTTCTTATAACTCAGAAGCACTAAAGCTATAAACTGTTCTGTAAGCCTAAGCAAACAAAAGTAACCATTTTGAATTGCTTTCAAGATATGAGACAGGTGGCATGTATTTATTTCTAATGTTTAAGAAGCTCAAGAAAGCAACTGGGGATGTGGCATCCTGCATTAATTGGCAAGCATCACCTAATGTGCGTAGTTAAGACGGAAAGAGAAGAAAATTAGGTCCATGCATCACACAAATGAGGCAATACAACAAAGTGTGTTTAACTAGATTCAGTTTATAACACAGTCTCTCTGTTTCACCCTAAGTAATTTTAATGAGAATTCTCTAAACGTCTGTGAATGGAAAGAGACAAAGACAAGAAGGAATCTGGGTACCACATGTCCTGATAGGAGTCATGCTGGGCCGAGCAGTCACCGCGGAATTTTCAGTAAGAGACGGATTTAGCTACCATGCCCCTTGTCACTGTGAGTCTCTTCAAACTCGTGTTGCTAAGCCTTGCACTGACTTCCCTTTACATAATTGTGCTAAAAGAGAAAAGAAAAAGGTATCATATGATCTAGAACTGTTCCTTAAATTCAGAGCCCCCAATCCAAAGCTGCCACAAACAAATAATTATTAACTTTTCAAAAGGCTTGGCTACTTAGATAGTGGAAAATGTTCTCCAGGCCAGAGAAATCAGCATTTTCCGAAGCTGTGTACTTGCTTGATTCCCAAGCACATGTACCGGTGACTTGCATGTATTGACTAATCAGAGTTCTGTTCCCCTCGATTTCTTAAGTTTCACATTACCACGTTTCATTGTGGTTGTGCAAGACTTCCTTCCAGATGTGCAAGATAGGTGATGACAAGCACGGGCTTTATCAATTAACTCACTGTAAAAGCAGGTGGCATTGCCTGGGTGTCATTTTTCCGTTTGCGTGGCTGAGGAGATGGGAGAGTGGTGGCACCGTGGGGTAGGTAAAAGGGCAGTAAATGGCGTGTGCCCTGTCTTCCCTGTCAACAGGAATTCGAAAAAATCTTCACTGTCACCCCCGTGTTCACTCACATAATTTGCCATCTTCCTTAAAATAGGTCATTTACTCACAAGCTCAAAAGCTGTGCTGACTCACCAAGAGACATATGTCTGTGTGTGTGTGTGTGTGTGTGTGTGTGTGTGTGTGTGTGTGGTATGTGTGTTTGTGTTTGAACTGTAAAAATTTAACTCTTCATGGTAAAATTGCCTTTGGGCAACATTCGGACATATAAATCATTTAGTTAAAGTAAATTAAAGAGAACATCAATGTTTGCTACGGACTGAAAATTTTGAACCGTAACGATGCGAGTTTGAATATCTATCTGTCGTCAAGCCCCACCAGAAGATGGGGAGGAGACGGCAGGAGCTGAGACCACCAAGAGTCCAGCACTGGTGAGGTTGCCCCCAGCAGTAGCCCTGCGACCTGAATGAGGCCCAGTAAGACCAAGAACGGGAGCCTTTGCTGAGTGAACAGCAGCACGTGAGGATGCCCCAGGGGACACGCCACCTACCTCCTGGGTTTCTCCAGTCAGTGATGCAGCATTCACGCTTTGCATGTATCAGGAGGAGGGAACCAGGAGAACACGTTCAGTCCCATTTTGGCCAGAAATGTCTGTGGGGCTTGAGAGAGGAAGACTCAGCAGCAGCTTCTTATTCATCCTTAATCAATCGTGACCCACCCACTGTGCTTCCTGCTCTTAGGTAACAAGGACATTGCCTTTTAAGGATGCTTGTATTTGAGTGACCAGCCGGAGTGGCACCTGGAAGTCAGGAAACTGGACAAGAACATGGAAAAGTCGTCCAAGGGCTGGAGCCCTTTCTTTACATCGTGACTTTCCTTGGAAATTTTTAACAGTAGCCCAATCTAGGAGTTTCGTTTTGATTTTAATTTAATTTTTTTAATAGTTGCTTTACAATGTTGTGTTAGTTTCTGCTGTACAGCAAAGTGAATCAGTTATATGTATACATGTATCCACCCTTTTTTAGATTTCCTTCCCATTTAGGACACCACAGATCACTGAGTAGACTTCTCTGTGCTATACAGTAGGTTCTCATCTATTTTATATTAATACATAGTAACGTATATATATTTTTAAGGGAATTCTACAAATTATATTTGCAAAGACTGGGCATTTACCCTATCATGTTCTGAGGAAGCAACAGTGAACCTTCTCACATGTAACTCACAAGCAGAAGAATAGCTAACTCCTGGCTTTGAGATGGTTACTTAAAACACTTTCAGCTTTGTTTTTCTCATCTCCAAAATGTGAATAATGAGAATCTTTTAAGACTGTTGTAAGATTAGAGGTAAGGTATACAGGGATCAATAGTAGGTCATTATCATCATCCTGCGGTAGATATTTATTTCTCAATCAGAAAAATAATTTTTGTCTTCCCATTGAATTTGTTTAAAAATAGAATTTAAAACATAGCATTAGGAAAAGTCAGTCATGTTTAGTTTCCACAACATAATTTTCCAGTAAATTCAGTGAAGGACAAGCTTAGGCTTTATGCTGCATTTTTATGATCAAGAAAGCAGTTTCCTCTCGAAATTCTTGCTGTTCTGCTGCAATCTTACAGGAAGGAAGTTCTGCAGATCTTTGAGGGAAACACTTTCCTGTCGAAAGCTGTGAACGCTCTGACCAGTGGCAGAATTGAATTGACCAACAGGTTCAATGAGTTGAATTCAGTGTTTTTGACAAATGACAAAGCACCCAGAGGTCCCAATTGTTACTGCATTTTCAGGAATGGCTGTAAATCCTGAGATGGGTCCAATTCTTCTGAATCAGGAGGATTGTGCCCAGCTGGCCATTGAACCACTGTCTCCTCTTGGCCGTCTGGAATGAGTGCATTATTTAACTAGTTACTTTCTTTCTGATTAAATGGATTCTGTGCCTAGAATACCTCATCCAGGAGCAAGCATCAGCTTAGATGCTGGACGCCACTTGAATTTGGCATATGTTCTATCCAGTTAAAATTCCTATGCTTACCTTCAGATATACTTGTTGGTTTATATTCTTTATCTTGTCTTGTTTTTAGTTAACTGGTGTTTGTTTGCTTGATTTTTTTATTTTCACCACCCATTTTCTTTCTTACGTGCATAATTCCCATCAACGTGCACTCCAAGCATCCACTGTCCTTAGTGGAAATAAAATACCATATATTTGCAGAGGTTTTGTGTTGTTTTGGTGTCACTGTTGTTATCTGTATGTAAAATAGTCTCACTGGACATTTTCTTTGACAAATAAGCACTGAGTCGATCAGATGCAAGCCGCCACTCTGGGTGACAAAGCCGACTGCCAGCACGTGGGGACAACCCTTATTTGCTCCTCAGACGCCCTGTGATGAGCAGGGCATTAGCATTTCATTTTGCAGGGAGTCAGCCGAGCCAGAAATAAAGCCAACCCATCTCTTTCCACTCTCGTAATAGGTTTTGTTTAGCTACCTGTTAACGTCTCCAGTTAGATGCTACGGAGGTCACAGGTGCTCCTGTGTAAAGTGTGGGGCGAACCACGTCTGCATCCATCACCTGGTCAGGCCATCACCTTCTCAGCCCACCCATGCCTCAGCTCCACGGGAACCAGTGATGGAGCATCGGAGGCAAAGCCCATACTTCATTCATTCATTCATTCACTGACTCACTCAACAGCTGGAAAGTGTCAACGAGGTGCCCGGCACCCTGCTACGAGCTCCACCTTCCAGAGCAGAAGACCAAGTCTTGACCCTTCACTTCAAACTATAGCTTATATACTGACCCCGCCACCAACCTCCCAGGCCACACCAGCCGCAGAGGGTCCCCTTCCCTTAGCTCCTGTCCTTTGCTTCCTATTTGCCTCCTTTGATACTCAGTGGGAGGTGCCTTTGTGTCTCTCATTTGTGATGCTCAGCTAGAGAGCTGTGCCTTTCAAAGCAAAGCTGGCTGTGTGTGTATCAAGCACTTGCTAGTTTTGACGATGACAATGAACCGTGTATATGTTCTGTGTACCCACGGCCCTTCGTCATCACCCTCACAGCCCCCTGACTTAGGATCCATTAGATCCACTAACAAGTCCCCAGGGCCCCCATCTGGCCACACAGCTGAGCCTCGCTGTCTGGAATCACGCCTCACGCTGCCCTGACTTCTGCACTAGTGCTGGAGCCACCACCAAATAGCCAGGGTGCACCTGAACAGGACACAGACACATTTGTTTCCATTTCTTCTTTGGCTGAACCATAGGGAAAGAATGTCTGGCACATCCTTCCCAAGGAGTAAAGCGTTTCAGAAATAGACGAAAGTGCCCTTCACCCCACAGTCTTCTCTGCTCTCTGGATCCGTCACCTGCCACTGCTCTGGGCTTCTTTATACCTCTCTCTCTCTCTCCCTCTCTCTTCCCCTCTCTCCTCCCCTGTGTAGGAGTCCCTTTAGGCCAAGACTGTGTGTCCACAATTTTACACGTCTGAGTGCCCAGCCCCTTGTGCAGGTGTTCTAGAAATGCTTCTTCAATGAATGAATGAAAGGATGGCCCTGCCACTTATTCCACCTGTTGCCAACGGCACAGAGACCTTAATTCTGAGGATAATCTCTGAATGAAATCCAACCACCCACTCGATCCACAGTATTAGACTAATAAATCTATCCCTTGGTGGCAAGAAAGGCTGAGCATCCATTGTGTTCCGTCCATCTCTTCTCCCCCTTTCACCTTGGTTGGAAAAGTTATTGAAGAAGAGGAAGTGGTCGAAGATCAGAGGAAAACAATTGGGGAAATCCGTACACCTGTCAGCTCGGCTCTGCACGACAACACCAGCAAGCTCTGTCTCCTTTGGGGAAGCACCTACACAAGTGCTCGTTCTTTCAACATTTTTTCTTTAATTTAATATAAACGCATTGAATGCACCAGAAAGAGCGGCGTGCCTCTGAATGGAGCTACTCAGTGAAATGAAAGCAAAACTGTATTAAAGCCGGTTTCTGGACTTGTCAATACAATTTAAATAATCAAGTGTTATTACTTCTAAACTAAATACAAAGCCTTTTAATTGTGGATATGAGTCTTTGGCACAGGAGGAATGAATGGGTATTCCCAGGTGACTAGTTAAAATGTCTGCAAACCTGAAACCTCCTTTCTCACAACCTGTTTCCGCATCCTGACATTGGATGTTGGTTTTGCTGTTTTCAGTCGGAGTGGCCGTCTTTTCCTTCAGGGTCAAATGGGTGATTAAGCTGTCACTGCTCATCATGTGTTCATTGTAATCAAGCATTACAACTGCACGTGGTCTTTTTCCAGTTAAAAATAACATGATTCGGTGAGCGTTTGAGATGAAAAAACTTAGTTTGAATCCCTCCCACACGCATCTGTGTAACCAGGGCGAGTTTCAGAAGCTGAGTCTGCTCTTACCTAAGCAAGGGGATCCCCTCATAGGGCGGCTGAAAGTATTGAATAGAAGACCCATGCGAACATTCCTGATACAGTTCCTGGTACCAGGAGACCCATAGGAAATGAGATCTCATCTACTTTTCTCTTAGAGGCAGATTGTTTTTGTCTCAAATCCCTTGGATAGAAACTTCTCTTGTATGACATCATTCCTTTTAGCAACTTTTTTCCATTCAATTGATTTTTGTAACACATCCCAGGGAAATATCCTTTCAGGACATCTCAGCAGCAAATAAAATGCTCCAGAGCCTGACGGCTGGTCCCCTCCTGGGGTCCTCCTCTGGCTCTGTCGTTTTGGCCAAGATGCTCCACTTCTCTGAGACAGAGATGCCTGTCTCCCCGCATCCCTGAGGCTGATGTGCAGACATCAGGAGTGAACACACAGGAAAACACCCCAGCTGGAGGGCTGGGCTCAAATACTACGATGCTGCTATTTTTTTACCTCCTTCTGCTTTGGTTTTCTCATCTGTAACATTGGGGATGATAATAAATGGCCAACGTGCTGAGGTGTCGTTTCGATTAGAAATAACACATGGAAGGAGCTTAGCCTGGGGCCTGGTGCCAAGGTGGGTGATGCACATCGCAGTTCACTCAGATTCGGATGATTGCTGTAATTTCTTCTTTGTAACACAGGAAAAAATAACTGTAAAGTACTCTCCTGAAATTCACAGATATAGAAACACATTGAGTCCAAAACAGCACATACAGATACTGCTATTTTTCTCAGTATGACGCAAGCAGTTAAGACCGTTTGTCGAATATGCCTGCACTTTGCCAACCCTGCTCCAGCAAGTGACCCTAAAAAATGACAGACAGAAATTAGGATTGCAGCCATCTGCTTCCTGCCACACAAGGAGAAGCTGCTGTAGTTTCCTCTCCTGGATATGCATGTCATGAAGATAATATTCATCTTTGCCTAATGATCAGTCACAGTTTTTATTATGGGCCCACTCCTGAGAGTTCTTTTTTATAAAGAGGACAGCCATAGCTGGCAGATGGAAGCTTACCTGAGACAGTGGTGTTGCTAAGCATCGGTTGAACTGACCGGTGGCCGCCTTGTTATGAAATGGTTAGCTCGCCCTCATTTACATAACCCCGGGAGTATAGCATGCACTGTCTACACTTGATATTGTCATCCTGAAGGCTCATGTTTGCTGTGGTTCAAGGTTAGAGAAAATGTTGGGTGCAAAATGACCTCAGGACAGGAGGGCAACAGAGCAGCAGCCAGACTCCTTTACTCACTACCCACAGCAAGTAACAACAGCAACAGCCACAAAACTAACAGTAATAATTTCCACAGGCACAGACCACAAACAAGGCTTGCACCTACAAAATGAACAGGCGGGTCACTACTTTGGCGAAATTTCCCTTTTGAATCCTCAACATCCTTTCTGAGTACCCACCCAATGCAGTTGTCCACGGCCGAAGCCCATCTCTCCGTCCCGTTTCTACACCGCAGTAAAGTGAGTGAGAGACCAAGTCCAACACCCTTGGGGACAAGTCTCTGTACAGGCCTTAGATTAGAAGATGGACATGCTTTAGAATCCAGCAGACCTGGAGTCAAAGGCCAGTTCTGGAAGTTTCTAACCATGAGACCTTAAACTCCAGGGCATCCGCCTTCTGAAATGGGGGACACTTCCCTCCTGGGTCCCCGGAGCACAGGATGCAGAGCCTGGAGGGGAGGAGTTTACTGTTGGCAAGTGCTCACCATGCAGCAGACATGCCTCAGATTCCAGTTCAATCCTATAATACCTTATAGATACAGAGCTGAGGCTCTTCACATGTCGTATCTAACTCCCACGGAACATAGCCTCAGCCTGGACCCATTTCAGTGCTGCGGCTTTCTTTTCTCTGCCTGTTATTCCCCATGGGTTGAGTCCTGAGTCCAAATTACAAATGCTGTTAAATCTCAGGTAGTAAGACCATAATGTCAAGACTGTTAGAACTCAGGCCTTCCGGCTCCCAGTTCTGTTTGCTTCCTGCTGAATCACGGTCATGACAGCTTCCGTGACCTTGGAAAACACGGGCAGGCTGTGTACGGGGGTTGGAGAATAGGTCGCAACAGAACCAACCCTCACCCCGTGCAGTCTGGGCTTGCTTGAACTCTATGCTTGCTCTTTAGATGGTACGTCTCTTATGGACCGACTGTTGTGATCCCCCCAAATCCATATGCATATTGAACGTTGTCTCATTTTACTCTCCCCCAAACCTGTAAGGGCAGGAATTACTGTCCCTGTTTTAGAATGGTGGTCCCTAAGGCTGCAGCACGCCAGTGTCCCTGACCACAGACCATCATCCAGATCTTTATTTGGCTAAACAGCTCATGACACCTTGGCACTGCAGAATATTTGAGGTGTTAGTCAGGCTCATGGGGAGCAGCTCTCTGGGAAGGATCATGGAGGAAGGCTGCAGTGACTCAGGTCTCCTGGGCTGGCACCCCCAGATGACCCGTGAGTCAGGAGAGGAGCACCTGGGGTGGGGCAGTCGAGCAAGACTCTGCACTTTTCTTGCCCATTCATACCTGTTCTGGGAAAATCTGACAGCCCTGGGAAGGTAGACTGATGACACATTTCACCAGAACTTAATCTCCTGGGCCTGTGTCCAAAAGGCACCGCACCCTTAACCTTTTAGCAAAAGGAAGGACCTAGGTGAGATTCCCTGAAGAAATGCGAGGCGTGTCCTCATAAAACTGGTTTATTGGGCGGTGACTTATGCCCTGGGAGGTGGCGTGGGGCAGTAGAATGAGGGGGGTTGAGAACTGAGTTCAAGTCCGTCCACGTCTGAGCTGTGCGGCCGTGCATGAGTCACTCAACTTCTCTGAGCCTTCGGTGCACCATCTGTGAAAAAAGGACAATACCTTTCTCGCAAAACTCTGTGGGAATCATATGAAATAGGCATTCAGCAAATATTAATTCCTTTTCCTTTCAAATGTAGGTAATTTAACTTTTCTAGGGGCAAAGAAAGGAATGGTCCAGGAAAAGACTGTTTAGGAGGCTGGTGAGTAGACGGGGTAAGCTTGCTGGAAATAACTAAGCAGAACCCCAGCAACGGTCATGGGCCGAGAGGTCATGGGTTCAACTCAGTGCTTTCGAATCGGGTGGGGGAGTGCACTGTAGACTCAGAAGAGCCAGAGGGACGTACTAACCTTACCGATCGATGACTATTTCCAGGAATAATTTATTGCCAGGATAATTTGTTTTTTGGGTAATTTTATATTAGTTTACATAGTATTTACAAATGTTATTTTATCCCCATATTTAATCCAAGGAAGAAACTATTTTATCCTTATTTTCTAAATAGTTTGTGTCCTGCCTAAGAATTCTCAGGCTTACATCCATCTGGCCACCACATGTGCTTCTGCTACGGCGAGAATGACCCTTAGGACAAGCTTGAAGGGATGCACTTGCCCTCAGGTACCTCCCATTAAAACAATAAAATCTACAGATTGAAAAAAAATAAAATCTTAGGTGTTGCCTAAGGGCTCTCAGGTCCAATAAGTAATGAATGCTTATTAAAATATATTGACATGGTGTGTTCATAACATAAGAGCCTGGGTTTGCAAGTTGCTTCTCATTTGAAGTCTATTTGCGGTGTTCTTATGCAGAGAAAACAAATAATTTTAACTCAACTGTGGCTTCCAATGAACAGATGGGCGGGAAGGGGTCCTGAGTGAGTTGTAGGTATAAACTCTCCAAAGATTTCCCAAGAACTATGCTGGAGGACAGTGTCATCAGGAATCCAAGTTTCATTATTTGCACTCAAGAGAATTCTGAAGGCTGCTAACGGTCAGTTTCCCTTTTTCCAAAGTGCAGAAAAACATACACATTTGGTCTTCTAATGCTTTGCAGAATGGGTATGGATCAAAAGGTAGATGCTCAAAGAACTGCAAAAGGTTGTTTGCATGTATGTCCAGTTTGCTAACTCTGCAGATTCAGCAAGTCAAAAGCAAGAACCCAAAGGATGAAAGGCTGGCACTGCTGGGGCTGGGATCTCGCACAGATTACCTTGGCTTACAGTCTTTTTTGCAGCTCATTTATTCTTCAATTTTTAATAAATTTGTCCAACTTCTTTTTTGCCTAACACTCCTTTCCACAGAGTCAGTGATGGCTTTATCTCCAGACGCTTTTTTTTTTTTTATTTTAACTTACTTTTTTATTTTATTTATTTATTTATTTATTTTTGCGGTACGCGGGCCTCTCACTGCTGTGGCCTCTCCCGTTGCGGAGCACACGCTCCGGACGCGCAGGCTCAGCGGCTGTGGCTCACGGGCCCAGCCGCTCCGCGGCATGTGGGATCCTCCCGGACCGGGGCACGAACCCGTGTCCCCTGCATCGGCAGGCGGACTCTCAACCACTGCGCCACCAGGGAAGCCCCCAGACGCTTTTTTTTAAAGCCTCAAATGTTTGGGTGAGAAATGAAACAACAAGTTAGGGTTCGAGATGCTTCTCTGCTTTCTCAAGGAAGCCAGGAAAGCAGACCCGGCCAAGCACAGTTAGGCCAGGTAGGAGGAAGAGTCCTCAGAGGGGGATCTCTGGTGGAGAAATACCTCCCTAGTGCATGCCATATGTGCAGATCAGGGAAATCAGGTGCTTTTACTATTTTACTACTTTTGGAGCCAAATCTAAATCAAGAGACAGAAGTCAAGATGACTCAAGAGGTCTTGGAAACAAAGACAAGTCTCTTATAGAATTGCATGTTTTTATACAGCCTGTGTGGAGAGAAAGTTGTGATTAAGGATCTGTAATTTTTATTTGCAGACTTTCAGTTCTGCTCTCACTTGGTTGAAACCATTGGTTCCGTCTTTCATTTCCTGTATCAGGCATATCTCTGAGCACATCTTCTCTGCACTTCTACATTGTCCGACGGGCACTCAGATGACCAGGGCTGTGCCCGTGTTTGCTGCCTGGATGGATGGAGGACCCCGTTCACTTCAAGGTGCTCTTCCCAATGTAGATGTGAGCGCTCTGACGCTGGGACGCCTAGGAAAAGTGCCCAGGCTCATTCCCACAGCCTCGCACATAACCAAGGACTTGATACCAAATGCAGAAGTTGCAAATGTGAGAAGATGCCATTTCAACTGCACGTGGAACTATGGTTTTGAACCAGAGCGAATATCAGAAGATTCAGGGGAACTTGAAAGTTACCCAAGGCCTTTTGCTCAGAGATTAAAAATTCATCTTCTCTTCATCTTAAATATTATGCAGATTCTGACTCCTAAACGTGCACCAAAAAGAAAAAGAAAAAGAAAGAAAAGAAATGAAGGAAAAAAGAAATAAGCATATTTTTTGTGCACTTTGAAAAAGAAGGGACCAATCACTACCAGTCTTCAGTATTCCCTTAATGCTAAAAATTGAGCTCAAATTCCTTGGCTAAGCATAAAACTGTTTAGCAAGAAGAGTGCTGTGACCTCAGAGGCGGAGAGATGGGGACCTGGGAGGTGTCCCCCGACTGTGCTGGTCACAGTCTTACAGTCCTTGTCATGATTAACTGCGTCCCCTTGCCTTCAACACATCCCAAGTTTCAAGAACACTTACCACTCAGGGGCATTCTGAGACTTACATAGAACATATTTGAAAAAGAAAACAAAAAGGCCCTTTTATTGTTTTAAGAGAGCCTGAGGTTTGCATCCCGAATCCATCTCAAGGCCACACAGTGCGTCCTGGATCTGATCCTGGGGAAAGGAAAGAGGGCTGGTGCCTGATGCCCCAGCACCCAGAGGACCCCGGAGCAACCCAACTCTTCCTTGGATGGGCGGGAATGAGACTCACAGAACTCCACAGCCCTGGGGGTGGAGCTGGGGCGCAGGGGCAGGGGGCAGAAAGGACAACTGGTTGGCACAGACAATCTCCTCTCCTCTTGCCTCCAAGTCATTAAAGCTCCATCAGGAGGAATCAGCTCGGGGGCATCACAATGATAAAGGTCTTCATCACTGATTGTTTTCCTCAAACCACAAACCTCTCCCTTTTACAGCTTTCTCTTTTGTCCTTCACTGTCCTTGGTCCTTCTTCCTTTTCCTCTCAGGAGTTTGCTAATGATTCTTTCACGTGGAGCCTGAAAATCTCACAAGAAAGAGACCCTTAGAGTCTTTCCTAGGACAGAGGCTGAATAACTTAGACCACTCTTAAAAATACTCCTTTGCCCTGTGGTTGTAGGGTCATTGGAGAAGCCCTTAGGGCACAATCTACTCTTCCAAGCTTGAGACCTAAAAGCTATCTTCTGTACCCCTTCCCACCTTCTAGCAGCATGCACTTTGAAGTCCAATGACCTGAGCTGGTATCTCAGCACTGTCACTCATGCGTGGGCCTGGATAACTTATTTAATGGTAGATACTTCTCTTTCTTCAACTGTGAAATGGAGTCATAATTGCACCCATCTCCCAGTGTTGTTCTAATATATAAGACTTGGAATGATGTAGGGTCCATAGTGAACACTCGGGAAGCACTAGCTATTCCTACTGGTTCTTTCTTCAGCTCCTGCCATGGCCGTACAGCTCTGCCAGGTGCAAGGTGAACAGAATGGAAATTATGAGCTGGTCTTGCTTCCTGGGATCAAGTGAATGAGCTGCAAGACGCAAACATGGAATCATTAAGCAAAGCCACATCACATGCACGGCATCATATTAGTAAATGTCAGTATGAACGAACAAGCCGAGAAAAGGAACCCATTTAATGTGTGAATGAGGGCATCATGGGAGAGGTCGGTGGCGTTTGCTCCTTGAAGATATTTCGGTGGGTAGAGGAGCAGGGAGACAGTTTTCCTGTGGCTGTACTTGAGGGGTTGTCCAGATATATCTAAGGCCATGAGAAAGAGTTTTAGCTAGAGAAGAAAGTTCACTGGGGCAGAGTGAGGCGGACAAGTTTGGGTAAAATAACATGAGAACTGACTTACAGAGAGGTCTGTGGGCCCCTCGTTGGAGATTTTGAGCTACTTCCTTCATCTACAGGATGATTTCTGATGACCCCTTGAGGTCTCTGCAGTCAATGACATCTTAGCTCTGTCCTGGTGGAAACGATGGTGGCAAAGGGAAGGGGGGTGGTCCTTGATGTTTTTGAGAAGGAGAGCGACGCGACAAAATAGGTGCTTTAGAAATATTCATCTATCTGTGGTGCAAGAGATAAGTATAGGGATGGAGAGAAAATCCACACTTATTTCCCTCAGTAAATACATACAAGCCCCCCTGACACAGGTGTCATTATGCACATAAGGAGAACACGTTGCAGAGAAGTAAAGGAACTGACCTGAGGCCACCCTGCCTGTGAAGGACCCACATTTCTGTGGTTTCCAGAGTCCAGAAGCAGGCCGTGTATGGAGGAAGAGGCTGGGACCTGGATTTGGACAGAACACACGGGGCTCTTCCCTGGGACCACTCAAGTACCTCCACCTACCCTTAAATAAGATCCTACCTATGAGTCCTGCCTTAAAACACACAGGGAATTTTGTCTTTGTCTTAGTCTGTTTGGACTGCCATAACAGAATACCATAGACTGGGGGCCTTAAACAACAGACATTGACTTACCACAGTTCTCGAGGCTGGGAATCCAAGATCAAGGTGCCAGCTGAGTCAATGTCTGACGAGAACGCTCTTCCTGGTTCATAGACGGCATTTTCTCGCTATCCTCACCTGGAGGAAGGGTCGAGGGGGCTCTCTGGGGTCTCTTTATAAGGACACTGATCCCATCATGGGGGCTCCACTCTCATGACCTCATCACCTCCCAAAGGCCCCACCTCTTAACACCATCACATTGGGGGTTAGGATTCAACATAGGAATTTGGGTTGAGGGGGACACAAGCCTTCAGTGTAGAGCACTCTTCCTACTGTCGCCCCAACACGGACATGTAGATTGGCCTCCACGTGTAGGGTCGGTTTGCTGTGGGCATCCTTCTCCATGTCCCCCTATGGAGCCAGGAGAGCACAGGTACCGAGAGAGTAGCCCAGGCAATGCCCACAGGGCTGTGAGGCGGCAAAGGCTGGCGGTGCTGGGGCAGCTGAAGAAGAGTGACCCTGGGGAGACGTTTCACTCCCTAGAGAAGTCAATGGGCAGGATGAGACTGGTGCTGATGCGACACCTGTGTTGGGTGATCTGGCACTGCAAACCCACCGAGCGCCTCCACAGTAAGAGCCAGCGCGGGAGAGGATGGAGCCTCCCACTGATGTCACTGCTGCTGTTCCTGTGCCCGAAAAAAGCGGTGTTCTCTGCTCTTCATCTCCTCCCACCTACTTATCGGATCTTCTACATGATTCCCTTTGCTTAGATAATAATTGGAATCATGAAAACAGATAAGTTCAGTGAAGGCAGTGCTGAGCAGCCCTGAAGCAACCCCTAAGGTTTCCCATCTTCAAGTTTGTGGGTTTAAAAAGCCAGCTCCTCTTGGTAGTTCCTGAGTGTGCTTGGCTGTGGGAAGCTGCTCTGCACGGGTGGAGAAAGTTCCGGGGAGGATGGGGACCAGCCTAGCTCGTCCCACCCAGAGGCCTGAGCCAGGTGCCCACTGGCATAGGCACCTTCTCCCACCTCTGGAACTGTCCCAAGGGTTTAATTACCTTCAAGTAAGTTGTGTGTGACCCCTGCTGGATACGCTTTTTAGTAAATATGTGTTGTTAGTCAATGCGAGATGTTAGAAAATTCTGTGCTCATTTTTAGGGGAAATTTCTCTCATACGAAAAATTTAAAACACTTGTTCTCTCAATCTGGGACTTCAACCTCATAAAAAAATAAAATAAAAACAAAGAAGGATGTGTCCCCATTCTGTATGGAAGGAACAGGACTTTCCCTGACTGAGGGCGGCTGTCAGTTTTTGGTCCCTTTCAGTAAAATGATGTCCATCGGTAAGGAAACAGGCTGAGCCAGTGGGCAGCACTTAGAACAGATGCTGCTGCCTTTTCCGTTTGTGCATTTTTCTTGTCTAATTTGATTTTTATTCTTTGTTAGGGGATTTCTGCTCTGCTGTTCCATGGGACCCCCCCCCTTCCGCTATAGAAGTGAAAAACCTTGTATATGGTGTATGAAAACTCAAGGTCATAATTTTCCTTCATTTTCTACTTTTGCAGAATTGCCTCCTCTCCCAAAGGCAGCATTTAAGAACAAATCTCCAGGAGTCTGAGGGGCTTTTGCTACCTAGAGAAATGCAGGTGTCTGGGAGCTGCAGGCCCTCTCACTCTAGATGCCCCAGGAGTTGTTGACAGTAGCCTCAGGGGATGACCCTGGGACTGCAGGACAGATCGGCACAAGCATCCATCTGTATGTCTGTCTAAAGAGCAAAACTTAGAGGTGAGCCAGGCAAACAGACCTGGAAGGACTCTAATGCAGAGATTCCCAGGCTCTTCAGAAGCTTTGAAGCTCACTTTTAATTGTTTGATTTGTGATTTCAGCTCAGTCAGGAAACAGAGGGGGACCTTCGTGTGAGACTGAGTCACTTCTGTTAAATTAGTGACATCTCCACACAGCTGCTCTTTTGGGAGCATCCCCAGCATCCCCAGGGAGTTGTCTGGGGTCCTGGGGAACATAAAACTCTCCCCCAAGTACTTCCACACAGTGATTACAGAGAAGCGAGCCCACTGCCTCTCCATGCATCGGTCGCTGACACCCCTTCAGTGAAAATTCAGACAGTTACGGCTGCCAGCTGCGCCACTGAATCACAGGCAGCCAGGTATCCGAGTTCACACGACGTTTGCTGGGCAAGTCTCAGCGGAGTCAGGTTCCACTCCAGACAGAGGGTGTCAGGAAGGTGAGTGGCTCCAATCGCTTCACGCCTTCCTTTTCGTTTGCAGGCATGACGATGCCTCCTGATCACAGCCAGTGACTCAACTGGCCAGGGCCATTAGTTAGGTTCTTGGAACATTCTTGCATAAACCACAGCCAAGAAAGCTCCAAAAGGCCATTTAAAAATTTTAAACTCTGCTAGGAGAAGTGGTGAGAGATGAGACTTGTCACGGAGGTGACAAGCTTTCCTTGCAAGCACTCAAGAAGTGACTTGCCTCATGGTGAACGTGGGTTTAGTGGTTATTCTGCTAGCTCATGAGCTGTCCTCCCTGGAGATCTCAGAGTCTGTTACAACGGAGGTGGGTCCTTCCACAAGGTGAGAAGCTGATTTTCATAACCTCTCCTGCTCTTCCAGTTGGAATTCTCCCAACAGATATCACCTTTGCTCCCTTTACAGTTTGTGACAAGGACTAGAGAAAACAATAGTTCTTATTGAGAATTGTATTTTATATATTTATTTTATCAACCCCAAAGATCCCATGTTAATACATGATTTTTCTGAACGCCAAGTTTAGGTTCATTTCCACATAATGACTCAGGTGCAATGCTAAAAACTGCAAAATAAGAGCAAATATTTATTCAGGGTTTATTATGCATAAAACACCAAGATAAGCGTTTTACATTATTTAATACTCTTGGAAACACTGCAGTAGACATTATATTTTTTAATTTTCAACTTGCATACGATTTTTAAATACTACTTACCATTTACCATTATTATAAAATATTGGCTATGTTCCCCATGTTGTACAATACCTCGAGCCCATGAAGCAGACATTATTTTTATCACACTGTTACCGATGAGGAAACTGAGGCTCAGAGGGCTGTCTGAGGTCACGTGGGGCCAGGCACATTGACCCCTTACTGTCATCAGTTTAGCTTTCTAACCTAGCATTGCCTTTCTTTTTCATATGCGTACATATGTATATATATTTATAAACTTATTCATAAATATATACATATATAATTACTAATATACTTGTCATATACATACAAATTATATATAATTTACATATAAATTTAAAATCCATTTCCTTCCAAATAGTTTAGACTGTGTTTCCACCCTGTTAACATTTCAGCCCAGATATTTTCTATGACAGGGGCCGCCCTGTGCCCTGTAGGAGGATCAGCCACATCCCTAACACTCAGCCCACTAGATGCCAGTAGCACCCCGCCCCCAGCTGTGACCATCAAGATGTGTCCAGACACTACCCAATGGCCCCTGGTAGGGGCAGTGAGAGGAAGGGCCCAAACCATCCCCAGTTGAGAACCACTGGTTTAAATGCTTTAAGACAATTTAATTCTTGAGATCCCATTTCTTAATCTGAAACATAGAATGTGTTAATGGCAAATATTCCAACAGTCGCTGGTTAGACAGGAGGAAATCAGACTGCCTTCTCCTGTCGTCACTCCCCGTCACCACTCGGACTGAATAAACTTCTCAGCAGGTTTTGCTCCTCTTTCCTGAGACTGTGTAAGAGAGTCTTCAACTTTCTGTTAGGCTCAGCGCTTAGACCTTTTCCGCATATTTCTCAGGACTCTGCTCAACAAAGGTCTGGTCTTACACAGGATCTGATAATATTGTATGACCTTTGTTTTAAGCCTTCAAACTTCTCTCTGATGAGATGTTTTTCTTCTCTTTGGAAAAAAAAAAAAATCAGAGCATTATTATTGGTTTGCCAATCATTCCTGGGCTGTACCAGCAGGCTTCTTCCTACAGAATATCTGGAAGAAAATCCTCACAAGAAATTGACTTTGAAATAATGTGGTTTTCTCAAGTCCTCAACATGATTTTTATCATACAGACCACCTGTATAAATAGGTCATGAGGCCTACTGAATGAATGAAGGAAGTATAGTATAAAAGTACATGCTGGCACCTTTGAAAACGACCCTTGGGAATTCCCTGTGGTCCAGTGGTTAGGACTCGGTGCTTTCACTGCGGAATTCTGGCTTCAATTCTGGTTCGGGGAACTAAGATTCTGCAAGCCCTGTGGTGCAGCCAAAAAAAAAAAAAAGACCCTTGCCATTGTCTCTGGTGTAGATGCCCCTGTATCAGATCTCTGGACCTGGACAGCAGGCATCCACCCAGAACAGGTACTGACCTGACAACCTTGGCCCAGTGGGAAGCAGAGCCCCTCCTGTCTTTTCTAAGGCCTGGGGGTTGAGCAGAAATTTCTCCAACCACCTGTTCCCCTTTTGCTACAATTTCTCCTTCACTTCTAGTGGTTCTTTCCATATGATGTAGATTTATAGCACAGGAATTTCTTTTCTGGATCCTGCCTTACATCTACAACTTTTGCCTCTTTCCAATTGAGTGTATGTCTGAGTCTACACTGACATATCTTTGAGAAAGTTGGCTGACTCAAATTTCTGAGCCCTAAACTCAGCCTGAGTGCCCTGTTGTTCTTATCTTTGGTTTGTTGGGAGGGGGCTATTTAGAATGAGGCTCTACTCATATTAAGGGTAAAAAGGTGAGATTGAATTAAGGTGGTTCATTGGTCTAGGGGTATGATTCTCTCTTTGGGTGCGAGATCGAATTAAAGGGGATACAAGATGTATTTCTAAAAGATTTACACATTTCTAAGATTTCTCAACTCTTTTAAATAAGGACTAACCTGAAATAAATACTCTGTGTTATTTTTAAGTGAGATGAGGAAAAGTTTCTATCATCAGATACATATTTTCTTACAAAGGAAAATATTTCTTCTTATGGAAAAGACTATGAGTAAATTTAAAGGGAAAAATATATATATTCTAAAATAGCTCCTAATATTCTCTTAACATTCTGTACCAAACTTATTATTATTTTTTTTATTTTTTTATTTTTTTAGAAGATGTTGGGGGTAGGAGTTTATTAATTAATTTATTTATCTTTGCTGTGTTGGGTCTTTGTTTCTGTGCGAGGGCTTTCTCTAGTTGTGGCAAGCGGGGGCCACTCTTCATCGCGGTGCGCGGGCCTCTCACTATCGCGGCCTCTCCCATTGCGGAGCACAGGCTCCAGACGTGCAGGCTCAGTAGTTGTGGCTCACAGGCTTAGTTGCTCTACGGCATGTGGGATCCTCCCAGACCAGGGCTCGAACCTGTGTCCCCTGCATTAGCAGGCAGACTCTCAACCACTGCGCCACCAGGGAAGCCCTCAAACTTATTATTGATTGATAAAAAGCAAGGAATAATGCCACTGGAATACACTGCAGTGGAAAAACTTGCACTTGTACAAGAGAATCAATACTACACATGACATCTTTCTCTACAATGATAATTGATTATTGTAATATCTTTTCAAGCTACACCACTCAAAACTCTTTTAAATCTTACACAACTCACAGTGCTTATTTTCCTTAGTCACCTACATGATGTTTGCACAGTAAATTATGATATTCGTGCCTTAGAACAGACCTCATAAAGCATTTAGCACCTCACTTAGATTAAACATCAGACTCTTTCAGGGTTTTCTTATAAAATCGAACAATAGGGCATCATATTCTTTGCTCCCATGCAATGTGATAATGCAAGTGTAATGTGTTTCCCCGGTTTTTCTCCATTTAAATGAAAATAAACTGAAATGCTTGGAATCCATGAATTTCCCATCTGGAAGCTCTGCAGCCTGGCTGTCATGACTGATCCCAGAGGGTGAAAGAAACCTGACTCCAGGAATTGGACTTCAACTGGTAGAGCAAAACAGGGCATGCCAGCCCATGTCCCTCCCCCTGGAGAGGGGGCCTCCTGCAGCATGGGGCTCACAGACTCATGTCTGAGCTCTGGGGAGGTGGTCCTTGTGTGTGTGTGTGTGTGTGTGTGTGTGTGTGTGTGTGTGTGTTGGGGCGGGGCAGGGGGAGGCATGTGTTTTCTTTATCAGAAACCATTTCCTGTATTCAAATGTGTTTTCTATATTTATCTGCAGTCTCAACTGCAGTTTGAGGCAGGGAAATAACAGACGCACAGGACGCATTCTATCCCATGTTTAGGATAAAGATTGAGTCTAGCTGGGTCAGTCAAGCACCCACATTCGGTCTCTGTCTCTTTTTCTCCCACCCCCACCCCCTTTCAATATCTTGCCCAAAGCATTAAACATTCACTGTATGTTTAGGCTAAACACTCCATTCTATTTAGCTGAAATTTTTAAATATATTAATAGGAATACGAGTGAAGCAATCCACCTGAAAATGGAAAACTTCCCCTTTAATCTCTCCATCCCACAAAAGACAGATGGATGGATAGACGGATGGATGGACAGATGGAATGGATAGAGAAGCATAATAAAGTAAGTAGAAAGTAGCCAGAAGAAAGCCAAAGAATAGCAAAAGTAACACCAAAAATTGGCTTGAATTTCCCTTTCCTGGTATTTTAACTAATCATAGGGAGGTCTCCACATAACATACGTTAATCAAATATTCCTTAAAGATCTGAGCCCACCCACACAAAGCAATGTTAGTTCCTTTAAATAAATATGAGCTTGCAGAAGTGCTTGGACACAGAATTGTTTTTGGTCCTTGGACAAGGGCCAAATAACCTATGATTTGCACTGGGGAGAAAGAAAATCCAGCCTTTTTGTTTCCTTCAGCATTAATTCGATCTGTGGGAATTGAGAAGCCCTGAATTTGAAGACTGGCTGTGGCTGAGCTGGGCCCCCTTCCTAGGGGGCCTGACCCTATCGAGGTGCTGCCAGCTGGGCTGAGGGTCAGCTGACAGCCCTAAGTGGGCCATTTGCTTCAATCGTTTCTCTGATGTCACTAAACTGCTGTTAAAGAGGTGATGTAATACAATTTTGGATTCAGTCTTAAGCCCAAAGGATGTGTCTGGTGGGCTGTCATTTTATTTCTATCCTTAAAATACCTTTACAAATTTAATTGATGGGAAATCAACAGTCACATCCATCTTTTGAAAATCAAATCTAGGGTGGCTGGATTTGATTTTCTTGTGTATTTCCTGGTGGTTCAGGTTTTACTCCTCACTGTTCTCAGCCGTGTTCCCTGACCCTGTCAGGGAAAGCTCAGGAACAACTATTTTTAGACCCAGGCAAGCCCCAGGGCGTCAGACGGTAAATCATTAGCTGTGACTTTAAAAATAGTCCTCGAGCCACTTTGGGAACATTTATTTCTCCATAGCATATGGACTTGGATAGCTATGGAGAAATCCCCATAAATAGAATGAAACCAGCCACCAAGGCTGCCCACAGCTGATGTCTCTGGGTTGAGTCGAAGCTGTAGAACTGCCCTGTGGGTCACAGAGGTGTTTCGCAGTGTTTAGGAAACAAACGCTCTGGTTAGGAAGGGCCAAGAGCTCTCCCAGTTTCCTTATTCAGCACCGAACACACAACAGAGGGCAGCCAGCACGCAGAGTCTGGATTCTATGTTGGACTCTTTGCTTCATAGTTTCTTCCATAAGGTCAAGGTCAGATGAGGACAGGACATTACCTCTTAGAACCGGCCTGAACGTTCTAAATCTACAAAAGCAAGGTCTTCCGTAAAACTTCTACCACCAGTTGTTCTCTTACGGTTCATAAAATCACCGAATGTCAAATTAGTATCTTTCCAGACTCCTTATTTTACTGAGAGGAAACTGAGGTCTGGAGAAGGGAAGTGACTTTTAGGAAACCTGTGGCAAAATCATGATGACATCAGAGGGGTCCAGACTCCCAGATGAATCCGTTTTGACAATAAAACATTCTGCCTGAAGCAGGCAGGAGGCTGTTTTCTGTGTAGCTGAGCACAGCACAGGAATATTCACCTAGCACAGCATCACTTCCCTAGATGTTATTGGGGGAGGAAAGGAGATGAGATAGTGAGGAAAAGCTTGAAAATTCAAATTCCCTGTGATCACATGGCATAATTCCACACGTCATGAATCTCATCTTTAACTGCTCAGGTGGGTGAGGAGTTATTGCAAATGGCATTTTATTCATCAATGCCAGCTAGTCTGCTTTCCAGAAAAGACTTGTCTTTCTGCTGGTCTAAGGGACATTTCAAAAATGGAAGGGGAGAAAAAAAGAATTAAAGAATAATAAGAAGAAGCTTTTGTTTTGGTACACTTTTTTTTTTAGTAGAGGAAATTCTTTCATACCAGATTTTAAAAGGAAGGCGTTTTAGAAGTGACAGATGCAAATATCCACCTCCACTGTTTATTCAGCTTTGGCCAAGTTAGAGGTCAATTTCCAGTTGTTGACAGGGAAAGTCTAGTGAGCAAAATACCTTTATCATTAAATATTATCTTGCAAAAATATTTACCAGGGTGTAAGTGTAGAACATTGTGCTGGTAATGGGACGCACATTTTGAAATCGTAATCCAGTCCCACAAAACAATACCCAGAAAAAGCCTTTGTTTTCATCTCTCCCGGGTGTGCATGCTGCTTGTAGTTGTTTGCAGATGTGTTATGAATGCCTGTTTTCATGGATTTCGATGGCTGTTGGTCAAATAGGTTACTTTTTTATTACTTCCCCAGATTGAATGTAAAAGAGCTTTGAGTTTATATAATAAAAGTAAGTGGCACTCCTGAAAATCAAACTTTATTAAAATCATATTCCTATTTGGTGAACATTCTTACTTTCCTCCATTTTTGCTCAGTCATCCTTCTATGGTTTTTCATAGTGTAATAACAACGTCAACAAAGACAGGGGTGCCTTGTAATGTTCCATTGTCTGAGACCCTGGGGAGTTATTCAAGACCCTTCCTAGTGGGGATGACAGTGGAAAAAAGATGTGTGCAGCCAGGAGGAGGGGAATTCAGGGGAAATAAAGTAACCCTTTTCTCCTCTGGGAATTCTAGAACCTGGCTATTTGGGCTTCCCACATGCACACAAACCAAGTGTTGTACCCAAGGGTGTGGGATGCATCATCCTGCCTAGTTTTGCAGCCTTATCCTCTTCTCAGTCCTCCATGCCCAGATTCCTGCCACGACTCTTGGCTGGGTCCTGGGAGGGCACTCTCCACAGTCCCTCTCACACAGCTCACCCAAGCCAGCCTGGGTTTCCAGAATGTTGTTTTCACCTGCCCTCCTCCAGCCTGAGAAACAAAGAGCTCCCTTTGCCAGATTCATCAGGCTTCACGGATATTGAAGGCATCCCAAGTCCTGACTGCTATTCTCACACTTGCATCCTTCTTGGTGGGGAAGCTGGTCCCCAAGCCTCCCACCTTGGTTGTGTGGACTCTGGCATCCATGTCTTTGCCTCAGCACGAAAGGGTTCCATCCAGCCACTTGCACCCCTGGACTCTCAGTGAGCATGACTGCATTTCCCCACCTGCGTAGACATGTGCTGTATGCACCCCAAGGGCTTCACCTTAGGGTTCTTGGACCAGTGGTGAGAGAGTCAGCCGTGGATTTTTACTGGAAATGTCAACAGGATTTCATAGAATCATCAGAAGTCCCTTCCTAAATAGAAAATGAGCATCTACTCTCAAATAAAAATGTTTCTATTTATTTTAAGTCGAGCTCAGTGAAGACTGAGAGAGTCTAAATGAGCAGCATCGTATGGTCAGCAACCCTGCCTCCTGGACTGAGAAGTGTGGCCTCTTGCACCCTTCTGTACATGAAGGGTACATGTGTTGGCCGGAAGCTGCCAACAGTGTTACCGCCTGGCAGACATGGTGGTCCCCTAGGCTCTGCTGTGTAGTCAGTGTTTATTACGTGGATAGATGATACAGTGAGATATAGTAGTTTTAAAAAATCTGTCAATCCAAATTTTGTAGTTGTTATTGAATTTTAAAAGCTCTTCACTTTTTAAGGTGGGGAAACTCAGGCTCAGGTGGTTCAATGGCCTTCCTAAATGTCTTGGCACAGAACTAGAAGAACCCAGAGCTGTCCCCACTCCAGACCCCAATGCCTTTGCATTGCGTAAATTATACATGTGTAACAATTTTTGACTAGTTTCAAAATACATATTCACTATAAATATTAGACAGTGGAAAAAAATAAAGGGACAAACAGAAAACAACTCATCATCCAGCATTAACTGTATTTATAGATCCTAGAGAAGTCTCACTCTCTTTTCTTTCTCCTTTCTTCATGGTTTTGTAACAGAATATTATTTTACTTACTGTTTCGAACCCAACTCTTTTTCATCAAATATTACAGCTGTCTTTTCCAGTCAATTGATATGGCTCTACATATCTACTTTAAGATTGACATGTTATGCTACTGAATGGATATTGTGAAATTGTGATTTATGATAAGAAATATATATTTGGTCTTCTCCCATTTCTGGAGCAGAGCTCCTAATACCCTTGGAATTTCCTAAGTGATAAGAGTGATAAAGGTGTCTTCTGTTATGCTAATGAGAGGACTTTTGGCATGCCCCTAGGTTATGTAAGGCTGGAGGCTGGTTGCCAGGGGAGCCAACCATGTGATTAGACGATTAGAACTTTCAGTCCCACCACCCTGACCTCCAGGGAGGGGAGAGTGGCTGGTGTTGAATCAATAACTAATGGCCAATGACTTAATCAATCTTGCTTTTGTAATGAATCCTCCATGAAACCCCAAGAGGAGGGGGTATGGAGTGCTTCTGGGATGGTGAACACATGGAGATTTGGGGAGAGTTGTGCACCTGGTGAGCATGGAAGCTCTGAGCCCTTTCCCACATCTTGCCCTGTGCATCTCTTCCATCTGCCTGTTTCTGAGTTATATCCTTCTATAATAAACAAGCAATCAAGTAAGTAAAATGTTTCTCTGAGTTCTGTGAGCCATGCTAGCAAATTCATCAAATCCAAGGAGGGGATTGTGGAAACCAGGAATTTATAGCCAGTAGATCAGAAGCACAGGAGATGACCTGCACTCTTGATTGGCATCTGAAGGGGGAGGGCAGTCTTGCGGTACTGAGACTCAACCTGTGGAATCTCCAGGTAGATAGTGTCAGAATTGAGTTGAATTGTAGGACTTCTAGCTAGTGACAGAGAACTGCTTATTGGTGGTGCTGGTGGTGGTGGTGGTGGTGGTGGCGGTGTGTGTGTGTGTGTGTGTGTGTGTGTGTGTGTGTGTCGGGGGGGAGGGGTGGAACCCGCCCACCCCCAAACACACGTCGGGATTGTGACCAAATAGATGTAATGTCATTTATTTTATCATCTCCCTGTTGATGGGCATTTAGAGTGTTTCCAATTGCCATCATCTTTTTTTTTTTTTTTTTTTTTGTGGTAAGCGGGCCTCTCGCTGTTGTGGCCTCTCCCGTTGCGGAGCACAGGCTCCGGACATGCAGGCTCAGCGGCCATGGCTCACGGGCCCAGCCGCTCTGCGGCATGTGGGATCCTCCCAGACCGGGGCAGGAGCCCGTGTCCCCTGCATCGGCAGGCGGACTCTCAACCACTGCGCCACCAGGGGAGCCCTGCCATCATCTTTTTAAGGTAAATATTTTCTGCCTCAATTTTATATTGGTGTTTCTCTTAATGTGGATGAGTTCCTGAGACTTTTTTAATGGTGTTTTCCTATTGAAAGCAGTAGTGACATTGTAATATTTCATAGGCTAGTATTTTAAGCGAGAGACTTCTTTTGGAAGGGGTGCAGCACATTTTTATGAGTTTGGAACTAAGGTCTTGCTTTATGCTGATATTCATGAACTCTTTCGTATGTTAGGTGCCTGTCTTTTTGCCCAGTGTTCCTGGTCTCTTTTGCGATGACTGACAAAAGGAACGGTGCTTCTGAGAGATGGGAGGATGGATGCTCCCCTCTCTGGCTCTCCCCATCACCTGTTCCAGAATGCAAGGAGAGTAAAAAATATGTGTACAGTGACAAAACTGTCATGAGGAATAAAAAATTCTGGAACTAATTTAACTTTTCTTTGAAGCCTGAGAATTTTGCAGCTCATGGAATCCTAATTAACTGAGAATATTGGTTCTAATGAGTGACAATAGAAGAAAGGGTGGTGACTTCAAGTGTAGGGAGAGAGTGATGGGGTGCAGCCAGCTCTCAGGCAGGTAAATAATGAATGCATGTATGTTTCTGCCCAGGAAGGTGAAGGGAACCTGGAGTAAATGAAAGAACACAAACCCTGATTGGCTGGTAATATTCTGATGGATTATAAAGTCTGGTAGTGATTGTAAGATTTTTATGAGTAAAACAATATTTTTACATCATACTCTAGTGAAGAGCTATGTTCAAAGCCTGGAATTGTTTCACTATGATAAAGGGTGGCAGGATAACAGAATTGTCAAACTTTCAGCTCTGGAGGTCAAGGACAAAGCCTTATTCATCACAAATCAGCAACACCTAGCACAGAGCTGGCGAGCCCAATCAATGTCTCCTAATGTTCCTTGAATGTGATAATTGTCCTTTCTCCCTATTCATACAACTGCTTTATGGCTCTTCTTAGCTCATAATTAATTCAATCAGCATTATCGATAAAGATATTGTGTGAGGTACTGTCATTGTTTCAACCTTCTTTCTCCTCCTGATATTGACAGTAGAATTTCAAAATGTCAAATAGTCATTTACATTAGTCTCGAATTTAATTGAGAAAAATATAAAGATTCAGAAAATGATAGGAAATAGGAAAAGGTAAAATATATAGACAACTAATTCAGGAAAAATAAATTTAAAAAAAAGAACAGGAATTTCAGCCTAAGAAAATAGAAATTATAAAAGAAACAAAGCAAGAATATTTTTCAAACCTAAAGAACATGAGCCTTTAGACCAAAAGGTCCCCCAAAATACTCAAAAACTCAAATAAAGAAGAGCTACATCTAGACATGTGCTTGTGATTTTTACATAAACAAAATTGAAAGACATTACTAAAAAGTTCAAGACTTGAAAAAAAATCACTGAAAAAAAAATTACATCAGCAGTACCGAATGAAAAATGCAATAAAGCAAAGCTGTCAAATTATTGGCCCAAAATTATTTTGCAATACTATTTGTTAGAAGTAGCTACTGTCTTTTCTTATGTGCCTACGTTAAGGAGGATATTTATTCGTTTGTCATTTATTCTTCTAAATTGTTAACCAATACATTTAGATACACTATTGCTATTCAACCCATTTCAAATATTTTGAGCTACCAGAAGAGAAATTCTAAGCAAATGATCATGTTAGTTTTCTCCTAAAACTTCACATCAACAGATGTTGGTCTGGGTAAACAGAACACACGCTCCGGGATGTTTTTTTCCCTCTGCCAAATTTCCATTTGTCTGTTGACATATATAACCAATTACAGTCTTCTTTAAAGCTTTACAGATTTTCTGGTTTCTTTTCTGCAAGTTAAACTATTTTCACTCTCTCATTCATGCATTTATTCCACAAACATTTATTGACGGTGTATCACAGGTCATGCATTGTAACAGGCATAAACCAAATAAACTGCATTTTTTGTCTTCACAGAGTTTATAATCTAGTGGGAGGGGGTAGTTTGTAGACAGATAGCTAAGGAAATAGGTAATTAAAATCCAAGTTGATAACTGCTGTGATCTAGTCTGAAGAGTGGGCTGAAAAGCACATAGGTTTGTTATTTCAAACTGGAAACAGGCAGCAGAGAAAGCTTCCTGGAGGTGTGGACATTGTAGCATAGTGCTGAATTTTAAAAAGGAGGTATCTTGTTGAAAAGAGGCTAAGAAATTGAAAGGCTTTTCCACACAAAGGAAGCATCCTATTCAAAGTGTGGATGCTGGAGGGAGGGCTTGTAGAGTATGAGGGCCATCAGAGATGCGGAAAGGGAAGAGAGCGAACAGGATTAGATTGCTAATACTTCGACTCTCACGTGAAGTAATTTGGACCTTATCTTGAAGATCATGGGAGCATGCTCTAAAGGGGGGAGGGCAGGTGTAATCCAATGGATGGTTTCTCAGGAAGGTACTCTGGTGACTATCTAACACAGGGGCAAAATTGAAGGCAAGAATGTCAGTTAGAAGCCTGCTTCCATGGCAGTCAAGAGAGATGGAGGAATGAACCATGAAATCAGGAAAGAGGAATAAAGAGATTAAAGAGATACTGCAGCGGTGATTTTGAGAAGATTTCGTGCTCAGGTGGATATGGGGCTTAGGGATAGGAATAGGGCAAGAATATAACTCAGCACGGGTAGGGGGAATGTTCAGAGGGAAATGCACAGATGCCAACAGATAAATGTATGGGGACTCAAAGAAGAGACCTGGATAGAGTTGGAGATCGGGTTCTATCTGCATACAGTTGGTGACAACACTAAGGTAACGGCCAAGGTCACTAAGGAAAATGTGTGAGATCACCCAGGGTACTCTAGCCCCTAAGGGCTGTGCAGGGGAAAAGGATTCCAAGAATGAATGAAACTGGAATACCAGACAGGGAGGATAAAATTCATCTAATCTTGCAGAAGAAACTAGTAAAAACAATGACAGAATATTTTTGTTGTATTTCGTAACAAAGAAATTATCGATGGCTTTAGCAAGGATAAGACACAGTAGCTACAAATAATTCTATGTTTGAAACATGTTGTAAAGGATTTTAGGATATAGCCTTTGTTATCTTTTACTTTTGGAATATGGTGATGGATTCTGACATTGAAACCATCTTGTCTAGACAAATGAGGGACGAAGCTGCTGCACATTTCCAGATTTTCCCTCCCATGGGAGGGAGAGAGAGATGTCATTACAGTCCATTAATTGGTCATTTGTCCTGGCCTCATACAAGTATTCAAAACTCTCCTAAGAGATGATGAAGTAGAGACTGTCACTGCAATAGCCCACCCCCGCCGTTTCCATATTACAGAACATTGTAACTTCCGTACTTCATCTGATCGCCTTTGGCCCACGTCCAATAGGCCGTCATTGTTTTTAGTCTTTTATTGTGCTGAGTTATTTTTCCTCCCCTTTTCCAGTTCTCTACATTCTACTTACTATTCCCAGCCACTTACTGGAATAAAAACACAATAATTTTATTTGAATTTTTATTGTTTTCCCTCATTTTCTTTTTCCATCTTCTTTCCTCCCTCACTTCTTTTTTTCATATCTTCATTTCCTTTGACAACTTAGTCTTCATCATTCCATTGAGTTAGTGGATTTTGAGATTCTCCTAAATTTATTCTATAATCTCCATGTTTGTTCTGCCTTTTTAGTTTACTTCTCATTTTACCAGCTGCAAAACTCCTAAGTGAAAAGCTCAACAGAATGAGACAGAAGGAAGCAGCTCTCAGTGGGAGCAGGCCTCACCTTGCAAAAAGGACTTAGTCCATCAGGTATTTACTGTGTGCTCACTGTGTGCCTTGTACTTTGATAGACTCTGGGTGGGGGTGATAATAAAAAATGTGAAATTATCATTCAATTTAATGGAACAAACAATTCTACTGAAACCTGTGAGATAATTAACAAACATTATATAATTTAGCACCAAATTTCTCTCCCTCCCTCTCTATGTATATATAATTATATACTCTAGCTTTCCTCCATTAGGAATGAGTTCTTGGAACAACAGAATAAATGATGCAATTAAGTATTAGATTATGTCAACATGTATTAAATTTTACTCACTGTGGTGAGTTGGAAAATTCTTGGGCCGGGTCCAGAGTTCCCAATGCCCAAATTACTTCTACTACAGACTTGGCCACACTGGTTAGTTCCAAAGGGAGGACTAAGCTAGAGGACACTCCCTAGAAATACACACTCTTTATTGCCAGCTAGTGTCTGGCCTCAAAAATCTGATGTGTTCTTTTGGAGATCTGGATTTGAGCTCACGTAAGACAAAACGACTATTTTGGGAAAGACCAGGCAGTCCTAAGTGGCTGGCTGCCTGCTGCCTTCCTCTCGGTAACGGCACTGGTTTGGTTTTCTAAAGGGAAGGAATCTCTCCCAAGTGGGAGGCGTTCACAGTCCATAATATAATATCAGCATCAAGGAGAAAGAGAGATTCCTAAAAGAGTGAACCTCAAGACCTCACCATGCAGAAAGCAGGAAGCCTTTACATCATGATGTGGACATGAGAATCTGCTCCTTAGATGTCACTGGAAGAATCTTTGACCCAAGGAGCTTGACACCTGCATTCCACACAATAAGGTTAAATATAAGGTAAATATGAAAAGACGGTGGATTGGTTACGAAGCCTAGTCTCACCCATAGGAGGTGCTTCCCCTTCCACACTGTGCATGTGCCCAGGATGGGAGCCTGCTCAGCTGCAGGCATCCTCACCGTCCTCACCATCACCTTCCTCACTGTCCTCATGCTCCCTGTGGTCGTTCGGACCCACACACTTCACCTCTCCTCATATCCACTTGGAATCTGAATTTTAAGAATTGGGTCATTCCAGGGAGATAGAAAACACTGAGAGAGACATGTTTGACTAATGTGAGGTTGCTTCCTAAATGGTTCAGATTAGTTTCTATTCCCATGTAAACATTTATTTCTCTACTCTGATAATGTCTCAGGTCACTGAACCCCCACAGGAAGGTTGCAAAGAGTTGTGCTTCTAAACATTAAGAAACTTGGTTGGAAAAAATGCTAAGGTGGGACAAGCCCTCTGTTTGGGTACACTTCCGAATGGGAAATAGCTCTAAGCTCCGTGAGTGCAAAGACTATTTTGTTCACTTACGTCTTTACAGTGTCTAGCATAATCCTTAACACATAGGAGATGATCATTAATCATTGTGGAATAAATGAAATTTTAAAAAGGGAAAATACACTTGGGGCTCGAGGGCAATTTGTGAGCATGTGATTATTAGATACCTAGTTGCAAGGCTGGAATTTTCTGATAGGTCTTTGATGATCTTTTTAGTTTCCAGAGGGCTGAACTTTGACTTGGCAGCCAGTGTGCACCTGGTTTGCCAATGGGGTGGAGTATGCCAAAGGCTTTGGGCTGAGCATAAAAGGCCACTCTACTAATTAAGCCCATCCAGTGAATTTTTTATTTCAGTTAGTGTATTTTTCAGTTTTATAATGTGTCTGGTTCTTTTCTATAACTTGTATATCTTTGCTGAAATATTCTATTTTTTTCATTTGTTTGGAGATAATTTGTAATCAATTCCTGGAGCATTTTTATGACGCCTGCTTTCAAATTCTTGTTGACAATTCCAGTGTCTGATTCATTTCCATGTGGGCATCAGTTGATTGTCTTTACTCATTTAAGCTGTGATTTTCCTGATTCTTGGTATGACAGGTGATTTCTTAAAATTGCTTCCTGGAATTTTGCCTAATATGGACCTCATTTCAATCTCGCATTTTTGCATGCAGTCACCCTGTTTAGGTTCTACGTTTGTCGCTATTTAATTCTTAGAGCCTTTTGTCAAGCTATTGTTGTCTGCTTGGTTGGTCTGGTGCTTCTGGAGCACCCACTGATCCCTGCTGGGATGCCTGAAGGGGTGGCAGCCACTTGTGTGGGATCCCCTTTGCCAAGGCCTCAGGACACCATTGTTTCCAGGTGGAGAGGGGTTCTCTGGCTTTTCTGCCTCTCTTGTTCCCTGAGTCCTGGGGTCCCTAAGAAGCTCACCTTTCTCCTTCTACACCTCACTCCAGACTTTATAGTTGCTCTTAGTGGGAATGAGTAGGGAGGCACGGGTCTATATTACCTTGCCTGGACTGGAACCAGAGTTTAATGATATTCTATGAATCTCCTTCCTAGACAGGAGACCAGAATCTCTGGGGAGTGAGGGGGGACCGTGGATCTTGCTCTTTGGGTTGACAGAAGAAAAAAACAATTCTAGGGTTGTGTTGGCTGCACACACTCACATCTGGGAGCGGACCCAGCACCGCTTCCTCCTACCTTCTCTTCCCAGGAAAACAGCCCAGGTAATTGGTTCAAGGCCTCCTTATGGGGAGATAGCAGAAGAATAACTTACCCTATAAGGAATAAGCACTTTTCCCCATATGTACCTTCCCTTCTTTATTGTTTCTTGGTACTTTTGTACACAGGTGATTTTGCAAGATTCTGAAGTCAGGATGTGCTAGTGGTCCCAGAAGAGCAAGCAGGCCAAGCGGTTACACCTACTTTAGTCTGGGCCTTACTCCCAGAGTATCAATGCAGCTCTGCTCCTGCACTCTGCTGGACTCTGGGTTGGTTTCTGTGCAGTAGGTGAAACAGCTTTTCTCCAGCCTGGAAGGAGGGGCCACCTGTAGGAGACGAACCCTGTTGTTGAACCTGCCCTAGCTCTTGGTTGTCTCTCAAAACTTTGTGATTGTCTAAGTTATTTCACCTTCGGAGGTGCCTAGTGGTTGAGGGGATCTCAGTCAGCACCGATACTCAGGCTGGTTGGAAGCCGGCTCCACAGGATGAGCTTTTAAAGTATGTAAATACATACAATGTTGAGGGACCCTGGAGCACGAGCCCCACTAGCCCAACAGACCCGGACAGCCTACAGGTGGCCCCTGGGGGCAGTGAAAAACCCAGAGGCCCAGCCAGAAACTCGGGCCTGATGTTAACACCCCAGAGAGAACCCGAGCCCAGAATAACCCCCTCGCCCTTAAGTAACCCCTGGTCCACAGGAAAACCCAGATCCATACCTAAACCTGGGGGCTGTGGTAACCTGCCCCGCCTCCAACCTCCCCCTCACGCAGAAACCCGGGTAAACCCCTCAGCCGTAAATCAGGGGCCCAGACGTAAACCCCCCAGTCGTAAACCTGGCCGAGTCGTAAACGCTCCAGTCATAACCCCCTCGCGCCAAGACGTAAACCCTTCAGATTTAAACCGGAGGTCCAGTCGTGAATCCCCACCCGGTGGTAAACTCTCCAGTCGTTAGTCCCCAAGACGTAAACCCGGGTCGGGGAGATGTAACCCGGAACCCCCCACGCTGCGCTCTGGAGCATAGACGGCCAGCACCCAGTGCCCCGCGTGCCTCAGACGCCTGGCCTCAGGCGACTGCGCTGACCGGGAAGCCGCTGACAGGAGGCCGCCTCTCAGGCATCTCCGGGCCCGAAGAGAGGAGCCCCCACAGGACGCCAGGCCCTCAGGCGACTCCGTGACAGGACGGCCGCCCGAGGTGAGTGTGTGCGTCTCAGGCGGGTCTCCGAGCTGGGCGAGGCGGGCACGGCCCTGGGGTTCGGGTCTTCTCGGGGTGAGGCCCCTCCAGACTGGGGTCGGGGGTGTCTCGGCGACACCACCGCCTCTCGCCCCCGGGCAGCTCGTCCGGGCGTCTGCGAAGCCTACGCCGAGCCGGGCGGTTCCCGGGACTGGTTCACGGGGCCGGGGGTCCGGGTCCTCCTGCAGGCCCGGCGGCCCTGGGGACCCCGCGCGGGGCACCCAGGCGGTGAGGAGGGGACGGACGTGAGGTGCTGGCCAGGTTGGGGGCCAGGGCGCCAAGCAGGACGCGGCCTCGGGCCCCTCTAGCTCTGTTGCCCGGATTTCCCTCTCTGTGAGCTCTGGACCGAGGGCTTAGATACTAAAGGGCACCGGGCTGCCCGTTGTTGTGGCCGGAGCGCGGCGGCCAGTGTCGTCACAGGAAGGATGGGCCCGGAAAGAAAAGTTGGCTGTCAGACCACAGTTTTACCATGTGATAAGATATGTCGTAGTTTTATCAAGTGAGAACTGTATCTTACGGTAGAAAATGATCCTACTAGGCATGTTTTTCTGAAGCTCCTTAGATTATCCAGGGAATACCTGGGTTTCTGACGCCGGTGATGCTCGCGGTGTTGGGGCACTGGACGTGTGACAGGGGCCGGTGTGCAGCGGCCATGGGTGGCCCTTTATTGGCTGCACGTGTAGCAGGAGCGCCGTCCGCAGTGTAGCAGTGACTGAGTGATTTGGATCCTTATTCTGGACCAGCCTCTGGGCTTAGTGCACGTCCTCCCATAAGATCTGCCCTACGAAATAGCTGCTGTCCTGCATGAAAAACGAGGACACAGACGTTATTCTGGGACCTTCGGTGGTTTGCTGAGATCACGCAGTTAGCCAGATAGAAAGGCAGCCCTCGAATTGTCACTGAAATGGCTCACCTTATTGAGAAGGTCCTCTGCCTTAGCTGGGAAGCCACCCCACCCCCCATCCCCGCCCGCGGTTACTCGTGCCTGGGGGTGATTCCGTCTTTATGGATCCTGTTCCATTCAGTCTGTTTGGAAGCCTTGCATAATGGAGCCTTCCCTTTGACCCAGTCCTGTCATTTTTGAATCTCTTCAGAGGTAAAACCTGGAGGATTTGAAGATGGCAAGGTGGGAATTAAACAACTTATGAGCCTTAACTGTAGTTCCTGTTTTGAAGAAACAGGAAAAGCATTTTCTTTCCAAATGGGCTGGTTGGCCAGGGTGGAGCAAAACCCTTATCTCTCAGCACCCCACCCCTTTCGGAGGGTAAATGCCCTCCCAGCTTTATTTTATTGTGGATTGTGGCGTGTTCCTATTTATCTAGGGAGGAACCTTTAAACAAAAGCATTTGTCAGATATCTGGTTGGGAAAAAATATATTGACATACCTACTCTTAAGTCAAGTGATTTTTAATTGTTTTCCATAGGATTATTACAAAGCAGAGTGTGTATAAAGTTGAGAGACACATTATTCTAGTGCTGTTTAGTGCTTATGTGAAACATACCAACTATAACTATAACTGGTTGAAAACATTTTTCTGTCAGTTGGGGAT
This sequence comes from Aethalodelphis obliquidens, assembly GCF_003676395.1. Taxonomy (NCBI): domain Eukaryota; kingdom Metazoa; phylum Chordata; class Mammalia; order Artiodactyla; family Delphinidae; genus Aethalodelphis; species Aethalodelphis obliquidens. The sequence continues at coordinate 439,722 of NW_020837967.1, read as the reverse complement.
ACATTAAAATATTTTTTCTGATTATAAGATATATTCATGGTAGTAAATTCGGGAAATACAAAAAGAAAAAAATAAAGAAAACAGAAACTACTTGAAGACCCACCATCCACAGGTGGTATCTATGAATATTTTGTTGTATTTCTTGCTATGCCTATATGTCTACTATATTTGGATGCAATTTAGGGGTGATGATTTTGTTTTTCCCCTGAACATCTAATGATCATGGAATAGTTCGATTTTAGCACTTTCAGGAAGCTATTCTGTGTAGTTGTAAAATGGACAGTAGCTGGGTTTAAAATATATATTCCTAGAAAGTAATCAACATTCTTATAAAGAAATTAGGATAAGAACGGAGAAGAAAATAAACATCTCTCATCATTCCATCACTTAGACATGAGGACTATTGGTTTTGTCTCTTTGTTGATATATTTCCTCATTCTTTCTCTGCATATGCGAGTATTTTTGTTCTTAAACTGCATCGTTTTATTACAAGTCAATATATTACAAATAACTTTACATACCAAAATATTCTATCACTTTTACTTACTTCTCCTAGAGGCATTTATTTTTTAATAACAAAGGAATGAAAACTTTTATTTAGTAAAAAAATCTAATGGCATAACATGATTATTGAGAAAAAAAATAGTCCTCTTAAATTATCGAAGAAAAAAAAATCTCACCATTCTGGAATAACTTCTTTGCTATATCTACTTCTATGTATTATTTTTTACCATATATTATATTCATATAAATATTTTTTCTCACAAAAATGGGACTATAATATATATTGTTAACAGATTGTTTAAATATTTGATCAGACATTAACAATGAACATACTTAAAACTTTGAGGAGATCCATAATGATTTTATTCCATTTCAAAGTGGAATTATTGGACCAAAGGATTTAGTCTTTTGAAGGTTTTCCATAGGACTGAGCAAATTTGTGCAAGTATGTATCAGTTTGTCTTTCCCTCAGTAGTGTAGGAGGCTCTTCACTTCTTCCTATCTGGGACAACATTAGATACTGTAACTTATTTTTAACATTTCATAATTTCTTAAGTGAAAACAGCATATGTATTTTCTCTTTCAAAATTACCTGTTCATATCCTTGCCCATTAGTCTGTGGAGGTGTGTGTCTCTTTTCAAATTTTATCTGTCATTTATATTTTAAGAGTATTAACTCTTTGCAACCATATGTGTGGGAAACATTTCCTCCAACTTTTAAACTGTTTATCAGATCTTGAGGCTACAGGAAATTTTAATTATGTACCTTATTATTTCTGATACGTTGACTTTCCAAATCAGCTTGGGAAGGTAAGTTGGTTTTGACCTTTCATAAAAAAAGAAAATCTCATTGGCAAGTGGTATGTTCCCAGTTAGAGTTTTTATTTATTTATTTATTTTTAAAATGCTCTTCTAACATTCTTAAATGAAAAAGTATCAGATAAAATAAATGCCTCTGATGTGGGGATGGCAGAGGTATTTCTGAACTGATTGTATAAACAGAAGCCTTACTTTTGGTTTTAGCTGGTGGAATGACCTCCTTTCTCCATGGCTCACCCCTAAATCAGTTAAATCTACAGTAGGGCATCTCAAACTTTCCAGAGAATGAGTCTCCTTGTTTCCAGTGGGCACAGATTCCACGTGTGTGTGTGTGTGTGTGTGTGTGTGTGTGTGTGTGTGTGTGTGTG